>NC_087479.1:52804914-53104914 GCF_036417665.1 Passer domesticus
CTCCCTAAATCTGATCTCCACAAGACTGGACCAGCACACGTGTCCCACAGGGCCCCCAGGTCACACCACAGCGATTAACACCACCACGGCAAACAAAATTAACCTGCATCACCTAAAACACAACAAGTTCCACCTCAACAGCAGGAAGAACTTTCCACTGAGTGTGGCAGAGCACAGGAACAGGCTGCCTTCCTCTCTGGAGACATCCCAAACCCACCTGGACATATTTCTGTGTCACCTGCTCTAGGTGGGGATGGTCTCCAGGGGCCCTTCCAACCCTAGCTGTCCCATGATACTGGTTAAAAAGCCAAATAAACACTAAGGCTTCCAGAGTGGAAACAGAAAGGTGATACAGACAAACTGGCAAGAAGGACAGAGTACCGACACTTAACTGAATGATTCAGCTGGATGAGAACACGTCAGTGGCCTCCAAAATAACATTTCTGCCTCAAGACACAAGGGTGTGACTGTTTTCCCCCCAAACCCCACACTTCTAAGTTGCACCTTACTGTTCTGTGCAACTGTCACCATCAACCCCCAGCAAACAAAGCATCCAGAAAGGATCCACTTGCACAAACTTCAGGGAATTATTTTTCCCTGCAGGCTTGGCGTTTTCCAGCTGATTTTACACCTATCAGTAGCACTACACTTCTCTGCTCTGCTCCAGCTGGAAAGCAGTTGGAAATGCTACACTGCATTCATGAGGAAAACAAACAGAAATCAATGTTTAAATCCAAAACATCCTGCTAAATCACACTAATGCACGATTTCCTATCACCAGCAAACATTTAGACAGTTCCAGCTGAAGCTCGGAACGATTCAGGTAGCCAGGACATGACAAACGTGAAGGATGGCCCGGGATGAATATGTGAGCAGGATATTTCTGTTAAAGCGATCAGCAGCGTGCTGGTATTTAAATCACATTAAGATTTCAAAAGCATCAGTCTATCACGCAGCTCGTGTCACTCTTTCTCACAACCACGACAGCCAGAAGCCTTAAAATAAAGCACCGAGCCCCCCAGAACACCACGGAGCCCCTCAGCGTGGAGCAAGCACTCGCTAATTGTGGCAAACTGATGGACAGATCAATTAACCAGGCAAGCAAAAGCCCGGCAAAGCCTCTCGCTTTGAGGTTCGCCTGCTCCTGACAATGATGACTTCAGATGGAGAGCGAGCACGAGGGGCAGCTGGATTCTTTAAAACAAAACACAACCAGAACCTCTTTCAGATAAGCATTTTGTGGAAGGAGAGAGGGGAGGGGGAGAGGCAAACCGAATAGATCCCAAATGCTCGTATTTTTTAAGTTTTCATGGCTGCTCTTGTGAAAGAGAGGGGGTTCCTGCGTCTCCCTGTGCCGGGGCAGGGAAAGGGACATCGGGGTGCGGGTATCCCCGTGTTGGGGCTGGCTGTCGAGCAGGAGCCCGGGGAGCACTTGCTAGTCTTCCCGAGATCTGCCCAGTCACATGTGCTGGCTCCTGCGCCTTATAGAAGCAGCTGGAAAAGAGGGAGCCAGCGGAGCTGCCTCCATTAGGAGCCACCGCTACACAAAAGGAGAAGAGGAAACAAGCCGACGGCCACCGGAGCAGCCGCCAGGAAAGGAGAGATGCCCAGAGCCACGGGGAGCGCACGGCAAGTGGGAAAAAATCGCGATGGAAATGAAAACTGCTCTGCTGTCCCCCAAAGAGGCTCGATGGTACCTGCTTGACAGGGACGCGGGGCTCGCAGCCCGCCCGGCATCACATCCTGCAAAGCATCGGGAACTCGCCGGACTGAACCGCTCAGCGCTCAGGGGAGGGGCCCATCGCCCCGTTGGGGCGTGGGGCGCCCCAAAACACCAACCCCCGCCAGCCCGTCCTGTGCCAACTCCCGGCCGGGCAGCGCCGGCTCAGCTCCGACATCCGGAGGGGCCGAGGACAGCGACGGCTTTCCCTGGGAATCGCCCCCGAGCCGGCGATGCCGAGCCGAGCAGCCCCCGGGGCAGGGAGCCCCCCGGGGCCGCGAGCCCCGCAACTCCCCCGGGCCCCCCCGGCCCGGCCCCGCCGCCTTTGTGCTGCCCGAGCGGCAGGGGCGGGGGAGCCCGGGGGGGTTCGGCGGGGCCGATCCGGCCTCGCACCGGTGGGACCGCGCGGGGTAACGGCGGCCCGGCCCGGCCCACCCGCCACCGAGCCCGCCGTGCCCTCCCGGCGCTTCCCCGCCGCCGCGGGAAGTTCCCGGTGGCCCCGCGTACCCCCCGCCCCCCAAACCCCGGGGCGGCGGCACCTGCTCCCGGCCCGGCGGAGTTCCCGGGGGCGGAGGGACGAGCCGGCGCCGCGGGGACCGCGTGTGGACTCACCGGGAGGCTGCCGCAGGCCCCGGGGGGGAGAAATCCAGCGGCGGGAGCGCCGCGAGTCCCGAGCTCCGCGCTGCTGCTGCGTCAGCGCCGCCGCCTCCTCGGCTGCGGGATGGGGACGAGGCGCCACCGCCGCCGCCCGCCCCTGGCCGCGGGGCGTCGCGGAGCGGGCGGGCGGAGGCCGGAGCGGGCGGCGGAGGGGCCGGGAGGGGCGGAGGAGGGGGCGGAGAAGGGACCGGAGGAGGGACCGGGGGCGCCGCCGCCGCCGCCGCCGCGAACTCCCCGCAAGCCGCGAGCGCCTCCGGCCTCCTTCCTGCTTCCTCGTCCGCAGCCAATGGCCGTCCGCCGCCCGCCGCTCGCCCCGCCGCGCCGGCCAATCACGGCCGCCTCTCCCCGCCGCCGCCGGCCAATCGCCGCGGCGCCCGCCCCCGCCCCGAGCCCCCCTCGGCGCCCCCCCACTCCCCTCACGGAGCCCCCCGCTCTGCCGCCCCTCGCCCGTGGCGCGGGGTAACCGGGAAAACCGGGATCACCGCCCCGCCGGAGCTCTGGGTAGCCCCCGATGGCCGCGATTCCCTCACAGGACGGGGGCGTGAGGCGGCCTCGCGCGCTAGTCAGGCCACCCCAGTAGGTCCCTCAGAGGCGCCCGAGGCGCCCTCACGGCTCTGGGGTGTGCCCGGCGCATCCCGGCGGCGGTCACACTCAAACCGAGTCCTGCATCCTAACTCTGGGAAAGTTGTATGTCCCAGGGGTCCGGCGGGAGCTCCGCTGAGAAATGCCGGAGAGCAGAGGCAAAAGGCAGAGCGGGTTTGAGCGCCCATCATTCCCACCCCGAGATGGGCACTGGAAAGGCCACGGACACCCCTGTGTGGCAGCCGGCCCTGAGCAGCCTTGCGAGCCAGCACCAGGGGAATATCCCGTTGCATTTTAGGGGAGAAAAGGCCAACAGGGAGTTCTCAGGTGTCCCAGAGCTTCCCCACAGAACCTGTCCTCGCTGGGACACTCAGGTGTCCATGGCTTCTATGGTCTTACCAACAGGTGAAACATGGCAGCAATGAGAACATCTGGAAAACTCCATGTTTTCCTGGAAAAATGAGTTCAAAGCCCTAAAGCAGACCCAACAAGCCACGGAAGTTATTTGATCAGTATCTTTAGCAGTACCACAGTCCCCATCACTGAAGCCTCTCCATCAGTTGCAGAATGGGATTTTTCCATAGAATCATGGAATCTCCTGAGTCATGGATGCACAGGAATCGAGCCCCACTCCTAGCCCTGCACAGGACAGCCCCAAAATCCCACCATGTGCCTGAGATCATTGTCCAAACGCTTCTTGAGCTCTCTCAGGCTTGGAGCTGTGACTGCTTCCCTGAGGAGCCTGTTCCAGTGCCAAATTTGTCCTATTTCTTTTAAATTTGGGAAACAGCTGGGAAGGAACTGGCACATGGAACAAGCAACCCATGGGGCTCCAGGAGACAAATACACACACAATGAGGGTGAGACCCTGATGATCTGCTTGAAATTCAGCTAAACTGCAGGAGTCCTAAGAGCCTGAAATACTTCCTGCCTTGTTCTGGTGGTCCACAGGGATCTTGCAAACAACAGCAGGATCAAGCACTGGAATGATTATTCCAGGATCCAGATGTTACACAGGAGAAGCTTGAGAGGAAATTCAGCTATTTGGAGACACTGATCCCTGAAACAAATCCCAGTCGTTGGTGATGGAGCAGGGAAAAATAAAAAACCTTAAAAGCTACACCTCTGGAAGCCCTCAAGGTGCAGTAGGGCAACTCTCCTTAAAAACTCTCTGATATTGTTTAGGAGTTGGTCTTGGATGATCCCTGTGCATCCTTTCTACTTCAGGATATTCTGTGATTACCCCATTTTGCTGCTGCCCTTTGGAAATGCAGCCTTTGCATGAGACTTTTTCAGGCTCTATTTAATGCAGCTGGACATCACCAAGAGCCACTCCACAAGGACAAAGGTTCTGTCTCCTCAGACCGGAGCTGCTCCCCACCTGAAAAGCAAAGGCAGCTCGTGGTGCTGCCAAATTGTTCCCTAAAAATGATATTTTACTGGAGTTTTTCCCTCTGCTGTGAGCCACAGGGACAGGAGGGAAATCACAGCACTCTGAGATCAGAGTTCAATTTTGGTTTCACACGGAGCACACTTAACTCCAGCTGTTAGATATGTTCAAGTGACTTCCAAAATCTACCATCTCAGACTCCCATAGCTAAACAGAGTCATATTTGAGTAAAAAAGTGAAGAATCTGGGAATTCCAAAGTGTTGAAATCCCCCTGCAACTCAAGCAGCAAACCCACAGTGTCACAGTGTTCCAGAGGGAAACACTTGGGCAAAATTCATGCTGAAGTTTGGTGACAAATATCATTTAACAGCTGCTTTTTGGGGAAAGTGGAGGTGAGGCCACCTTCCCTCTTCCAGGTGTCTGGAATAGGAGAACATCTGGACATTGGACAGGTTGAGGATGAGGAGCTGTGTGCTCCAGAGCTGCACAAGAGTGTGAAGCACAACGGAGCCATCTGCAGAGCTCCCTCTCTTTTGAGATACTAATTCATTCTCAAGTGGGGCTTTTCCTCGTCCCTTTCTCAGAGGGATGAGGGGGGAAAATGGGAAGCTAATTGCTGATTCCAGAACAATATGTCTGTGTGTCTGCCGGGCTCCAGCCTCTGTCAGGCGGCGACACAGCCGAGATGCAGCATTTGAGCTTTTTTCTCCCCTTATTAACTGGGAAGAACAAGCCACCAAAGCCCTGACACGAGATCTTCCTACCCCAAATACCCCAAATTCTGGCCTGTTTTTTGGGAAAGGGAAAACATCCAGGGATACAGACTTCCTGAACAGCAGTACAACAAGAATATTTGTCCCCAACTCAACTCACAATTTGGGCTGTGGCAGCGCCTTGCTGAGGTAGTACCTGTTGGTAAAAGGGGTTGTAAAGCCCCATGGCTGTGGGAGAGCTGGGCCAGGAACCAGCAGGGATTAAGAGATTGTCCCTCCTCTGGGACAATTGCACCCCTAACTTCCAGGTACTGGGGTGGGACAGGAACACACAGCTGAGCCTGTGCTAAAGGGAAAGAAGGAAAAAGAGGATTTCACCATTAACACAGGGAAAACAGGGAATAGGATCTTTGCATTTTCTGATTTTAAGTTTCAGGAGTAAAACCTTTAGTTGTCCCACAGGAGAATGGGAAAGAGCCCCAGCACCTCACTGTGGGACAGGTTGGGAGAAGGGCATTTGCACTGCACACTCAGAGCTCTCTGACTTTCAGGAACAGCTATGGTGAGTTTTAAAAAGTCACAGGAAATCCAAGAGGAAAAATGCCCCAGCAGGGCTGCAAGGACACAGAAAGAGAACATGGAGTTCTGGTGTTCATGATGGCAGGAGGCTGGCAGCACCTCTTTTTAATCCAAGTGGGGAGGCAGTGCATCCCTGGGAACACCTGAGCTTCCTGCACAGCCACAAACTGATGGAGAGCTTCCATTCCCCTGGCAGCTTGCAAATAGGCATAGAAGCTTAAGCAACAACCTTAATCTGAGTAAGCTCACACTCTAAGAGCAGCAGTGTGGAGGATCCTGCACCAACTGGTTCCTTGGCTGGGCCTCAGGGAAGGACTTGGCTGCAGGGAAGAGCCTGGCACAGCTGCAAGGGAGAGGATGGCCAGCCCCACCTTCTCAAACAGCCTGGTGGCCACAGATGGGGATAAACCCATCCTTGGGTCTTTATGTGGCCCCTGTCTGGCTGCAGTGACAGGGCTGGGTTAAAAAGTCTTTAATTCAGCACATCTCAGCTGCATCCCATAGGGATCCTGCCCTTTCCAGACCAAGAAACATCCCCAGATCCAGCTGTGCGATCCCATCCCTCCTGATGTCCCCACAGAAAAGGTGCTGGTGCTGCAAAGAGATGGGTTTTGGTGGTTCCCTCCTTTCCTTCCCCCTTCCAGGGTTAACCCAGTAACTGCAAAAGGCCAAATGAATCCCCGGTGGAGCTCCATGGACTGAGTTGGAATTCTATTACACCAAAAAAGCAAATTGGCTGTGAGTGTTCAGGTCTGCAGCAAACCAGCTGTGGTTACAGAGGCAGCTTCCTCTGAGAGTTCTGTTTAAACATCAGCATTTGCTCATTTTTAGCTGGGTGAAATATTCCCCTTTTTCCACCGGAAGAAGCCAGAAGGGATTCAGGCTGGAGGAGAGGGCTCTGCCAACACAGAGCTGTCACACAGGATCTCATTACCTACCTGGAAAAATCCAAATTACGGTATTGGTGTCTCAGGGAATCATCTGCAGCTTTTTGGTGCCGTTGCTGCTACAAAGGTTTAATTTATAATTTATTTTATTTTAGTTTTCAAAATTTCATGCTGTTTGTATCCGATATTGTCTATGAAGCAGCAGTGGCAAGGAAGTTCAGCAAATGAAAGGGGATTGCTGTGTTCTATTTCTTATTTCACCTCTCATCTTAACACTTTAAAGTGCTTTAATAAGGAATATATAATAGATATAATATATATAATTTATTGATGGAGGGGAAAAACAGAGGGACAATGAGAATAGCTCAGTGGGGACCAGCACAGTCAGGAAATGAGACTGGATTGAATTAAAGCAGAAAATCACAGGACTAAGAGTTGAGAACATCCCTGAGTGTTCCAGTGGATAGAGGTGAATGTGTGTACTTCAGTACATTGCAAAATCAGGATTAAAAGCAAAGACTCTGCTTTATGAGCTGGGCCATGGCAGGGAGTGGCAAACTCGCATGCACAGGAAGAATAAATGTCCTGCCTTGAGTTCCCAAGGTAGCCATTCTTTTATGAAGTGTGATCCACAAAAGCAGGGAGGCTGAGGGGATCGCAATGCAAAACACATGTCCCAGAAAGTCAGGATGGGAAAGCAAGTAGCAATTATGGGACCATCTGTGCTGTGGGATGGGCTGTGGCAGAACCAGCACCGGTCCTTCACCCCTCTGCGGGTTGTTGGGCTGGGGCAAACACTTCAGCTGCGGTCTGCTTGGAAAAATCAGTGGGAACAAACCCATGGCTGCTTGTACAACTCCTCGCACAGCATTAATACAGGAAAAACCTAATAAGAAATCCCAAAGGCACCGCTCAGCCAATCTGCATTTCCAGAGAAACAGCTGGATCAGCAGGAAATCTTCATCTCTCTTTTGTGTCCCTCAGGTGGGTGGGAGCTCGTGCCAGCACACGGACATGCGGACAGGGACATTCCTCAGTGGGGGGAGATGTGTCTGCTCCTTCACACTCCTGCCACCACAGGGACACAGGGGCACTCCTAATTTCCGATGTGAAAAGGAAACATCACTCCTGGATGCTTTACTGTTTCCTCGTCCCCAGGCTCCCAAAGATGTCCAGCACCCCGAGGCCCACCCAGAGTCCCATTCAGAGATGTTTTCAGCCCTTAGCATTGTTTTTCATTCCTTACTTTTGGCAGCTGGAGGCGAGATAGCACAAGGAGGAACTGATATCTCCATGGGCTTTTTGTGGGACATCAGGAAAAGCTCCAAAATCTTCATAAAGACAATAAGAACATCTCAGTGTTGGGGGAAAATGCACACACACACACACACACACACAAATCTGTTAATTCTCTGCCTCATCACAGGGGTTGGGGTTGAATTTGGGCTCAGCACTCACAGTGTGAAGCTTTTGCATCTCCATTCCTTGTTGACCATACATCAGGCACTCACTGGGAAGGTTTGGAGCTCCCCTGTGCAAATCTCCCTCTTAGGGACATGTTTTAGTGGTGGCCTTGCAAGTGCCGGGGGAACGGTTGGACTCGATGGTCTTAAAGGTCTTTTCCAAACTAAACGATTCCATGATTCTATGATAATCCTATTAGCATTAACATGGGCTGTGTGGCTAAATCCCCACATTCTGCACAGAAATTGAATCCCTGAGGGGTTGGCTTAAAATAACAAATACTCAGAAAGAGAGAGACGGGAGCAAAGGAGGGTTTGCCCGGTGATGGGGTCTCCTATGGGAAGTAAATCAGGCACTGCTCAGGGATTTGGAGCTGCTGTGGAGAGTCATCTGGACTGGGGAGGGATCTGGAGGATGTGCAATTGGCTGGGGGAAATGCTGTGCCCTGGGTGGGCAGCACCTCCTTAATATCTTTTCCTACACCTTTTCTCACTCTTGTTTGATAGCAGTGACAGAGAAAAAGGAAAGGAAAAAAGGAAGGGTCAGTGCATCATTTCCTCCAGACTTTGAAACACAGGATGGGTTTTGAGGGAGAGGTGTGTCAGGGGACAGATCATCAAGCGAGTGCTGGTGCTGTGAGGAGAGCAGAGAAAAACCCTGGTGCAGAGACACCATAGCAGGGGAGGAACAGCCGTGCTCAAAAAGCTGGAAAACAGGCCATTGATGTTGAGGTCCTGTCCATGTGTCCAATGGCAGGATCTTCCCATGGGATGGAGTGAGGGGTGACAAGGGTGCTGGACAATGGGGGAGCTGCTGCAGAGGAGGATGTGGGCCCCATGGCTGCATGTGGCCACAGCTCTGGGCTCAGCTGCAGGCTTATCCTAAAGTCCTGGCTGCTGCAGCCCTTGCAAAAATAGTCATTAACCCAAATATCCTCATTAGTTCTTCACATGATGACTTGTAGTCCACCAAAGTATTCCTGCAGTGTGAAGATTTCTGCTCTTTTGAGATATAAAGGAGCAGGGAGTAAAGGGAACTTTAATTCAGGAGACCCTGGATGATAGTGATCATTCTTGGCCTCACATTTAATGACCAGTTTATTCCTCAGAAGCGTTCATGAAGTGAATGGTGGCACAGCCTTGCTCCTGTCCCAGCTCAGAAACCCCCAGCGGGTTCACACTCGGCCTGGAAACCGACCAAACTTAAACAAAGTGGGTTGTTCATACTGTTTGGACAGAGCCTTGGATCAAAACCCATTTATTCTGCTATTACTATTCATTATTCCCTCCAGTGGTACCCTGGATGTTTGAGCTGGGATCTGCTTAATCCTGTAAAGCCCAGCTTCTCCTCGTGCCAGAATGGGGAACAGAGTCATAATTCTCCATTCGCAGCCTCCCAGGCTGTTGCCATGGGAATGATGCAATGTTCCCAATTCCTGGGGCTGCTCTCCTGCCAGTTCAGGTAGGAGAAGCCACTTTCCCGAGGGAAGAGTGCCCTGGATTGAGTGCTGTGCTTTGACAATTAGCCAGGGAAGTTATGGATCACTCCAGCAAAGTGACAGCTCCGCACTCACAGGGACCTGGTTGCTGAATTAGAAATGATGCCCTGGGCTAGCCTGGCTCACTGGGGGTACATGGAAGTGCTGGGTCTGTACCTTGGGGTCCTCAGGTACTAACAGTCCCGCTGTGTTTGTCCTGTTTAGAGCCTTCCCCAGTATTGCCCATCCATTTCCAGGTCCCATCCCACTGTGCCCAGCTCCTTACCCACAGTGACACCCCAAAACAGGCTCCTCCCCAAGAACCCACACCCAGGGCTCCTCGCAGTCTCAAGTTGGTGCCTGGGCTAAGGCAGGATCTAGTGGAGGCTTTTGAAGTACAAAAATCCCCAGGGGGTGCTGAGGATGCATTTGGGTGTGAGAGGCTGGTATGGTAAGAACTTCCCAAACTTCACCTGAGAGCAGAAACCCTGATAAATTCTTTTTATTCCATCACTGTGATCAGACATTGCCCCAGCCCTGCCTTATCCCCAAAACCAGCAGGAACTGGGGCACTGGTCTGCTCAGAATGCTGGTATAGGTTCCAGCCAGGCCCTAGTCCATAAAAGCACCTTTCCAAGTTTATGGAAGGAAAAGTTGCTAAAAAATATTAGTGTAAAGTTCAGTTTGCCCTGTAAGAATCCAGATCTGTATGAAGTTTCAAAGCTAAAATGGGGAACAGGGCAGGTCCTGATGGGAGCCTAGTCCAAACCTGAGGAGATAAAACTGGATAAAAGTCACCCTTTCCCCCCCATATGTTTTCCTTCCATAAACCCAATAAAACTGAACCCCTAACCCTTGGAACTGACTCCTCCTTTCCTCCTATCCTTGAGACTTCAAAGCATAACCTGAAAATTTCATCAGTGTGTGTTTACTCCTATGCCTTGCCCTAAATTTGGGTCTGAGTGGATCATCTCTGTACCAAACGTCCTTGTGCTGTTTTCTGTCACATTGAACCTGTGCAGCCCTGGACTGCCCAGACTGGTGCCTCCTCACCCAGCACTGAGAGTTGGTGGTGTCCAGGCAAGTCCTTCCTGCTGCACAGGGGCTGGATTTGAAGAGTTCACTGGTTGCTTTCTTTAAAATCCTTGATCCGGGGAGATTGAGCACAGGGGACCCAACAGGAGGCTGGTGTGGAGGGAAGCCCCTCAGAGCCCTGCCAAGGCTGGAGCTTGGCCGTGCCTTTGGGAGAGAATTTTCCAGCACCGTGGGTCTGTGTCCAGCCCAAGCAGCCTTGTTTCCTTCCCAAAATGTCACCTGAGGTTTAAAGCCTTCCTAAAGTCAGGATATGTCTCATTTCAGCTTCTTCATCCACACATCCAGTTTCCTCAGCAAAGAGGGGAATTCAAGGGTTTGATGTGATCTCTGTGTGATAAATGCATGCTGGCTCTTTTATCACCTGGTTATCTGCCAGGTGCTTCAATAGATCTAAAACCTCCCGTACTCCAGAAGCTTCCCAGGCATCAAAGTACAGCTGAGCACTAAATAATCCCCTTGGTCTTCCTCTTAACACTTGGGAAGAGGAGTAGGAGTTGATCTCCTCTGTGGGAGAGGATGTCTGATGGCTCAGAAATTGCTGGATCCTGAAGCTGCTCAGCATCATCAGGGCTAGATCCAGAGGCACAGAGGTCTCTCAATTCCCTCTAAGCTCCCCAGCCAGCCCCCTGCCCTCCCTCCTGGTCCCTTATCCCTCCAACCCAGCTCTGTGCAGCGATGAAAACTGGGTTAATAGATGAAAGAGGAATTGCTAAAGCAAATATTTTCTTTCCAAAGCTCTCTTCATTAGCTATAAACACAGGGAACCACTGCGGATAACCAGTGTGTTTTGGAGGGCTGTGGCTCTGTGGTGAAAGCAGGGACTGGGGACACATGGATTTCTGATTTTTTCTTAAAACCAGCATTGCTCCAGCACCTCATCCCTACTTTGTGGCCTGTCCCTAGGGCTGGAGAAGGAACTGTGGCACAGTTCCAGCATGATTCTTTCTTCCCACAAGCACAGCCGAGGTGGAGAACATAATTAAATCTTGATAATCCAAATTTGGTGGGCAAAGATGTCTTCAGAACCCTTTCAGGGGACACAGCAGCCTACAAAAACAACCCCCTGGCCAGAAAAAAATTCTATCAGCAGCAGTGGAGCAACAAAACCCAAGGAGCAATGAGCACAAGATGCTTCCCTCACTTTAACATCCACCTAAGAGCTGTGGTGATGTAAAAATCCCCCCAAGCTTTGAGGAAAGGGAATAAAAATGTGATTTGAACACCTGAGGGGCATTAAATCCCCAGGAGTTCTCCTGGTGTCTCTTGTCCTGAGCTGGAGCCGGCTCACGAACCCAGCTTTGCCGTGATTATAATCCTTAATTTCTGATTTTGCCACCTGCACTATGTTTCATGAAATTTTAAAGCTAATGCTCTGCCAAACTCAAATGGCAGTGGAGCAGATGTTTAAGTGCAGCCAAGGATGAATAAATTATGGGGCTTGTGGCTGTATGGTGAAGGAGGGAGAGGGTGGATGGCTCCAAATAGGGAGATAATTGATTTAAATGACATTGTCTGTTGGAGTCACCTGGGATCAGCTCCTTGGGCACAGGCAGAAGAGATGCAGCAATTAAAGACACTGGTCTGAGCAGCAGTGACTTGCCTCTGTGCAGCCTGTGCTCAGCCTTTCCTTTATGGCTGTTCTGTGCCTTTTCTACCTCTTTATCCCACCTCAATATCAGGCAGGGAGAGGAAAATGAAGCTGATTTTGGTCTTGGTCCACCTGCAGTTGAAATGAGCCTGTTTGGGTTATGGTGGGGCTCTGGGAGAGAAGGAAATATGTTGAGCCTTTAAAATGCATCTTAATTCCACAGAGAAAGGTGTAATAATCATTGATGGCTGGACATGAAATCCAGACCAAACTGTATTTTTTAAATCACAAATGGATCAAAAGTGATGGTGACTCAGGAGCCCACAGGATTTTTGCTCTTCTCTGCTACAGACAACCCTGGACACCTTGGGCAAGTTACTTAACCCTTTATCATAGCCCAGTCCTTCTGGTGGGGAAGGTGCTCACCTGGCAGGGATAAATAAATTCCCCTGGCAAATCTATAGCTGCCATGGAGGTAAGTATTCCCTGGAATCCCGAGATCTTGTTAATCCATGAGCCCTCTCATCCCAGGAATGCTGTGGTTGGCTCTGCTCTGTGCCCTTCCAAGGATCTAAGTTTTGGGGGCTCAGTGCCACCCACGCCCTCACAAACCACAGCCTACACGTGAGACCTGCTTGTACTTGCAGCATTTTTTGCATTTTACCAAAACGAGATTTTTTCCAACTCAGACCAGCCCTGCTGGAACATATTGGCTTTTCAATCATCTGCCTGTCTGTGGCTCCTGGTGGCTTCCTGGCATGAGCTCCATGCCAGAGCACGGCCTCTCTCCAGGTGCACCCTGGCTTGGGAGCAAAGGCAAATCCAGCAAAAAGCAAGAAGTGAAGGATTCCTGCCTCTGAGGATGTTCACCTCCAGCCAGATCCGGGACTGGTGGCAGAAGAAGTGGGATCCAATATGCTGCCAGCAGCAGTTTTGGGGCACTCAAGGGTGCTGAGGTTCTGACCTATGTGGAAAGGACACCAGGCAAAAAGGGCTCGATCCTGCCTATGGCTCCCAGGAGATGCTGCCATGGAGAAAATAGAGATGAAGGAGGTTTTCCAAGAACAAAAGCAGCCTGTGGAAGCTGCAGGAAGACTTCCAGTTTTCCGAGATAAGCTGAGTAGATACACGGGGGGGGGGGGTGCTCCTGCATGCTGCGATGCAGAAACCAGCACCAAGTCCAGGCAGAGAGTGGCTGCTCCCATGGACACAGTGATCCCTGCAAAAGGAGTGATGTCCCATCTCCACAGGTATGTGAGAGCCACGGCTGTCCCCAGAGCAGGAGATGGTCCCCATAAAGATCCAGGAAAGACCTTACCAGCCTGCAGTTCCACACACCATCACGGTCCCAGGAGGGAGCTCTGCAGAGCCGTGTTGGGAACGCTGGCTCTTGGGAACACCAGCCCCGGGTGAGCGTGTTCAGCGCTGATGCGACGCCAGCTCCTTTGGGAAGTGGGACCTAGGGGAGCTGCATGGAGGCTCCCCGTGCTGCAAGCTTCAGCTATGCCCAAGCAAAAAAAATTCATCCCTGGGGAGTTCCTGAGCGTGTCTGCTTGGCAGGGATGGGGCCATGCCATCCCCTCTCTGCAGCTCCTTGTCCTCATGCCAGCAGGAGTACCCTGGTACTAAATCACAGTAGGGACCCTGCTGGGCTGCAAAAAGAACCATTTGCTTTTCTCCTTTGCACTGACCAGGCAGCTACCACTCTTTCTGTTCCTTCAGACCAACACTGGGCTTGCTGTCCCTCCAGAGAAGCTCCAAGCTCTGCAACAAGGCACGGAGAGGACACAGGCTCTTTCCTAATGCCCCTGGCACAGGCTGGCTCACGGGAGGAACATCGATCCAATACAGCCCCCTTCACCCTGCAGACACCCAGGGCACGTGGATTATTTTCATCTTGCCAACAGCTGCAGGAAAATACGCTCACTCCTGCCCTCTCTTCTAGGAGGCAGCTGCAGCAGAGGGCTGGAAAATCCTCCTCTGGCCAGTCCCAGCTCTGCCAGCAGACAGCCCCACACAGGAGGGGGCTGTGCTTGTGCTGAGCCCCTCAGCCCACCGAGACACCCTTCAGAAACTCCCTGTTCTCTCTCTGCCCTGCCCCATGTGGCCAGTGCTGGGGATAGAAGTGATGCTCCATGGATGAGCTGAGCAGGGTGATTCAGCGCTCACTGTGGAGCGCAGAGAGATCAAGGTGCCTCAGCACCTCTGGGTGACAGTGCTGAATGATCCAAGTGCCACTCTGACCCTCATGCTGCAGGGCACATCTGTCTGACTGTCATTGTCCCTACCAGACCAGGGACTCTGAGCAGAAACAGCAGGATCAGAAAATCCCAGAATTATTTAGATTGGAAAAGATGTCAGAGATCATCCAGTTCAACCGCTGACCAATCCCCACCTTGTCAACCAGACCAGAGCACTGAGTCCAGGTCCAGTTGTTCCTTGAACACCTACAGGGCGGCTCCACCACTTCCATGGGGGGGCCCCATTACAATGCTGGACAACCCTTTCCATGGAGTAATTCTTCCTGAAAAGTACCTTTCCTCCTGCCTGGGGAACAGCAGTGGCCAAGGGCAGGGTTTGGTGGGGACATCCGTCTCCAGCCCGTTGTGGCAGATTAGCGCTGGAGCCAGCAGGGCGGTTTGGGGAGAGCTCGTGCTCTCAACCTCCTCGTCCTCTTCAGAGGTTCATGATCATCCCCCTTCTCCTGGAATCCTTTGGAATGACAGATCCTCAGGCAGACCCACACGCCCGGGTCTGCCCGGAGCTCCACGTGCCAAGGGGGAGCCGGCTGCCGTGCCCCCGCGGCCGGCTCCCTCCTCCCGCTGCCACTGGGCCGCCTGCCATTTCCCTTTGGCGAGCACGCTGCTCCAGCCTTTTTTCCCCCATTCAGGCTGACAACTGGGCCTCAGCATCAGCTGCTTGTTGCTCAGCATCAGCCTTTCAGCAAACAGCAGGTGCAAGCGGGGCGACCCTGGGCTGCGCTACAGTAATCCCGCAGCCCCCCCGGGCCTCCCTCGCACAATATTGTGCCCTCGGCTCAAGAATGTTTTTGTCTCCCCTCCACAGTTGTGAATTCTTGTATAGATTGAAAAGAAATCTCTTTCTAATCTTCCTGCGGTGCCGTGGCTGGGAGGAGCGGGTGCCTCGCTGCGAAGGGAGCGTGGCCGGCACAGCTGTGCGGGAGGAGCGGGCAGCTGCCGGCCAGGGCGCAGGGACAGAGCGGCCCGGACGCGGGGATCGCGTCCTCTCCGCCTGCATCCGTGACAGCGGATACGTGTGGCTCCGCGGGCTCTCACTCCAGCCTGGCAAAGAAACCGACTCATCACGCACATGAGCAGCACGGAGGTGACACAGCAGCAGGTCCCGGCTCCGGCAGCGGCGGTGAACCGCAGCGAGTGCTGCCCGGAGCCCCGGGGAGGCTGAGGCGAGCGGCAATCTAAACACACAGGGATTTTGAATAACACATCGTGCTGGGCTGCAGGAGGGAGCCCGGAGCAGGAGGGAGGCTTGTGAACAGGGATGGAGCACCACCGTAGGGCTTGGCTTCAGCACATCTCTGTACAGTGAAATCAGGACGCGATGACACTTTTGTTATGTGTCACCTTGTACTGAAATTGCTCAAAGCCCAGCACGGGAGGGAAACATCATCCTTCCCACAGGTTACCAAAGCCTCCCTTCCGCTCATGGAGCAGCTCCACAGGCAAAAAACCACATCCTCTGTCACACATATGCACAAACACACACACTGCCCGCTGCCCTGAAAGCAGGAGTGACAGAGCAGGGGACAGAGCAGGGGACAGAGGAGCTCTCCAAGGAGCTGCTGAGAGGGAGACAGTGCTCCCACGGCAATGCAGTAGGCTGGGAATCCCGCCTGGCAGCCCCAGCAGGACTCAGGACATCTTTTTTGGGAGGTAAACCACTGCAGCCAGGTCCCTGTGGAGGACTGGGAGAGCCACTGCCTTGCCTGAGGTGCTGTGCAAACACGAGTTCCTCTGCCACATCCTGCACCTCTTGGTGTGGTTTGACCTCGCTTGACAAGGCAAGATTTGCTTTAACCACAGCTCAGCCCCATGACGGGGCCATGGCTCCCAGGGCAAACGGGCTGTGAGCCCAGCTGGCCCCACAGACCCTCTGCAGCAGTTTTACCTCACAAACAGATTTTAACACCATGTCCCTTGTGTGTGCATAAAGCAAACTGCTCCCTCATGCCATGGGCAGCCCCCAAACACAGCCTCTGTTTAAGCTCAAGCTCTGTCCAAAACTGGAAGGAGATGTGGTCCCTGCTGCCCTGAGAAGCATGAGGCAGAACACGAGAGATGTCCAAGCCCACCTTCCCCACTGCATTTCCACTTTTCCCTTGAGTTTCTGGATCAAACACTGGCAGTGTCCCAGCTCAGTGCGAGCCCAGCTCTTCTACCACAGCTGATCACTGAGTCCAACCTGTGTCCAACCCCCACCTTGTCACCCAACCCAGAGCACTGAGTGCCACATCCAGCCATTCCTTGGACACCTCCAGGGATGGGGACTCCACCACCTACCTGGACAGCCCCTTTCACTGCCTGACCACTCTCTCTGTGAAGAAATTCTTCTTTATATCCCACCTGAACTTCCCCGGTGCAGCTTGAGGCTACGCCCTCTCTTCCTGTCACTAACTGAACCTCATTCCAAATCCCACACTGCTGAAATAAACTCTCTGCTACCTTGTACTGGGTTTGCATGGCTGGGTTTTGGTAGCCAGAGGGCTACAGGGGTAGCTTCTGTGAGAAGCTGCCAGGAGGTTTCCCCATGTCCAGCAGAGCCCATTCCAGGCTGCTCCAAGATGGACATGCTGCTGGCCAAGGCCGAGCCAGTCAGGAATGGTGGTGACACCTCTGGGATGACAGATTTAAGAAGAAAAGGAAACTTATTAGGCAGATAGAACTGGGTCTAGAAAGGAGTAGGGTGAGAATATGTGAGAGGAACAGCCCTGCAGACAGCAAGGTGTGGTGCAGAAGGAGGGGCAGGAGCTGCTCCAGGTGCAAGCTGAGATTCCCCTACAGCCTGTGGTACAGAGCGTGGTGCAGCAGGTGGTCCCCTGCAGCCCATGGAGGGCCATGGGTGTGTAGAGATCCACCTGCAGCCTGTGGAGCAGGGGGATGCCTGAAAGAAGGCTGTGAACCTGTAGGAAAGCCATGCCTGTCCAGGGACCTGCAGACCCAAGGAGAGAGAAGCCCATGCTGGAGCAGGTTTCCTGGTAGGACTTGTGAACCCGTGGAGGATCCACCTTGGAGCAGGCTGAGTCTGAAGGACTGACCCTGGGGAAGAATGCCCCACAATGCAGCAGTACATGGAGAGCCGCTGCCCATGGGATGGACTCACATTCTAGAAGTTCATGGAGAGCTGTCTCCCGTGGGAGGGACCCCATGCTGGAGCACGGGAAGGACTCCTCTCCCTGAGCGGCAGCAGAAACAACTTGTGATGAACTGACTGTAACCACCATTTCCGTCTCCCTGCGCTGCTGTGGGGGGAGGAGTTAGAGTAGGGAAGGAGGGAAGGGTGGGGGGGAAGATGTTTTTGAGGTTTTTTTACCTCTCATTATCATGCTCTGATTTTGTTAGTAATAAATTCAATTAACATCTCTAATTCAAGTCAGTTTTGCCTGACAGTTTTGGGTGACGGATCTCTCCAATCCTTATCTCAAGCCATGAACCTTTGTTATATCCTCTCTCCCTGTCCAGCTGTGGAGGGCAGTGATAAGCTTTGGTGGGTGCCTGGCATCCAGCCAGGGTCAATCCACTGCATATTTTCATGAATAATTCCCCCCACTGCTCTCCATGCCTTCTCTGCTCAGTGGCCAGCCAGCTCCAAACATGGCAAGGATCTTGAAAAACAGGGAAGATGCAGCACATCCAGCCCTGCCACCAGCCAAAGGCTGTCAGGCCAGGACAATTTTCATCACATATCCACAGCAGAAACCATTCGGATGATATCCAGCAGCACAGCCCCCTGTGTTTTCCCTGTTAGCTCTGCTGCTCTCCAGAGGAGCTAAAGCACAGGCTGCATGATCTCTGTAAATGTATTTCTTTTAAATTAGAATTATGGGGAAAAGCTGTGGTTGGGAAGACAGGAGGACAGGCAGGGAAAGCAACACCGTATCTGCTGCTGCTGCCAGCCTGGATGTGCTTTGGTGGGTAGCAGAGCCTGCATCTCCCCTCTGCTGGGCCCTCCCAAGAGCACAGGCCACAGCAAAAGCTTATTTTATTTGTACAGTATAAAGATTAACCCTCTTTTCCCCAAAAAAGCTCTCCCATCCCTTCCCAAGGCAGCGAGATTTGAATAACACAATCCTGCTGAGGATTTATGAATCTGTCCCTGCCCCTGTCCAAAGTTTTGTTAGATATTGATTCATTTTACCTTCAACTCCAAGGTGCTGATCAGCCTGGAAAGTGAAGGCATTGTTTATTATGTGTATTAAAACCAGACCTCTCCAGTGCTGAAGGACAAGTTTAAAAATCTCTGGTTCCTTCCACCTTAGAAAACCTATTTTTAACAATCTGAATCTCACGCCATCCTGTCAAGGCTCTGACACTCCCTAGAAAAGTTCCTCTGGCAGGAATGGATCTTAACAGCGATCCAGGGATAATTTTGTGACAAAACATAAATGTCTGCTCACATAACTAAATTCTTACCTCCATGAACAGCAATGTACTGAGTATTTCCTGCATGAAGTGCACCTCAAGATTCACTTCCACAGCATTTTCAGATGCAGCTCAACAAAATATTCCTGACAAAGCACCTCTGTCCACCTTCTATCCAGAGATTTAGGCTGAAAATTAAGCCCTGGGACACTTCCTGAGGGACAGCCACCCACTGAGGCTGAATAAATACGAAGCTTTGGAGGAAGGTGCTGCTACCACCAGGACTTCAGGAGCTCTTTCTGGTTCTTTGTGACTTATATAAACTCTTGGTGACCTACCTGGCAATTCAGAAAAGTGAACTGTCTTCAGTCTGTGACATTTAACAATTCTGTGTTAGTCTACTGTCACCTGGTATAGACAGGAGTCAACTAAAACCAAAAAAATACACACAGTTGAAGGTGAGTTTTGTTAAAACTGCTGGGAGCTGCCTACATGGCAACTGTTTAATTAATGTTCAATCACATTTCCAGCAGCTCATTTGAATTAGTGATTCACACTTAAAGGCTGGCAGGATGCTGAGCAATTTCCTTTAAAAAGCTGGATAAAGCCCCCATTTGCTGGATACAAGATGCACTGAGATCACTCACAAACACATTGCTCAGCTGCCCAGAGTTGGAGTGTGCGGACAGGCTTGGCCAAAACAACAACCTTCAGAGGGAACCAAACCCCAAAGAAGTCAGCTCTTTCTGCCTGCTTCATTCACAGAAGTCACAACACAGCTCTGATGTGTTAACTTGTCCCCAGAGTGATGGATGGTGACAACTCTGAGAGAATGACCTGGTGGGAGCAGTCAGCACAGCGAGGACTTGGGCCTGCACCCAAATAACTCCAGAAACAGCCAGAATGCTGCAAATAGGAAAGGAATTCTGCAAAGCAACACACATGGGATTTAAGGAGGTTTTAGGAATCAGCACCTAAAACGCTGTTTGTGCACAGATGACTTTAAGCGTTCATGACAGCAACCCCACAATGTGGTTGGTGTCGAGTTCCCAGGATGGAAGGTATTTATCCCACTGGAAGGTCACAGCAGGAAGTTTCACCTTCAAATGGCAATATGGTAAATTCTAACTGTTTAATGGCACGCAGAGCTTTTTGGTAAGAACAAAGTTGTTCCCTCATTGTCCATTTTGGTGGGTTTGGGTTGACTTCCTGGGTGCAGGAGTGGCTGCACACCCCTTGCCAGCCTGCCTGGTGGGGGGGATGAACGTCTGCCTTGCAAAACTGAGAATCAACAGCTCATGAACACCATGAATCAGGATGATCACAAAAGAGAAAAAACACTTCTTCTTCCATGTACCCTCTGATTCATTTTGTCCAAGCCCAGTCCAGCAGCAGCTGTTCCCAGAGCAGGCAGAGTGACGAAGCTGGAATGGCAGGCAGGAAGAAGCCGAGTTGTGCGCTCCAGCCTCACGGTCAAGGCCTCGTGGTGGTCATGGTGCTGCCTCTGGACTGGCAGTGCTACTTGAAGGTGGCGTTGAAGGCCCTGCCGATGACGAGCCTGCGCACCTCGCTGGTGCCCGCCCCGATCTCGTAGAGCTTGGCGTCGCGCAGGAAGCGCCCCATGGGGTAGTCATTGATGTAACCGTTCCCACCTGCCACACAAAAACAGCCACAAGTCACTCCTTGTCCCTGATTTCAGGGTGAGACAGCAGAGGGAAATGTTCCTGCACTGTGCTTGGCTCTGTCCAGCCGTCAGTGACTCACCCAGGCACTGGATTCCATCCAGGGCCACCTGCGTCGCACACTCTGCTGAGTACAGGATCACTCCGGCACAGTCCTATGGGACAGTCACAAAGGGACAGTCAGGAAAGGTGTCACCTGCCCATCTTCAGTCCCTGTGCTGCCCTCACGCTGCTATCACTCTACAGACACCTGCTAAGAAGCCTGAACTACTTGAGCACAAAGCACAGGGACAGGGAGCTCCAGCAGTGTCTCTGTTACTACAGAACACTCACAGCAGGTCTGTAAAGGCCACGTGAAGATAAAAGAAGGAAAAAAATAAAAAGTGCACCAAAGAAGATGGCTCTCTCACAAAAGCCCATCAATCCCCCAGGAGGCCAACATGATTTGCTTTGGGATGCAGAGATCTGTGCTCCCACTGTTAAACACTCAACATCCTCCTCTAACAGAGGCGTGGTGACATGTGGAGGTGACAACTCCTCTAGCAACTGCTACAGCCCTTACAACCATCAGGACATCTGTCTGGGCTTCCAATAAACACCTACACCTGCTGCTAAATTTTTTGCCTTGTAAAAGGAGGTTTGATTTTAATTTGTGAGTGAAAAAAAGGGACTTTGGGTGTGAAAAAAAGGGCTGTGGGGACTTGTACAGAGGCTCCCCCCAGCTGAGGCTCTGGGACTGGAGGAATTGCCCTAGGACACACAGCTCAAGTAGGAGCTGAGCTCACCTTGGCGTTGAAGTGGCCCTGGTCACAGGCTTTGGCCACATTGTAGACGTACTGCCGGCAGGCCATGAGCCGTGTGTACATATCTGCCATCTTGCCCTGCATGAGCTGCATGGCCCAAAGAAAAGGAATGTTAATTAACATGAGTGAGGGGAACCAGCCATGCCCCAAAACACCTGAGAGAAACTAGACAAGGGAGGAAACATGGACCCAGGAGACATGAGGGACCTGGAGGTTCTGTTAAGTCACAGACCCATAGATATCAGCCACAGTCCCTCACCCACCAACAGCGATCTCAGGGGAGCAGGCTCAGAGGTCTTTCCACCTTCTCACCACATCACAGAATCCCAGGATTCCTTGAGTTGGAAGGGACCTTAAAGTTCATCCAATTCCATCTCCTTGCCATGAGCAGGAAGCTTCCACTAGCCCAAGCTGCTCATTATCACATCATGCAGCCCCAGCATAAACAGCAGGTGACCTTCTCCATGCAATGCCTCCACCACAACAAAGCTCTCAGTCTTCTCAGTTTTAAAGAGAAAAGAGGATAAAAAGTCCGAATTCCTTTTCTGCCTCACCTGGAAGTGACCAATTTTCTGTCCAAATGCTTCTCTGACATGCAGGTATGGAATTGCGTGGTCAAGAACAGCTTGCATGAGCCTAAGAAGAGCAGAAGGAAAAGGGAAACAGCAGAAATATTAATTAATAATGATTTAACTTCAGAAATGTTACCCAACGCAAAAAGGTTCTCATAGCTGAAGTGATATCTTGCTGTCTTCCTACAGCTCCACTCAAGCAAGGCCAAGAATAAAATCCAAAGGTGCCATATTTCTCCCCAGTGCTCATTTGGGACATCCTGTGGGAAGGTCTGACCTTTTAATTCAGGAGACTGAGACTTGAGGAGCTTTCTCACAACCACAGCGAGGATAGTTTGTGCTCCTCTTAGCTCCAGAGGCCCTCAACTCAAGGAGTATCAGCCAATACCATAAAAAACCCCACAGGTAAGAACAAGGAGGGGAAAAATCCTCCTCATGCTTTGTGGAAGTTGATCTTTCCACAAGAGGATCAGCCCAGAGAGACCACTCGGGAGGACAAAAGGACTGTGGGGTGCCAATAATTACTGGGGAGCTTAAGGATTGAATAAATGAAGAACAAACCAGTTTGTGAGTCTCTGGATAGTGTGTTAGATTCTAAGGAATTGGTAACACAAATGAGCTGGTTATTCCCTGAGTAATAACACAGGGAAACACAAGCCAGCAACTGGGGACTGAAGCAGATTTGTATCTCTGGAAATTTTTTTATCAAGACTGATAATTTCCAAAGCCTGCTCTGGAGGGTCAGTAGACACTGGCAGGCAGATTTGCAAACATTCCTTCTGGCATTGCTTCTCTTATCCCTTGCCTGTCACAGGGGGCTCCACAGAGATGCTTTCAAATTGGAAAACCACTGCATGAGGAGCTGAGAGCTCAAGGATGAGGCAGAGCACATTTGAGTGAGCAGTGGCTGCTGAGAGGGCCCTGAGGACCTTCAGGAGCATCCAGTCAAGCAGTTGTGCTGGTGCTGGAGTTCTGTGCTGGTTTTGACTGGGACACCCAACAGCCACAGGATCTCCTTGCACCTTGTTTCCTTCCCACATCTGATCCAGCCTCTTCTCTTCTGCTGCCCCAGTACCCCAGTTCTCCATCCAGGATCCATCCTACCAAGAGCTGCAGGCCCCCAGGGATCCCCACCCACCTTGGTGATCACCGAGGACCCTTCTGGCCTTACAACCTACAAAAGATGACAATCCCTTACCCCAGGGGACCCCCGGACAGCACGAGCCTCTCCAGGTCCAATCCACTCATTAGAACATAGACTCCTTTGCTCAGTGTCCCCAAGACATTTTCAGCTGCAAAGAGCAAAGGAGAAGTGATTTATTTATGTGCAAAACTCAGACAAGCTGCTCATTGAGGGCCTGTGTTCACTGGGGCTTTGGAGCAACCTGGGCCAGTGGAAGGTGTCTCTGCCCACGGCAGGGGGTGGGACTGGATGAGCTTAAGGTTCCTTCCAGCCCAAATCATCCTGGGATTCTATGGAAAATACTGAATAGCCTGAAAAAATTCCTGGAAAAAACTGTTTCAGCTTCCAAAGCCAAAAATTAGCAGGAGCATTAATAGCCAGAGTGCCAAGTGCAGTAACTTCCAACACTGCAGTGATGTGCTTCTCCATGTCATCATCCTCTTTCCACAAGAACATGCTGTTCCCTGTGGATGACTCCTGGGACATGATTAGAGCACCGGGGCACTGGCCTTTATGATTTCAGGGTGGAGGGATCCAACACAGTTAGAAATGTTAGGTTTCAGCTGAAGCTCTTTCACTTTAGCTTTTGAAAGTGTATATGGGGAGCAGGAGAGCTCCTTGCTCTGCAAATGTGCAATCAGGGTTTTTATGATAAGACATCTTCTCCATTTGCTCTAGAAAGGCTGGAATTTTTCTATCAACAAAAATTGCCACTGGAATAACAAATGCTGCTATTAGAGAGTCCTCCGTTGTACTAATTAACAGGGGAAAGGATGTCCATTTTCAGGCCCTGGCCCCAAAAGAACTCAGAAATGTTACAAAAGCCTGTTGGAAAGCCTCCAGTGAAAAAACCTTTAGGGCAAAGTAGCTCGCCTCCATACAAGACAGGAGCACTAATGGAAACAAGTTTCTTGGGAAGCTTCAGCAAGGCTTTGGAGGAGCAGTGGTTAAGAACTAGGTCCATGAGGGTGAAAGAGCAGTGACCTGACAAACGACTGCTCCCTCCCTGCAATCCAGCAGATTGCACTTTTCCATCAGCTCCCTCAGAGGCTGCCAGAGAGGAGATAAGCATCTGCAAAGCCCTCCAGGTCACAGGCTGAACATGCATGTAATTAGTGATCCAATTTATCAGATCAAGAACACAGGAAACCACCATGATTTGAACCCAACTCACCGGGGACCTTGCAGTCTTCAAAGATCAATTCACAGGTATTAGACCCTCTCATTCCCAGCTTATCCAGCTTCTGGGCTGTCCTGAAACCTGGCATTCCCTGCAAAGTCAAGGCAGGAAAAATACACTTCATGTCTCAGTTCCAACAGACTTAAAAAAAAATCATGAGCGATCTGTGAAATTGCCCTGACCACAGGAACATGTGTAGGGTGGCAGGAGGGAGATAAAGTGACCTATGAACAAGACCAGGTCTAAGTGCAAATGCAGAGAAAGCAGATGGACACAGAAACACACACATATGAACCCTGTGCACCCATTTTTTAATGCACATAAACAGCAAATAAATAAGTTATTTGGACAGCTGCCAACACAGGCTCTCCTACAGCAAGGGATGGAAGCTCTGCCAGTAACTGAACTGTTCTAATAATGAAGTTACGTCCATCAGAAGGTTTAGTCAGATTTTGTTTTATTAAATGCTCCTTTCCTGCCCGAAAGGCTGAAAGTAGTTTGTCTTTGAGGAAGAGGCTGGCAGATATGGAAAGAAAACCAGCTGACTTCCAAATGAGGCAGTTGAGATGAAGGATTCTGCTTTAAACCCCTGTGGGCATGACTGAGCCTACCCTCTCCACGATGAAGGCGGTTATGCCTTGGGAGGCCGGGACAGCGTTCATGTCAGTTTTAGCGTAGACGATGAGAACGTCCGCATCCGGCCCGTTGGTGATCCAGAATTTGTTCCCATTCAAAACAAAGAAGTCTCCTGGAAGCCAGGAGATGAAATCTGTTAGCTCATGACAGCAACACTGGTATTCCCACTCTATTTATTCCCTAACAGGCTTCCCAGAATCACTTAGGTTGGAAAAGACCTCCAAGATCATTGACTCCAACCTTTGATCCATCACCATCTTGTGAACCAGACCAGAGCATGAGTGCCATGGCCAAATATTCTTTGAACACCTCCAGGGATGTGTTCATGTGTTTCTTCACCACCTCCCTGGGCAGCACAGGACAGGCTTTACCTTTCTTGTCTGCTTTCAGCTTCATAGACACAACATCAGAGCCAGCATTTGGCTCGCTCATGGCTAAGGCTCCAATGTGCTCCCCGCTGATTAGCTGGAAGAAAGGACAAATATTAGCAAAAGATGAAGACCAGCAGCATTGTGTTCCCTCTTTAGCCTCCTGGCTTGTTTTCCTGCACCAAACCTCCACAGTCACTGTTCTCTGCAAGAACTCAAACAAGAGCTGCTGCTCCCGGCACAGCCTGAGCAAGGAGCTCCCTTGCGCTGCGCGAAGGAACAGAACCAAGTCCCAGAGGGATGAGAAGGGTGACTCAGCTCTGTCTGAGCCACACAAGCACAGCCCTGCTTGCACAACACATGAGGAAGGTGCCAAGGAACCATGCAGGCAGCCATATGCCTGTCCCCAGCTCCTGCCTGAGCTTTCTGCTGCCCTTTTACACAAACAGGAGCTGGTGAACACAAAAGGCCAACGAGGGGGTGAAAAGGGATGGGAAAGTTCTCTGCAATGTTCTCCTGGCCCAGTCCCCCCACACTCACCCCACAACAGCAGATGGACCCTCCTCCTGTGCCTGCTCACACCAGGCTCTGGCAGAGCTGTTGCTTCTGCTTCACTGTTATTTCATCCTGCCCTTTTCTCCTTGCTTTTTTTTTCCCTCCCTGTGTACTTCCATCCATCTTCTCTTCCTTTTGATCTCTACTTTTTTTTTTAAAAGAAGACTCAATGCTTAAGATGTGTTTAACCAATTCAATCCATCAGTGCATTGCTACAGAAGTCCCAATGAAGTGCTCAAATCTAGTTAAGCACATTTAAGCGCTCTGTCAGGAGCCAAAACAAGTCAGAGCTGAAGTGACTTCACATCTCATTGAAAGGCAGAGAATGAAGCATGAAAATACACCTGAGGAAGGAGGACAATTCGGGGTTACACGTTTACAAGCTGCACAGTGCTTTGAGGAAGTGACGCTGTACTTTGCACGTTGTTTAAATCAAGTTTCTTGTGCTGATAATTTCACTGATAATCTCAGTAGCTGGGATTCAATGTGCTCATCGTTTTTATATGCATTTAAAAACAGAAATCTAATTAATGCACTTCTGAGTTGCAACACCAATGCCCCAAGTGATGAAGTTTCACATGTAGTTAATTAACAGCCAAACCAAGCAGTTGGGCAGTGAGAAATGGAGAATATAAAATAGGAAAGCAGTGACTTTCATTCAGAGATCTCAGAGTGATTTGGGAATTGGAAAGAATATTCTCCAGTACCACCTCAAAATCTCCCTTAGTAACACAGCTCCAGACGGGCAAGTTTGGCATGTTCAGTATTTCCAAAGGTTTGGTCACTGAAATCTACTGGTGCTTAGGATGTCATCTTTGCAGCCAGGACCCAAATGCTTTCCAGTGTTGCCCCTCCTCCAGCCACCTACCTTGGGCAGGTACTTGTGCTTCTGGGCCTCGTTGCCGTTGCGCACGAGCTGGTTGATGCACAGGTTGGAGTGGGCCCCGTAGCTGAGCCCCACGGACGCTGAGGCACGCGAGATCTCCTCCATCACCAGCACGTGGTCCAGGTATCCCAGGGCAGATCCACCATATTCCGCTGGGAAGAGAGGAAAAAGCTCATGTTACCCACCAGGTGCACAAGATCCCAGGGCTGGGCTCAGTCTCCAATGAAATCCAAGACTCTGAGAATGTTTCTGGGTTTGACTGTTGCCATCCCTGAGCTGGGCACTTCTGGCTTTCCCCATCCTCTCTGAATTTCATTTTTCTCGTCTTAAAGTCACAGGGATATTTTGTCTTCAGCATAATCCATAACTGTATAACATAGTTTATATGTAGAACATGCACAAGGACACATCTTGAACATGCTACTGACATTGAGTAATAATGAGCCCTTCTTATTAACCTTAGTATTATCACAACGATTAAATCACCAAGTTGCAACCTCCTTAAGGTGAGAACAAAGGACACAGGCAAGGTTTGTAAAATCCATGTATGTTTGCCCCTAAACAAGTGAGGAATTCTCAAACTGCTCAAAAATGTGGCACTAAGAACTTTTCTAAGCCTACAAATATGCGGGACAGCAGAATTTTGATGAGTGGCCAGCTGAGACAAGAATGGTCCATAAGTGTAATTTGTCAGTGACAAGCACACAGATTTCAAGAGAGGATGAAGCAAGACCGAGCAGCACTGGGAGCCCAGCTAGGCACATGGAGTTGAGCCTAAAACTAATAGTGAAGATTAAAATCACACAGTAGAACAGGGAGTGAGAAGGTAAAAAGAGAAGGCTGAGAAATGCGTAATGGCCTTGAGGAGCCAACAGCCTACATAAATATACACACATGTGCCTCTAAACACATTTATATACACACACACACAGCCACCTCCCAACCTAAAAGCTTTGTTCTCCAGGTAGGAAGCAAGTGGTTGTACTGCTAAGAGAAGCCCTACAACAGGACATGAATGCCAAGAAGCAGCTGGGGAGATAAACTGGGAGCACTTACTCGTCATCGGTGTGGAGGCTGCAAGCAAGAGCAACAAGGTAAGAGCAAATCTCTGTGCTCAGAGTGACCAAAGGGCACAGCTCCAAGGGGCTGCTGTCCCAAATTCCTCAAATTAACACCACAGCCACTGCCATCACACACAGCCTTTCCTCCCATGTCCCTCCTGCTTTTATCTGCAGGGCCCTTTATTCTCTAAAATCTCTCCCTACCACAAACCCAAGTTTAGGGGTTTGCTATCAGTATGATAAAAGATGGGCTTAAAAATTTCTTATGTATGCCAAAGCAAGAAAGTTTTTTATTAATTCCTATATAATGGTTGGGTTTGGTGCTTTTGCCTCAAGAAAGGTGAGGTAACAGTGAGCAGCACAAATCTAGGATTGCTTTGCACTGCAAGAGGAACAGCAAAATGATCCTGCCAGACACCTCCTCATATAACACAAACCATGGTGTGATTTCAAGTGATGCTGTGCTTTCAAAGCTACTCTTTGTATATGATATGCCTGTATTATCGTTCCATGGAAACTACATATTTACATTTCTTCACTTTGCACTTTATAAAACAAATAGAAAGTTACAAACACCACAGTTATCTTAGTTTCAGGAAGAAAACAAACAGCACTGTTATTCAAAATGTTCCCTTAATAGACTTAATGCACTGGCACCCAAACATGCCATTTAATTGTGTACACCCTCCTAAGATTCCACACGATCCTAAATCCCACTATCCCTCCAAAAAAACCAACATCAATAAAGAAACACGGAAATCCAGAATAAAGTGAAAAATCCTGGGCATAGGAGAGTTTGAGAGGTAAACCTTTGAGGAAATCAAGAAGGACAGGACTTGTGAGGGGATGGCTTATTTATAGTGTGGGAAACTGCTGTAAGCCTCAGGCACAACATCAAAGAAGAAAGAAGGTAAGAGTGAGGAAAAACAGGAGCAGCAGTAAATGGGGAAGAGGAGAGAGAGAAAGCAGAAATGCAGAGTCTTTCAGCACTGAAAGCGAGGCAGAGGCATTATTCTGACACACTGCTATTCAGCTGGATTCTGCAGAGCCTTTGCACAGCCACATCTAGAAAACAGACTTTTCCATGGGGAAAGAAAGGCCCCATCAGCCGCTTTTCTCCACTAAGGGCTTCTCCTCATTACCCTGCCTTGGTGCATTCAGCACCATCACACTCATCTGTACCACTCATCACAACACTTTTCACTAACCTGCACAAGGCTGAATAAGATTTGCCCTGATTTTTTTCCGACTGGTTGGCTGTGGTCACTCCCCATTAGTTATCACAGCTTTTCAGGGCATTATTTTAGACCCTTTAACTTCTCCCATTATAGATGGATGTTTGTTCTGGGATACTTTTATCTCTAGCTCTCATTCTTCAAAACTTGCTTCAGATTACAAAGGCACAAATATGTTTGAGCTACATATGTTACATCTGGAGAAACCATTTCTGAGCAGTGCTTTTAAATTGTGAAAGGCATTGTGTCTAACAATGAAAAAGGATCCAAAGTCAGAGAAGAAGAAAAACAGTTGGGAAAGAGTTTTTTAAAACACAAAGACAGGACAAAATGGATGCCACATCACAGACAAGGCTGTTGTAAACTGGAAAGTGAGAGTTTAAGTAGTCTCTCATTTGTTTGAAGAATCACCCATCAGAAGGCAAAAGACCAGAAGAGACTTACCAGGGGCTGTGATTCCCAGAACTCCTAATTCTCCAAGTTTCTTCCAAAAGTCCTATGAATACAGAACAAGCAATCAGCCCAAACTGATTGGCAGTGGCAGTCTGGGCATCAGCATAACAAGTTCCCCCAGGCAGATCACTGGACACATCCATTTATCTGCAAGATATCATGAGAATGAAGCAAATACAACCCTAATTCCTGTTCCTCCCGCAGTGCAGCTCCATCCTTGAAACTGAGAAACCACACAGATTTAAGGACACTAGTTATGCTACACATGGGAGGAGTTTGTGGAATTCAGTGAAAATTCAAATGCCAAATTTAATTCTGGAAAGACACCTCCTAAGATTTAACTTTTTGCCCACTCCAATGAAAATTTTTGTGTAATAGTATAAACTATGCATTACCAAAACCCTGGAAATATGAAGCTATGAGATGGCACTTTAAAACTCTTCCAGTAAAACAGGAGCTGGCAACTAAGTGAAGCATCCTAGGGGGAGATTAAAACAATGGGAATGCTACAGCCATGACAAAATGCAGTAGCAAAGGATGTTGTAACCAAGGAGGCCCACACGTGTCCTGGTGGGGCATCTCCCTACTGCTCCTTTCCTCTGCTATGTGATGGACACAGAGGTGAGTGCTCCTCACGTGGCCCTGGTGTCCGGCAATAATAATCAGAGACTTCAAAAAGTATCATACAATAGCTCTGGATGACATCTGGAATGCCAGGCTAAATTTACACACTTCACTTCAAAGCTACACATACATCCCTGGAAATGTCAACATCACAGCTCTAGGTAATGCTGGCAGATGTTTAGAGCTTTTTGAGTCTTGTGGAGCTTATAAAAACCAATAGTCAGATCTCTCATTTCCATCAATCAAAGCACCCTGTGGCACAGGATTTGTTTGGTTTATTAGAAAGGCAAGTTTCAGCATTTGTACACAATGTTTTCACAGCAAATCTGAAGAGGAAATTCATGTCCAAGAAAGGGACTGAGTCAGGAGTATACAAAGCACACGTTGGGGAAGGAATCAGAACAGACAGGCAGGAATCCCATGATAAGAATCCAAAGGAGACCATTATCCATCTTTATTATGAATATTATCACTGGGTATTGTCCCAGGTTGCTGAAAGTTGGTAACAAATGCTAAAACAGGAAATCAAAAAAAGGTTTTCTCTGTGGCTTTTAAGTTTGAAAAGTTAATGCACGTGTTCCTGTGGTGTGGCTTGGGACTGTCTGGACTAATGCAGAGATCAAAGCCCAGAGGGCTTTCAGAACCACACATGAAATACTTGCCCGCATGCCTTTGAATTCATTTTCCTGGTCAATCTGTTGGGCCTTTGGAGCCAAATGCTCTTGGCAGAACTTTGTCATGGTCTGTCTAAGCTGGGAAAAGAGGGGGGGAAAAACACATCCATTATATCTCAGCAATATGTTGTCATCTTCCCTTGGTCCTGCCAACATTCCCCCACCAGGCCACTCCAGCATCCCAGACCCAGAAGCACAAGACCATAAGGAAATCCATGGTTCAGGTTACTGGCTGAAATACCACATAAGAGGGTCATTGCTTTAGTCTTTTAAAAAGGACCTCATGTACTTTAGTCCCTCTCAGCATTTAACCTTAATTGTACCCAGACATGAGGGAGTGCTCCTGAACTCCTGCCTGCACTGGGGTTTCAGGCACATTTTTGGGCAGGGAACTTTGGAAGCTGATGAACTGAGTTTATAATGTGCTAACCCCATCTCATAGCTGCTTACAGCATCACTTGATTGTGTGCAGGTGCCTGCAATAAGCAGGGATACTAATTAAAATGTGTTAGTGTGTCAAACTAGAACTACATTACCTACCTTATTACCTTCTACAGTGGGGAAATTTGATAGAGCCAGGAATGTTCATTGATCCAAGTGCTAAAATCCCAAGATATTTTTCTAGATTTTATACTCTTACACATATGCTACAGAAGTCTATAAGCATACTCATAAAATATACACAGTATCTTAAATGCTTTTAACATTTAAAAACTTGGTCCTGATCTTATGGTAGAGTTTTTGCTTTTTTTTTTCTTTTTGTTTCTTTAGTCACACACATTAATTCTGATGAAGCAACAGTTTTAGAGACTGAAACCCTGAGCTGTTAAACCAGAATCTTTATAAAGGGCAGGAAGAACAAACCAAAATATGTCCACACTCCTCTATTTGTCTGTGACCCCCAAAACCTAAGCATCCTCTTTTTTACAACTGAGAAGATATGTCAAATTTCCAGTCACACAGACCCTGGATTCCAGTACTAGCAAATAAGCTTTCTCCCCATTGCTAGATTTATAAACCTAAAAAGAACCCCAAAAGACATTAGATATTTTCCACTGTGACAAAGCTAACTGCCTTGCACTTGAGCAAAGAGCTTAAAATAAATTAAGACAAGCTTAAAACCATAATAAAAAAAAGTCTTAATCAATTAGAGATTGAGGATGGACTCAGACAGGGAGCCCTGATACCCTAAGCTTGTTTATAACAGTTATATTGTTTCAAATTCAGTTTCAGTAATACTGCTGAAGATTTTTTCTGATGGGTTTTTTCTTTTTACCTTTTCCATCAGACAGATAGGAATAAGAGGAACATTTTACACCTTCTTTTATGTCTTCTGTATATAGAAGTACAAAGAAATGTCAGTTTGAGCTGATAAGGCCATGAACATAAACACGGCAAGGAATAATTCTGCAGCAACAAAGAAGAACAAGTAAGTTTATTTTGCACATCCCTATGCTTGCACTATCAGAATTGTCTCAAAGTGAGGCTGTAGCTCCAGTGTTTCAGTGGCAGGAGCCTGTGTGGAACAGCCCTGGGCAGACACTGCCCTTCACTGCAAGCCCTGGGGCAGAAGGGAATACATCTGGAATGGTCAGTGCTTGGCTGCTGCTGCACACACAAGAACACAGCAAAGCTAAGGATCATAGAACATTCCGAGCTGGAAGGGACCCACAAGGATCATCAGTCTGTTGCAGATGATGTAACTTTCCTAACTAATGTTTCATTAGCTGTGTTAATTAACTGTAAGCATGTCCACCTGCAGCCAGTTAAGTTTCTTTTTCACAGACACTTATTGATACTTTGATCATTAAATCACTGAAACCTTAAGTTTGCTAAAACTAATCCTGAGAAGCTCCAATAAACAAAGCCTGAGGGAGTTGAAGATTGGACACATGGGATCTTAAAATTAATTGGAATCTTAAATTTATGACCCTTCGAAGACATGTTGGATTAACCAGAAGACACAGACGAGACTGAAGCCTAGAAAGCTGGAAACTTCCCATTTGAGAAAAAAATGATAAAAGGACTACAGAAAGTGGGCCAGATTAGCATGAAGAGTGAGAAATCAATAACCAATAGAGGAAAAAACACTAATTAATAAAGAGAATGATGCAACTTAGAACCAACAAGCTTTAATTTGTTTGCTAAAAATGTGTAAGTGAAAAAGTTTTGTGTCTTGGGTCGGCATGGAGGTCAGAACTTTGTCAGCCACACAAACACCTCTTGGTCAAGAATAAACTAATGCCACACTCACTAACACTAAAGACAGGGTAAAAGTCTTATTTTTCCCAGCATTTTCAGAGGTTTTTTGATAAAAAGTCCAACTCCCAGTCCTGCACAGAAACCCCAACAATCTCACCCTGTGCCTGAGAGCACTGTCCAAATCCTCCTTGAGCTCTGGTAGCTTTAGGGCTGTGATGATTCCCTGGGGAGCTGTTCCAGTGCCTGACCACTGTCTGGAGAAAGTCTTCTCCCAATACCCAGCCTCAACCTCCCCCGACCCAGCTCTTGCCCTTCCCTGGGTTCCTGTCACTAGTCACCAGAACAGAGATGTGCTGCCCCTGCGTGTCCCCTTGCAGGAAAGCCGTAACCTACAATGAATTCCAGGAATTATCCTAAATCTTTAAGCGCCCTACTGGGCAGGAGAACAAGCTGGGAGAGCTGCAACCCTTCTTTCGGGAGGATGTGCCGCGGCCCCGCCAGGTGCTCTTTTGACGATCACGTTTCTGACGAGTATCGCCTATCCAGCAGGCCCAAGGCGGAGGCCGGCCCGTTCCCCCAGGCATTGCGGCGCTCCGTGGCGAGGCCGCGGGCCGGGCCGGGCCGGTCGCTGTCGCGGGCCGCGTGTCCGGTGCCGCCGCGCCCCCGCGGGGATTGGGCGGCCCGCCCCTGCCGCGGCCAATCGGCGCCCGCCCGCCCCGCCACACCCCCGCGCGCGGCTCGGCTCGGCGCGGCCCGGCCGTACCTGGCGCTGCTCGGCGCTCAGCCCGTTCACCGTGTCGTCCACCGCCAGCCCCGCGCCGCCGCGCCGCGGCACCGCCAGCGCCCGCCAGCGCCGCGCCCCGCCCGCCGCGCGCCCCAGCGCCGCCGCCGCCATGGCCGCTCCCCGCCGCAGCGCCGCGCGCAGGCGCGGCCCGGCCCCGCCGCGCCCGCCCCGCCCCGCCGCCCGCCCCCCGGCGCGGCTGAGCGCACGTCCTTGAGCACCTTTAATGAACTAAACCCACGAACAACGGACAGCGGAGAAGAGCGGCGAACGCCCGACACGAGGCTGACCGGCCATCGCTGCTGCCTCAGCCCCCCGCCCGTCCCTACCCCGCCGGGGAGCAGCCACCAGCTCGGCCTTTGGATCGCCAAACACAGGAACTGGGCTTGACAAGCAGGGGCCACTGAGCTAGGGGCGAAACGGCAAAAATCCCAGTCCATCCTCGTGCCTCACATTGCCAGGAGCTTCTCCAGCCCTTCAAGCATGGTTTTCCATTCCTTAAGTTGAGCTTGGAAGTCGGAGTGCTTCTCCAGGGCATGCTGGTTCTCCTCTTGTGCTGATCTCCACTTGGCCATGGCTGTCTGTGGAGAAGTCAGTGCACACCACGTTTTACTAACACCAGAGCAAGGAACAGAAAAGCCAAGTCCTAAAGCATCTGAGCTCTTCCTCCTAAACTAAGTTAAGTTTGGGATTTCTTTTGCCTTGGTTACTTGTGGAAATCTATGGCCAAGATTTAGGAAGTCTCCTGTAACAATTATATTTTAGCTCTTGAGCTTTTTATCAAGAACTGTTCAACTGAAATTTAATGACTATTTTGGTCTGTATTTTGGTAATTACTGAAGCCACTTGTGCTTGCACACTTAGTTTTCCCAGAGATTACCCAGGGTCACTGCTCTGCAACAGTTTCCAATTTAAATTGAATGCTCTGCCTTCCAGAATAACAACCAGACTGGTGGATCCCTGTATTTAAAAAGGGAGTAAGTTTCATCAACAAATGTGTTTCTATTAAAAGAGGAGTACTGCAGGTTTTCATCTGGCTCATGTGGAGGAAAGGAGAACTGGGAGGAGCAAAATAACCTCCCTGAGTGCCTGGTGCTCCCTGCCTGGTTGAGCCAGTCCTACCTCAAGCATCTCCTTCTCTTTTGCAGCTCTGTGACAAAATAGCATCAATTCTTCTGTGGCCTTCTTAGTTAGCATCTGAAGAGTCAAAAGGAAAATGACTTTTAATATGATGCAAATAAGTGTGAGTCCCAGCTGTTTCAGCATCAGGAGGGAAGGGTGGGGGCACACAGACCCCCCAGAGCCCATTTCAAGCTTTTCTTACTGTTGTCTTTTCCCGGCAAGCACGCATCTCTTTTTCCTCCTCCATGTGGCTACCTGTAAGTAATTCAGGAGGTGCATTAGAGAACCTCTAATATACACATAACTCTGAGAGCAAACAGCTTTTCAAAGTTACTTTCTACAGCAAGAAATACTAAGTTAGTTTATCCAGGCCAGGAGCTACTACAGGAAGCAGTTCTTTCTCTTAAGCCACAAAAAATTCCCCCAAACCCTGGAATTCCAGCAGTATTCCTTAAAAAAGGAAGCACAGACCAAATTTCTTATGAACAGTCACAACAGAAGAAAAAAAACCCAAAAAACATTGTGGAGGAGGAGTACCAGGATGTAAGCAAAGTGCAAACTCCTTACCAGGATTGATGTTTCTGCTTTCTAAAATCATCATGCAGGTCTCCTGAATTTCCTTGAGCTTCTCAACTTCATGGACCAGGCTCTCGTTCTCCTTCTTTAACTCCCTTAACTTAAGGGTGCCCTGGTTAACACAGGTTGTGAGTGAGACAAGTTCCCAAGGAGATTTTCTTCCCCTTAGTAATACTGACAGTAACAACTTCACAACACTGCACTTGGCACCAAGAATCAGACCCTGCCTCCTGTCTCTACCACCACAGCAAACGAGGCTGTTGCAGGTCCTTGCTCCTGCTTTTTGGCAGGATTAATACATTTATTACATCCACACACCAGAGCAATTACTAGAAAAATTTGATCATGGACGAATTCCTTTTAGACAACTCTATATTTTCTTGTGCTCCCTCTCCTTTATGTAAGCAATGCACGCACTGAGGAGCATATAAACATTGTGAAGAAAAGGGTGTCTTATGTCTTTAAGCCACAGCATTATTCCCTGCACAGTCCAGATATTAGCAGGCAATTGGATAAGCTGATCAACCTCCCAAGCTGAATGCAATTCTCCAAGAGGATCAATAAGCATGTGGATTAGGGTGATCTGGCTGATAGTGTCAGAAGCTTTGGGAACATTTCATAGGAAATGTCTCAGAGGCTCTTAAGAAAATCAAGCTGTGAGATGAGAGGAATGATCATCCCACAGATTGAGAACTGGAAAATAACTGAGATTTTACAGGTGGGCCTCCTGTACATGACAGAAGTGGCACTAAGCATGTCCTAGGGACATCTCTGAGAGCCAGGGAATAAAAGTGCCAATTCTGACTCTAAACCCGATTCCAAAAAATCAGATCTGTTTGAAACAGAAGTCCCTGACCAGTACCAAGCTCTGTCAGCTTTTCTTCCAGTCCCTTAACTATCTCTGTGGCTCTTTCTTGGCCTCTGTCCAGTACATCCATATCTCTTTTGTACCAGGAGCCCAGAACCAGACAAAACATTCCCAGTTTGGCCTCCCCAGAGATGAGCAGATGGGAAAACAACTCGCAGAAGAATACAAAGACATTCTGATGAAGACAAGGGAAAAAACCACAATCCTTAACATGACCCTGTATGGATAAGAATACAGATATTACTCAATTACTTATTTTTCTCTCCTATCCTTACCTCTCTTCTTGCTAGTTGTTGTTTGAGTGTTTCCACCAACTGATTCTTGGTTTTCAGCTCTGCTTCTAGTTGGTATCTGCTGAGAGGGCTGTGGAGTTAAAGAGCAAAGACTCAGGGGCAAAAATACCAGTGTTGCTCACCTCCTAATCTCCCTTTGCCCTTTTTTAAGCGTTTGCTTTTGTTTCTGACCAACAGATTTAATTAGCAAACCTGGCAAGAAAGCTGCACGTGGGTGAGAGCTCATCACAGGAGAGCAGCACAGCACAAGGACAGCTAACAGAGATGGAGGCACATACCGTCTGGCCACTGTCTTCTTTGAAACTGGCTCCACTTTCTTGTCAAACTTAGGCAGCCTTAAAAGAGAGATAGAATACAATTACTAGAAGACTACTATGTTCTTGCAGATCACCAAGCCTGCTAGTTTGACAAAATGTACAAAATGAGCCATCTTTAGGACATCTGCCAAATAAATCCATCAATATTCTGCTTTGATTTACCCTTGGTTTGCTGGCTTCAAGACACTGTCTGCTGGAACGTTTGAGGCAAAGTGAAGATTGGGAACCACGCTGAGCTCTGGCTCTGATGTTTTGCTGACACATTTTCTCTTTGAAGGAAAATTCATTTGCAATTCTGCAAGGAAAAGACAACTGTGAAAACACCACAGACTAGAAGTAACCTCCTTTAAGGCCTCTTAAGCCTTTAATTTGAGGTAAAGCAGTTATATCTAGCTAGAATGGAGACTTCAAAGTAGAAGTAACTAAGTAACTAAGAGCAGTCCTCAAGTTTTACCCGGGACCAAGGGTCCAGAACAAGCCACAAATAGGTCAGGTGTAGATAGTGTTAAAATACAATCACCAGGGTAGCACTAATGAGAGTTTGAAATGACAATACACAATAAAGAAGGTCTCAACAGCAAGCAGACATCATGCCACAAGGTTGTTGTTTAATACTGAAAGCAAAACAAACACAGCCCACATGAAACTCTGTTAAGAGACCTCCATATTTTGCTACGAGTGAATAGCTACTAAAATAACATAGAAGACTAGCTTGTTATGTCGAGTTTATTTCTCTTAAATGACAACTGTTTAAGTATATAAAGCTTTGTTCACTCAGTGGGTTTAGGAAGTTGCTTTTTCTCCCTCAGGTTAAGTATTTTTCAAATGACACATCCATGAACACATTCACAAAAGAGCAACGCGCAGTTTCCGCCGATACAGCCCAGCTCCCGTGTTTTTAATGCTAATCCTGGGTGCTTCCCTTTTATAAAATGCTGTAAAGTGCTGTAAGCAGCATTAAAAGATTTAGAAAAGTAAGAGACTGTGAATGAAGCATCTTTCGCATCAAAAGGCCGCTGCCTTCAGCCGGTGGAGGGTACACACAGCAGGCTGAGCGTTAACCTAAGTCCTAAACAGGGACCGAACAGCGGAATAAAACTTCTAATTAGATTTTGGAACAGCCACCACGTAGCCAGGCAGCGATGGAGCTCCCTAACGCCGGCACCCCTGGGCCGAACCCCGCCAGCCGTGCCAGCCGTGCCCCCCAGGTGCCCGTCCGTGCCCCGCACTCACCTGCGGACGGCTCGGGGCGATGGAACCGGGAGTGCACGGGGATGCGGGAGAGCCGCCCGTCCATGGCGGCCGCGCTCCCCTCACGACTTCAAACCGCGCCGCGCCGGGACGGTTGGGCGGGCCCGCGCATGCGCGGGGGCGCGGCGCGGGCAGCGCGGGTGGGGAATGAGGGCGCGGGCGCCTGCGCCGCTCCTCGCTCGCGCCGCTCCTGGCTCGCGCGCCCCGTCCCTCAGGGGAGCCGTTGGCCGCCATTACGGGGCAACGGCTGCGCGCGAGGCTCCAGCCCTCAGGGGAAAGGCGGAGCGCCCTTCCTTCTTTCCTTCCTTCGTTCCCTCCTTCTTTCCTTCCTTCACTGCTCCCCACTGCCCCTAACTGCCTCACGCTGTGGGTCGGGCACTCGAGGCGTGAAGATCAAGTGGTTTGTGGCCGTCTGTCCGGAGTGTAGGAGTCAAAAGCTGTGAGGGTGCCGGTGCTGCTGGTGTGTAAGGTACTAACATTGTCCTCTAGTGCCGCAAGGTGAAATGAGGCATATGTATAAAGTCTTTCCCGACTTAAAGATTTTTGCAGTGTTTGCTAATATGGTTTTCTTGATGCGTGGGCAGTCTCTCCTGATACCAAAGGGGAGCAGCTTTTTGAGGAGGATGCTGCAGTTCCGGCCTCAGGGTGGCTTTGGCTGCCTAAATACCCACCTGAACATTCACGATAATAATTTCAGGATAAAACCCCAAAACTGAAACATGAAAAATACAGAACCACACAACTGACATGTTTGACATGTTTCAAACCCTGGTATTAGCTTTAAAAATCCATGTCCCTAATGGATATCAGGGAGTTGCTGTCTGTCTCCCACAGCACATGGATGTCAGAAGAATAAGCATTTTAAAGATGTATACTTCCCTTTGGAAAAGATATTGGGCACTTAAAAGATGAATAACCATAGTGTAACAATGAAGCATCACACAGATTTTAGGAAAGGTTTTTATAAGCATTTATTGTACGTCAACTTGTAGAGAGAATGTTTTATTTTTCAACGAATAAGGGTAAATAAATGTTTGTTTTCCTGTTTGTTTCTGGTGGGGGGGGAAACCCTAAAATTCAAGGTTCACCAGATAAGTGAATTTTAAAAAGTTACATGTTTGAGGGGAATGCCTTGAGTGGGAAACACTCTGTAAAGAAGACACAACAAAGCACCTGAGTCTGTGGGGGGACAAGGACTCAATCCCTCAAGGGGGAAATTCACACTGAAAATCTTTGGCAGTATTAGAATTCATTCAGATAAAACAAACAGAATTTGTTACTGGAAATAGATTTGGGCTGGATTCTGCAGCCTCTTCCATGGTCAGAAGAGGCTATGTCAACTCAAAAGTCTTGACGGGACTTTTTATAATATCTGAGCTACTTTGTTGGGGTCTGTAGATCTGGACTTTGCATAAAATAGAAAATTAAATACTTTATTTTTTTTTATTCACAATACACTTCACTTGATACTTAGATTTAAAGTAATTCAGTTTTGGATTTTTTTTTTTTTAAACATGAGCTCTCTTTCTCTGTTGTTAAATACCTGGGGAGCTTTGCCTCATTCATCTCAAGCAAACAAAACCTCATCACCTTGTAGGAAATGACAAACCAGGTTGACTTGGTAAGTCCTTTGAACAGCTGTGAACATGGCACCAGACACTGGAAGTCAAAGGGCTTGTTGTCCCTCACGATGGCTCTCACATCCTCTCACTGGCATCAGATCTGCTGATTCCTGTGAAAACACACGTTTTGCACAGCTGAAATACTAAGAAATAGTCTCAGTCTCAGCTCTAGTAGAGGTGGGAGGAAAAAAATTGATATTTACAGCTCTGAGGATATCCAGGCTTCCCCTTTCCCTAGCAGCAGCTTTGTGAGGTCTCAGCTGTTGTAACCGGAACTTTGTGCACTGGATCGTTTGATCCAAACATCAGGCATGTCTGGCTGGCTGTTGGGCAGCACGACCGGCCCTTCGTTCCCCAATCCAAAGCGATTTTTCCACGAGGAGCTGTTCTGCTGTGATGCAGCTGGAGAGACATCAAAGACAGTCTCCCTCAGGTCCAGCCGCAGGGTATCTCTCTTCCCGTTCAGGTAACCTCGCTCCGCGTTACCGAAGGAGTCAGACAGCTCTAAGGCATCGGGACAGGAACTGGCTGATTCAGCGAGCTTCAGGCCTTGCTCAAAATCGCTGATTGACGTCTCGCTGGAGATGTTGAGCATATCAAAAGAGCTGCCAAGAGAACAAAGGCATCTGTGAATTTTGTAGATGTCAGCAGCAGGGAGAGGGCTGTGGTCTGAGGTATAATCTGACTGCTGCTGGGCAGTGTCACTGGAGCACTGGGATTTATTGAGCTGCCCTTCTTCTTTCATGCCCGCTGGCTGGATGTCGTCCAGCCCAGACCCATCCCATGCTTTCAGACCATACTTCCGACAGCGACAATCTCGACAGAGTCTCTCCCTGTGAATTTCTGTTTCTGAGGTGCTGTGCTTGTAAGGAGAGGAAGTTTGCAAGGCGGGACACTGGCACAGGCTGACCTGCTGGTCTCCAAGAGTGTCCTGCAGACTCTGTCTCTCTCTTTCTAGGGAGGGGTGCATTCCCACTCGAGGGCATCTGTTGTCTTCAATTTGTATGTCTTCAGAGAGCACAGAGGGCCGGTTGGACAGCTTGCTTGTGGAAGTGCTGTTGTCAAAACTGTCACTGAGTTTCCTGGATAAGGGTTGGAGCTCGTATTGCTCATTTGCAGTGTTAGACTCCTGGACCTTCCGCAACCGGTTTTGCTTCTCGCTGCCCCCACAGGCAAAGTTTCCGTTTGGCCCAGAGTCATCAGAGTAGTCTTTCATGGTGTGGGCACAAGGCCAAAGGATCTGCCCGCAATTCTTCTCCGGGCCGAAGAAGCAGCAGAGCGACTGGAAGAAGAGGCTGGCAAACCCACAGCTGATACAATTGATCATCATAATGAAGATCCCCAGTTTCCTGTACGCCAGGACCGTGGCAGGCAACATAATGACCCCTGCAGAGAAGAGAGCAGAAGCTGCCATGGCTGTGGCACAGCTCATCTGCTTCAGGGAAAAGGCCACTCGGCTCAGGCGGTCGGAATGGGGACACAGGTGATAGGAGATGCAGTAGTTGACAGTGAAGTCAACAGAGAGACCTACTGCAGCTGAAATGAAGAGAGACTCCACTGCATTGAGCTGCCACTCCAAGAGGACCAAAAGGCCAGTGGTTACCAGGACGGTGCCTGCAATGGCAGTAACAGAGAAAACACTAAGGAGAACATTCCAGGTCGTGAGCAGCAGCACCACAAAGGAAATGGCTATGGAGAGCCCCATGACTACCATGGTTTCTGTGCTGAGACTGTGCTGGAGGTTGAACAGCTCTAGTTTACTGGTAAACCATCCGTTCTGAAGCCCCACAGGGGCAGTTTTCATTTCCTCTGTTATCCAGAGGCTGATTTCCTCATAGAATTGTTTGGCTCTGCTGTAGTTGAAGGTGTAGTGATAGACAGTTTGAAACTGTAGCACTAAGGCAGCGACATTTCCCTCCCCATCAAACCTGAGGCCCAGATCATATGTTTCTGCCCCTTCCCTGCCCTCTTCCAGCAGCATCATTTTGATGCAGTGCAGGAAGACTTCGCTTCTGTAAGGGAAGGAGAACTGGTTACAGCAAAGGTTGAAGCTGTGGTCTCGCTGGGAGCACTGGCGACTGTTCATCCACCTGAGGAACTCCTCCATGAAGCACACAGTAGATTTCTGTTCTGCATCAGGGTAATAGAAAGTTTTGTTCTTCACTTTTTGGCAGAATTCAAGGAGCCACTTCTGGGCATCAGGGTTTTGGATAGTGAAGGTGGTGTCTGTCACCAGGGTGCCGTTGCTTTTTGGATTGAAATGGTCCCCATTATCCACGGGCAGAATGCCCCAGACTATGGTGACAGGCATACGCTGCCCTTCTCCGTGCTCCAGCCTCTCAAACATGAACTGGTGGCAGTACTCGGAATCGTACCTCTCAAAGGGATGGCTCAGCCTGAACACTTGGACAGATGATGTCTCCAGAGTCGGGAGTTTGAGTTTGGGGTTGGAACAGGAAATGTAGGCACCTCCTATGGCTAAGGCAGCAAACCAGCAGATCCAGATGTACCGAAACTTGATGACCCCACAAGGCAGAAGCTTTTCAAAGAGCAGCTTGGAGGTTTCAGACAGCGTGTTCTGGAGAGCCCGAAGGATGTAATGGACAGAGAGAGCGACTCTCTTGTGGCCGCTGTTGTTCCAGTAGGCTTCTGGCTTGTAAATGCAGGTTGTCGCGATGTAGCGCTCGTAGAGCACGGCTGAAGAGGGCAGCCAGGTCATCATGAAAACCAGGTTCACCAGCACCGAGGTGCCCATGTAGACAGCGAAGCAGCGGATGGCTGTGATGTTGCTGATGTAGCTGGCGTAGAAGGCAGCACCAGTTGTGAAGCACGAGGCCAGCATGAGATAGGCAAAATGGTGCATGGTTTGACTCACCCACTGAGCAAGCCCAGCGGAAGGGTTCTGGCTCTTGCTGATGTTCCACAGGTCGAAGAAGACAAAAGTGTGGTTGGCACAAATGCTGCTGAGAATGATGATTGCTGTCAGGTTTACAAAGGGGAAATAGGTGAATCTGAAGGCCACCTTGTACAAGAAGTAGGAAATCATCAAAGAACTGACAACAGCGAGCAGGACCATCAAGGTAATAAACACTGAGCGTAAATAAAAAGAAACACATAGAAAAATAGCTAATATTGCCAGGACTGGATACTTAGTATCAAGTAAAAGGTAGTGCTGGAATAGTTTCTGTTTAAGGCCCAGGTCCATTCCAGTGATAGATGTGTAGTTATCAAACAGATCCCAGGTTTCAAGGTTGTCTAAGTAGATCCCCATCATAGATGCACCTTTTCTTGTAGGCAGGAAAAGCAGGCTGTATTTGAGAGAGGGCACTTGGTACTCCATTGTCTGGGGACTGAGAAAGTCCCTGTCAACCAGGAAGTGAAGCAGCTGGTAGATGGCATTGAAGCGGGTACATTTTTCTGGGACTTGGGCACACTGAGAGTGTTTCTGTCTGGCAGCTTCAGGGCCTATGCAGGATGGAGTGAGGACACCTCGGTGGTAGTCTGGAGCACAGGCACGGAGCAGGGCCAGGGTGTGGGAGATGTCTCCTTGAGTTATCTCCAGACACGAAGACCTGTTGTACAGGACAGCAATGTAGTTCCCCAGGGACCAGCTCGGGCAGCATTCGTTGGCTTCAGTGCGCTGGCAGAGGTCTCTAAAATGCACATGGGAACGTATCTGAAAAACATGAGGGGGCATCAGGTCAGACCCCCTCTTGCAGGCTCAGTGTTCCTTACTCACTGCAGCAATCCTCTCCTCTCCTCTCCTCTCCTCTCCTCTCCTCTCCTCTCCTCTCCTCTCCTCTCCTCTCCTCTCCTCTCCTCTCCTCTCCTCTCCTCTCCTCTCCTCTCCTCTCCTCTCCTCTCCTCTCCTCTCCTCTCCTCTCCTCTCCTCTCCTCTCCTCTCCTCTCCTCTCCTCTCCTCTCCTCTCCTCTCCTCTCCTCTCCTCTCCTCTCCTCTCCTTTTTTTCCCCTTTATCCAAGGTGTACCACCCGTGCCTGGCCATCCTCCCAGGGACAAATCCCAAACACCAAAGTTTTGGAAAGTTGGTAGCCTTTTGCAAAAATTAAACCCTGTCCATTATTTATATTTTATAATTGCAGATTTGAAATTTTGGCTCCTATAGCAAATACAGCTCATCCAGTTAAACTTCCCACTTTTAAAACTTGCCACCAGTCTCCAAGCTGGTAGCTCAGTTTCTGTAATTACATTCTGCTGCCCAAAATCCTCAGCAGCTTCTGATGGACACCTTTGGCTTCTGGACCAGCTCCTGTTCAGTCTCCATTTATTCTTGTTTAATTTGCAACTGGCAGGTGGGATCATCCCTATATTGCCAAGTAGGTGAAATGTTTTGAAATCCTTCAATTGAAACCTGTTGCGTAGCTGGTTTTTTGTGTGGCATCCTGTCAGCAAGACATCAAAGATTGCAGCAGGCAGAAAAGAGACAGCCTGTACATGTGTTCTTCCTGCCATCACTGACCTTGTCTTGTTCCATTTGACACATGGACTGAATTGCTTGCAAGTTCCATAAGCTCCCAGCAGTTGTGGACATAAATACTAGCTGGGAATAGCTCTTTTCTGAAATAAAGAAGAAAAATCATAAAAGGATTAGGTAATGAAGGTGAATCAGCCAGGCTGTTTGGAGTAGACTCTGTCTTCACAGAAAAAAGAAATATATATCTCTGTCCATAGGCCTGCTCTGGCGGGCTGCCTGGAGGGAAGCAGGTCACAAGACAGTAGTGAGCATGTGCCTTGTGTGACCTCACCCCTGCCCCTTGAAATTGGTCAGCAGCTTCAGGGCATTTTCAAAATCAAATGTCAGCTTGCCTTTAGTGACTGCTGGCATCTGCTTCTGCATCCCTGGAGCAAGGGAGGAGCTTGAGCTCAGCCAAAAACCCCCAAGGACCTGCAGGTTTGGTGTGTGACTTGTTTCAGAGGTGAATAGAAGGCAGGGAAGAGAACAAAAATATTTTAATGCTGTTTCTCTTCTTTCTACTTACTAGTGCTCATTTTGGGACAAATTTGGGGGGTTTTGGAGTTTTCTGTTTTTCTCTCCAGATTTTACTGCCATGTATATTTTTCAAGAAGATAAGAAGGAAGGAACAGGGAGGGAGAGGGACCAGACAAAGGAGAGGGAGCAGACAGCAAGTGGGGCATACGCTGTTTTTTCAGAGTATTCATTTTTGATATGGGTAAATGCTGAAAATGTTGGTCCTTTAATGTGTGCTTTCAAGATATATTTCTAAAGAGAAAACAAGAAATATGGCAAAGAGTTAAGAAGGAGAAACAACTCTTCAGAATTTCTGAACCAGCCTTTTCTGACCACTGAGGTGTGGAGTGCTGGGAGGGCACTGTCAGAGCTCTCACAGGTGGAACTGCACGCCCTGCTTGCTTAGAGCAAATTCAGAGTATTCCCTGTGACCTGAGCTCTGACAGTTCTGTCAGTTGAGTTCTGGGTGTGCAGTATTTACTGCCTTATCAAGATTTCAGTCACCTGGGGGACCACAGAAGAATCCATCTGCTCCATAGATGGTTTCCACCATTCTCCGTGTCCTCGCTGCTTGTTCTCCCTGAGCAGCCTTCTGTCCTCTGCCAATGCCAAGGTCATCGTAGCTAGCAAGAGGGCAGATTATTGTTAATGACTATGATTATTAACAAGAGAATGTCTGGCTGGGAGTTACATTCTCTGACACGGCTCTGGTGCCAGACACAGCAATAGGGAGCCTAAATCCATTACAGGCACAAGGACTTCAAACCCTCCAATGCTTTGGTTGCTTTTAAGCATAGGATGTATGGAATTTGCATAGATATTTTGGACTATTGAATATGTGACTTTACAACCAACATGTTCTTCAAACCCCCCAAACCAAGCTCAAATACCTTTTCTTCTTGGCATAGGGAGAAAGGGAAAGGGTCTTCTTGTAGCCCGTATGGCTCTCGATATTCCTCCACACAATGAGCTTCCTGCCAATGTCAGTGTCCCGTGGCTCGAAACCCTGCACCAAGGAAAAGGGCTTTGTCACAGCTCCACTTCAGCTCAGCTGTCCTTAGGCTTCCTCCAACACATAGAAACTGTATGAGACTATTACTGCATCTTGGAGAGATACACAAATTGAACATTCCCTGAAATACTGCATCCCAGAGATAAGAGAAAAAATATGAACCTTTTCCCTTTCCCTTTCCCTTTCCCTTTCCCTTTCCCTTTCCCTTTCCATCAGCAATAGCTACAATTATCTCTCCCTGATCTCCTAAGAATTTATCCTCCTTTTTAAGTGTAGTAGTTCCTTAAAGAAATGGCACTAATTTTCCTTTTTGTGGACAAACTCTAGTGTATTCTTATTTTCTCAAGATTCCTTCATAAGCCAGAGGCAGGGATGATTTTAGGGAATGTGGCATTCCTCATGGAAAACATTCCATGTGCACAGTGCTCAGAACAGGGTGTGCTCTCCAAAAGCCTCATGCACAGACTGTAGGAGCCAAAGCCAGCTCCTCTATCCAGTATCTGCTGAGCCTAGCTATTCATTGTGGGCAATCCCAGCCTTCCAGCCTTGGAAAGGGAGCAAAGGGAGCAATCCCAGTTTGTGTTGGCACTGGAGTGAGGGCACAGGTGGGAGTGCACAGCACGGCTGAGGGATGAGCATGGGCTGTGTTCTCCCTGTGTGTCAGGGGCAGGACAGGCACATTCTGCTCATCTTGGAGAGATGATATCACTGGTAGGGTGTGGATTTTCCTTACGTTCCTATTGATCCCTCAGCTGTAGGGACTTACCATGAGGGGTTCTGAAAAGTCAGGCAGATTCCCAGCCAGCAGCCCAGCCACGGTGCAGATCGCCGCCGCCACGGAGCACAGCGCCAGCACGGCCAGCGGCCACTCCGCGATCAGCTGCGAGTAACTGCGGTCAACAGGAGGAGAAAAAGTGCAGCTGGTGAGGTGCTGCTGCTCTGAGCACAAAACCTGCTGCTGAGCCAATGAGCTGGGAGTAACAGGAAGGAAAAAATCAGGGTCTCTGGTTTGCACAGTTATTTACTGTGAAGCTTGGAGGCTCTAGTGCAGCTATTAATGAAGATATTACACCTCTAACTGGATATTTGCAGGCAGCTCCAATTAACTCGGGTAATTACATTTCGCCTCTCTGCATTTTCCAGCTTTTTCAATCAGAAATAATAAAAGCCAGACTCTTGTGTCCTCGAGCAAAATGAAGCTTTAAACATTTAAGTTCAAAGATTGCATTTAGAAAGAGCCTCTTAATTTCCCCCACATTGTGCAATGTCAGCTGGTGGCTGCAACAGTTTAGGCTACAGATTTCCAAACAGGACCCTGAGAAATCTTTGGATAATTCTGATGAGTCCCTGAAAGTAACTGAGCCGAGCAAGCCCACTGCCACTGGTCAAAATTAGTGTATTTAGACACTGTTCTAATTCCATACATCTTCACTGGAATACATTCCATTTTAATGATGTATCACAAAATTTTGATGACATCAAAACCCTTCCACGGAAGCAGCTTACTCTGGCCCAAGTACTATTGCCAGTTACTTTTGTTCTTAAGGAGCTTGTGTAAAATTTTCTGTCCAAGTTCTGTTTTCCCTTTGGGACAAACTGTCTCCCATATATCATGATCTATGAAAGTTACTCTCCCACATTTTTTACCAGTGCAAGTTTTACTGTGTCAAGATTTTTGTCTTCCTCAGAAATATCAGTTGAGATGTAAGATAGCAGAATAGGTTCCTGCTCTGGTTTGGCAGGTTAGTTCTTTTGTGTTCTGATGTACTTCTGAAATATAAGAAATTCTTTGTTCAAAAATAGCTGACAAGTCTTTGTGAAGGGAAGTGAAATAGTTATGAACTTTATTAGAGATGGAATGTTTCTCCTTGCCTGTTCTTTCTCCCCTTTTGCCTGGGACTCCACCACAGCTATTGCATAATTAGAAGTCATCACAAGCAGTTCAAGCAGCTTTTCACATGACTTTTGATTTTTTTTAATATTGCCTTTTTTTTTTCAATTTACAATTGCCTTATCAAGTTTGTTTTCATAGACAAAGTCTTTACTCTGGAAATGAACAAAACTGCTCTTTACTCAGTAGAGTACCTAATTTCTGGAGGCTATTTTGGATATTTCCATGTCAAATTACCAGGAAAAAAAAGAACAAAAAAAAATCACTGCAGTCTCTGATGACAGAAGGTGCCTATCCAAACCATCCAGAAGCAATTTACAAAAGTCTGAATTTAAACAGAGTACAAAGCAATCAAATTATTTTAATTTTAATAAATGTATTTAAAATTTTCTGTCTTTTGAAAAGATGAGTTTATTTAATGGATGGGCTCTTTTCCTCATTGCTCCTCTGACAGGACAAACTGGATTAATCTTACACACACACACACACATATATATATATATACACATACACACACACAGAGACACATATAGAATTATTATATATAAGTATAAAGCTGTATGGATCAGAGCCAGGCACCTGCCCAAGAACAGCTACTGAGACAGTGTTACTATTCATTAGTGCAGGTTAAATTGAGCTCACAAGCAAATGGAGATTTTTCCAAAGAGTGAAAAGCCCCAGGAGCGCTGACCTCGCCTCTGGAGCTGGGCCTGCTGGGATGTCACCAGCAGCAGCACTCTGCTTCTCCTAATAGCAGGACAGGAGAGCACTGATCACAGGGTACAAGGACAGGAAGCTTTTGCTGTTAAACATACCTTTTTGGCATCCTGAAAGCTTTGTCATGTCTGCAGACAGAAAGGAAAAAAGATGTGTTCATTTATTGTTTTCCTCCAGTGCTGGGCTGATCCCTGAGCAGGTTAACCCTTGCAGTGTTGTAAGCACCAAGGTGAACCAGTGCTGACACAGTTTTGCCACTGTGTGAATTATTTTAATGAATAATAGAGCCTTTTCCTCTCCCATTTTAACCAAACAGGATGGGAAGCCATGAAGTCACTCCTCATTTTGTCTCTCTCAGAAAGCCCTCCATAGAGTACTGGACATTAGCAATGCAGTCCTATAGAAATCCCATTGCAGATCTCATCCATTAAAATCTGTCTGGTTTAAGTGCTTTTCCTGCACTTCCTAAAGTGTTTCTTGACAAAAGCAAACCTCTTTTTCAAATCTCATTAGCTGGGCTAGCAACAACTATAGATAGTTTTTATTTTCTGTTTAGCTCAGCTCACCAAAAAGGTGACTCATTTATTTCTTGGGTCCCTCCAAAGACTGTCTTTTCAGGCTATAAGAGGAGAAAGCCAGTGGAGCTGCTAAAAATATTTTATTTGGATTTTCTTCACAGAGGAGCATTTGTCACTCCTACTTGAAGGGCTCTAAGAGGGGAAATAAAGAAGCCTTCCCCAGGGGATCCAAAGTTTGTTATGAATCCCTGAGGACAAGCCTTCCACCAGCATCCTGTCAGAAAAGCTGCATCTTGTTGGGTCAGATATCTCCAGGACCTTTTGTTCTGCTCTCTCTTTCTGCACTGAAACATCCCCTTGAAACATGGCCCAGTCTGGCACAGCCTTGGCTTGGTCACAGCTTCCAGATAACTGCTCCCACCTCCTTCTGCAGCTGTGCCAGGCTGTGCTCAGTCAGTGCTCCCTCCTCCTCTCACCCTCCTACACTCCTGCTTGAACTGGGAGAAGGTCCTGCTGCACTCCAATATCTGTGTTGGGCAGATGGTCCCCCCTCCTTGCAGCAGCCAACTGGGGACCTTGAGGCAGCTCATCCTTCCTAGCCTTGTTATGAGTGGGAGAAATGGAAAAGCAGTGGAGGAGAGCTCCCCATGGCAGAGTCACTCCGGGTGGCTCATGTAAGAAATGATTCTGTGTTTTGCTTGTCACACTAATGCTCTGTAGATTTGGGACAGAGAGGAGCACAGCAAAAGCCTCCCCAGATTATCAAAGCGAGGTCTCTCTCCAGCAGTACACTGCCCATCCTGTGCTAATTCCCTCACAATAGCTCTTCAAGCAGATTTGCTTGGATTAAAAACCTCATTCTGGCATTATTATGTTATCACTTTTCTGACTGCTGGTGCTGCACACTGCCAGGGATTTACAATCCAGCTGTGCTTCCTACTTAAATAACCTGTTACAGAGGACGTGGTTGGCAATTTTGTTGATCGCATATGAGTGAAAAAGGATCCAGAAAAGGGATCCAGGAAAACAATTCAGAAAAAGGACCCAGGCTTCTTTGACTGCAGTTCCTCTACACAAACACAAGCAAATTCAATCCTGTGTAAATGGCTGGAAAAATGAGACTCTAAAGGGCTTTTGTGCCTAACACGGCAGTGCTGTACACAGCCAAGAAAGGAATCCTGTGCCATCTTTTATATGGATTCAGTGGCTATGGCTACAGCAGTGAAGGGATCATGATCTCTTGTGCCAAGAGTGGACCCTAAAAGGCACATTCAGGAGGAAGGATGGTGCTGGCTGGAAGGAGCAGAGGTTGTAGCTCAGGCTGTTGTTACCCAGCCACTGCACACAAATGGATTCTGTCATGGACAACAAAGAATTCATACACTGGTTACTGCCCAACCTGGAAAGCCAAATAATGTTCCCGCCTTTTGTATCTCTCACTGCTCAGCTGTAGCCAGCGCTTATTACCCTCTGCTGCCACTCCTTACAGCACTGGCAGCAGCTTCTGTGGGGGCAGGAAAAGAATGAACTCTGTTCCCACCACTGAGAACTCTGCCAAGGTAAAGGACTGGCAGCTGGGTGGCTTGGAGTGCAAAGAGAGAAAATACAAAGGTAAAGGAAGATGGGTCTATTTACAGCTGCATGACCTAGGAGTGACTGAGTGACCTTGGCTTTATCCAGCCACTCCCTTGAGAAGGAAATCCCACCTCTCCCTGGCATGGGAATGGCAGCTCTCTGTACACCCACACAGAGGTAGAGAGCTGTGTTTTGGAGCAGCTGCTGCCCCGAGCTGAAGAGCAAACCCATGTTTCATCCATCACAGCTCAGACCCTGCTCATCCCTCCCACTTCCCCCCACCCAGTCTGGCAGATGCTCTTTGGAGCCGCCCTCCCTCCCTGTGCCTCTTACCTGACTGTGACCACATGATGTTGCACCGGCCGCCGCTGCCCGGGCGACCACTGCTTCCAGGGAGCTTCCGAGGCCTCGTGCTGGGAAGCTGGCACAAGATCACCACTGGAAAGGTGGGAACACAGCACGGGCCCCTCGCCATGCCCAGGGAGCGAGGGCAGGCCGTAGCTGCCTCGGGACTCCTCCTGGTTGCAGGGGTAATACGGGTGGTGCTGCTGTGAGTCCTGTGAGCTTGATGGCACCTGGCCATTGGACTGGGTGGAGACTGGCCCAAGCGTGTGGCTGGAGGAGGGCAGGTTGTCTTCTCCCAGCCCAGGGGATGCAGGAATGGGGCAGTGATGGACTGGGCAGATTTTTTCCCAGGAAGTGCCACTGTAGCTGAGCTCAGCATTCCCAATCTCTGGCATGGCAAGGCAGGTCTGACATGGTCCTGCATTATGCTTTTCCCTATGAGAGAAATGAAGAGAAAGGTAAAACTGGAGAGGTTGAAAGGCTGCACTGGGGAGTTGCATCCCAAGATCTGGAGATGCTCACAGACCTCCCACATAACACAAATGTCAAACCTCGCCCACTGTATCCTGTAGCAGGAGTCTGCCTAAGGGCTGAACTGGATTATGCTTTTTATAAAGACATCTATGACTCATTCAGGGATCCCAAATCCTGTAATCCATCCTTTGTGTGTGTTGCTCCAAAAGTTTGAAAAATTGGGTAATATCCCACCCAAAAATTCTCCCGAATATTTCACTGTGGCAGGGACGTCCTAACTCAGGACCCAGAGAAATTACAGAGGTCTGGACAAACAGAAACCAAAGGAATCTGCATGTGAAGAAGCCACTCAATTATCTGCACTCCTTGGGAGGATTAATTAGCGTGATTGCTCTGCAGGAGGACTGGCACTGCTCCATGTTGGGTCAGCAGGAGAGTGAGTCATCCCTGGCACTGACACAGCTGAGCAGTGAACCTGAGGGCTGTGACATCTAACAGGGCCTTCAGCCTCCAGCCTGGCACATTCCTTAAAGGCTCTGATGTCCTGCATGCTCCACTGGGCTCTTCAGGAACTTTTTTAGACATACATGGATGACAGCAATAAATTTTATTTGTCTTATCTTGTAGGAAGGGGATAGACTGGGATCTCTACAGATCCTTTGAAACTTGACTGTCCTCTGGCTGCTGAATTTACTTAGACGAAACATTTGCAGACTCCAGTTCCCACGTACTGAGTGTCTGCAGGATACACTTTCTTCTCTCCCAGGAATGTAAAACATTATTTCATTCCTATAGTTCTTGATTTATGGAGCCTGAGAGGTTTTGCTAGCTGGGAGAAAGTTTGAATAATACTTTGAGGGATTGCTTAGTATGTGTGACACCAAAAACCCCTTCACAGACAATAGACTGAGGTCTTTCTGACCCCAAAAAATGCTTTAGGAATTACTATCCCAAGAGATGCAAACACCAGCAGTTTCTGGTCCTTGTTCAAAGCACGTGCCATGGTCCCTTACAGCTGAATTATGTGTCTTGCTGCAGTGCCTGGCATCCAGGATTAAAAAGGACAAACAGTTCAGGCCAGCCAGAATCACAAAGTGTCTCAAGTCATCAAAGAATTATGAATGTTGGAGCAATACTGCAGTGAGATGAAATTTAGCCTAAGGCACCTGGTGTGATATGGGAAAAAAATGAAGGTAAAAAGTTGGGGAAAGGATGTTTTTTATATTTTGTAGAGTCCCTCTCATTTATTTTTCTCACAGCCTTGGAAAAAGGCAGAATTTTAGTGATTACATGTCTCTGGAATTGCACCCAAAGTTAACTGGCATGAGTTTATTAAAGACAAAAGAATCTGGAGAATACTATTAGCTCAGTATTGCTTGAAAATTGCTATTTTTTCCAGAAAGCAGGACATATTGGCCTTGGCAGTCTGTGCTGTGTACTTTCCAACACCAGCTGAGTTTATCAACACTGATAAACTAGATTTCATGATTGTACAAAATGGGCTTGTTTCGTTAAAATCATTTCAGCAGAGTCATGTTTGTGGTAGCAGTTAAATCAGTGCCCATGTGGACACTCATGGCACAGGCATCACATGTAGCTTCACTTGCACACTGTAGCAGTCCAGGACCAGTAACAGAGAAATCTTGCCTGATTTACCACCATCCAATGACACATTTAGTTTCTAAGCCCAAAGAAAGCTGCAGCAGTTACAGACACAGCACATTCCTGGGTCCTGACTTCAGAAACCATAATTGATGTGCAAATGCAAAGTAGGTGGAAAGAAGTTGTGTCTGTGCTGAAGCAGGTGCCAGCAAACCAGCAGACAGGTGTCTGCACACACCTTATCTCACCTCAGTGACATAAGGTTGAGATAAGGTTGTCCCCAGCAGTTCCAGTGCTCATTTGCCTCTAAGCTGCAATCAAGGTACTGGTAAGACTTGAGCTGGTTCAATACAGCAAGAGGGAGAGCTGCTGGCAAGGCAGAAGCTCCTGAACTGTGACAGTGATATCCTAGTCACCCACAGAACTTGTCAAATGACATCAACAATAGGCTTGAAGTCCTTGCTGTCCTGTCCCAGGTGGATTAGTGACAGGATTACCTGGCCTTTCAAGCATGTGATTTGTGTTAGGGCTCTGTGTAAAGGTAGTTCACAACAGGAGATTCCATACTTGTCACATATGAGATTACAAATGCAGAGCCAGCAAAGCTGCTCAGGAGATGCAATCTGAAATCTTGTTTGGGGTTCTTACAGCCCCATCAGAGCCATCCCTGCACTGGGAGGGATTCAGGTGCAGCACGGGGCAGGAGCACTGCAGACAGACCAGAGAAAGATCAGGGTCTGTGGCAGCCAACACATAAAATTACACCTTCAATTAGTCATTGCACTTCTCTACTAATTACAGTGGCAACCTGATGGGAGGATGCTAAACCACCATGTCCCCTACAGTGCTGGTGAGCTGCAGGGGCAGAGGTTGTTTGGGACAGCTGACCTGGAGGGTCCCTCAAGCCACACTCTCAAGCTTTAAGTGTAAATCATCCCGCACTTCCCACGTGTCCAGTGACTTGTTTGTGCTTTGTAGTTTTGTACTGTGGGGAAATTCATCAGAGAGCTGAGGTCATGGTAGTGTTATGCTTTGACAAGGTCTAGACCTTTTCTGACTCCCTTTTTGTTGCCTCTAAGTTACTCTTTTTCCTCGACCTTGATCCCATTGTTTTCCCTAGTGCACGTTTTAAATAGGTGATGTTCTCCTACAGTGCATAATAGTCCATCAAGACATTGCTGCACTGACATCTTGTGTTTTGGTGTTCCTACACCTGTACTGTGTTTCAGAATTATTTTTTTTTTCCAAAGAAAAAGCAAAATTCTTATCCCTTTAAACTACTGTATCTGCACACTAATCTAGGAGCAGAGGCTTTTCATGACTTAATTAGCCCGTCTGCCTCATCTGAGGGTGAATATGTGACACTGGACAGAACAAAAGAGCTTTTACAAACTACACTTTGAACGTGGTCAGGGAGAGGCAGGAGACCATACAATGACAAATTCTTCTTCCACAAACCCCTCGGCTACAAAACCTCCTGGTGGGGAAAGCAGGTGCCAAACTCTTGGATATTGCAGATTGCCTCCGGGTTTTCTGCACATACGTTGGTAACGTTGAGTCTAATATTTCACACAAAATCACACTCTCCTTGTTTACCATCTTTGCTGTGAAATGCTGTCAAGTTCTGCTCTTCCTCCGCATGTCGTTTCCTAACTCAATCCCTGACCTGCTCAGTGACTTCAGATTCTGGAATAACTTTGGCAAGTTTGGATCATTCACTTGTGACTTCTCTCCATTATCTCTTTCTCAGACTAAACAATTACAGCTCTGTCAATCACCCTCCGGATATGAGTTCCCTTATGCTCATCCCTTTCCAACTCCATGATGATGTGACCTTGGCTATCCACAATCTCCAGGGAAACCTGGAGCTTGCAAATAATGATGGGTTTGGATAATCACTGCTGGCAGCTCAGCAGAGTTCGAGTCTCCACTTGCTGCTCTCCCAATTAGCTGCAGTGCTGGTGAGCTTAACCTTTGGTCTGCTGAGGTCTGCACCAGACATGTAGGCTGCTCCTTCTTTGCCTGAAACCATGTCACTATTACTTTTCTGGGCCCTCAGAACCCTGAGCTATGTTAGAAAAATATTTCTGGGGATTTTTGATGTCTGTTTGCTGTCAGGCATGAGGAGAAGAGGGCAGAGCACCACACTGGACTCTGCTTGCCACGCTGACACTGACTCTATTTTAAAGATTCATTTGCACTCTGACTGTGTCAGATATTTGATATCTTTGGGATTTAATGGGCAGAAATGGTGTCTCGGCTGCAGAAAAGCCTACAGAGCCAGCTGACAGACTCCATTTTCTTTTCCAGGCTCAGCTGGATGCAACCAGAGAGATGCTGGGAAAGGAGAAAAGAAGGGGTGTAAGGGAAGGGATGGACTAGGGTTAACTGCTCCTGTTACCCACACCAGTGAGCTGCGTTGCTCTCACTGTTTGCTTCCCTGTCTCTCTCTTGCCCTGAGATGTCTAGACAGAATAATAATCCAATTTGTGGACCTGCCCAAGCCATTCTGAGTGCAGCAGTGCTTCTCTGAGATGAGTACCAGGGCACAAACACCCCACAGTATGTGGGGGACCCAGCAAAAGGACTGGAGCTTCTTCCCACAAGGAAACGGGAAAGAGAGGGTCAGGATTTCTAAGGAGACAGTTTTCTGCCATTCCAGGTCTGCAGGGATGTGGAGCAGTGGTGGGATACAGTGTCTGTGGCAGGAGCCAAGGGCTGTATGCTGTCAGTCCACCCCCTGGCAGGGATTATCTCCCTTTTCCAGAGACCAGCATCCTTCTGCCCCACAGAGAATGGCTGCAGGACCTGGCTTTAGGCTTTAGCTGCTCACCCGGCCCTAGCAGGGTGGTTTACTGGGAACATGCCATGTTGGCTTCTTGCTCCCAGCACATTCCCCTCAGCATGGTTTCGTCCTGCAGCACGCAGAGCCAAGCTGGGGTGGAGGAAGCTTTGCAGGCAGGGAAACAGTAGCATACGGTCGCCTTCCTTTTCCCAAGCGACTCCAGTTTTTGGCTCTCCCTGGTCTTGCTGCCTCCCCCGAGACACAGCAGCAGGAGAGCACATGAGATTCTGAGAGGGTAATGGGCCAAAATATTCAGCCTTTTGCAGGAATGGCTCCTTTCTCTTTTTGCCTAATTCCACACTCATCACCAAACCCATTTCTGTAAGCACTGCTTTTTTTTGCTTTTTTTTTTTTCCTAATAGATCATTTCCCCCTTTGCATACTAAAGAGAGGATCAAGAAAGAAGCACTTTGCATATGAAAGATGGGAAACACCTACCGGGTGAATGGAGCTGTCTGATGCCTGACTCAAACTACAACTTCTCCTGTTGCCAGAGGAATCTCAAGGGGGAACAAAAACAAGGGAAAAAATGGCAGAAGTTTGTACCTTGCCTACAACCAGAGCCCTTTTTTATCAAGAACCTTTGCTCAATTAGACACTAAGTGCCACAAATTTTCAGTCATTAAAAAATAAGCTAGTTTGTTTCTCTTTTCCCTTTTTTCCTTCCTCTAGCAGAGTTTTGTTTGCATATCAACTGTAGAAGTGTTCCCCAATGAAAAAGAAATATGAATTCTTTCTGGATTAAATCCATGTGCTACAGGTCAGCTTCCATCTAGACTAATAGCTTTTTCCTGGAGAGCTGTAAATGACTTTTTAAGAATGTGCTTTTATAATGGAATTTAAATTTCTCTTTGAACATACCACCAGCAAAACTGCAGTGGAGCTCTTGAGAAAAAGAGCTTTTTTCCTTGTATTTTCTAAGGAGATAAGAATGCCCTTTCCCTGGGATTAGGGAAGGGTTCGTTGCATTTCACTGTCACCTCGTTATCTAGCTCCCTGTCTCCCTGACAGGGAGAGACAGGCACTCCTGAGCAATCCATCTCCTCCTCTGGCTGCGGCAAATCCTTGTGCACTGAACAGTTCCTGCGGAGTTCTTTTGTTTTGCTTTTTCAGTCTAGCAGCAGGATCCTGCGTACCCTTGAGAAGACCTACAGATTTTTTGTTAGTGAGACTCCTGAGTATGTTAAATCATCATGAAAAATTAATGAGACTGCAAAACTCTGCTTCCCACATAGTCTGCCAGGAAAAGTTTAGTTTTATAATCCTTTCCACTGACTCGTGCAAACAGCCTTACCTTTACGCCAGGCAGCTGCTGCTGCTGCTGTGGGTACAGGTGTTTGTGCTGGGATAGAGCCAGACATGGAGGGCTCAAGGTTCCCACCCAGCCTTCAGTGCCACAACAGCTCTGTCTGCACTGGGAAAATCATGTTTGCTAAGCCTTGTTTTGAAGGGAAAAAAAAGAGTGAAATGGAAAGGGGAAGGAAAAGAAAATCCCCACCTTGGTGTCCCAGGCTGAAAGAGGCCAGGAGGAAGGTGGTGTTTTCTGACATCTGTGGTTTTTTTGCTGATGAGGTGAGCATTGATGATGAAGAGCCTTGACTAGGGCAGAAGGTGGAGATCCCAGAGCTAAGACTGGTTGAGCAGCAAGGGTGAAGTTCTAAATACACCTGTGTCAGGTGGTTTAACTCTCTCTAACTTACCTCTTGCAGGCTGCAGTGTTCATTTCAAGACCTGTCTGAATGGCCAAGGAGTACTCAGACAAGCAGAGAAAATGGCTCCAGCAACAGCTTGGCACCTATTGAATGCATGAGGTCTAAATCAGAGCTGGACTGTGTGAGAGTTGCTGAAGACTGAGACCCACAGGCACAGCAGCCTCTGGCCGGGGACATCAGAGCTGTCTGATGAGCAGTGAGTGCCCTGTCAGTGCTCCCGGGCGGGTGGGGCTCCCTCAGTGTGAATATCCTGTACCAGACAGAAATGGAACCCGTGGGCTTTCAGAAAGGATTTGTGTGCTGCTGACCTCGGGGTGTGCTCTGTCAAGCAGAATCTGAAGAGCTGAGGTCTGGTGCCTTGGTCTAACAAATGCCAATGTATTTGTGAATATGGGATGGCTCCTTGCCCATGATTATGGGCTTGATAATGTTTCCAGAAAATGCTCATGATTGTGGCTGCTAACCTGGCTTAAGACACCAGGTAAGGGAGCATATGGCTCAGGGGGATGAGGGATGTGGGGGTTTATGGAGGAGATCTTTGGACTGAAACCCATGTTTGCCCACTGCTGAGTGCAATAATGCTCTGTCTGAAACATGCTGAGCTTCCCAACAATAGCCCTCCCGTTGCTGCAGAAGGGAGAGCACACCATGTTGCAGGATCGAAACCTGCCGGGAGGCCAAACCAGGAAGCCCCCCTGGCACGACTAGCTGTGCATGGTGTTCTTGGCCCCAGGGCAGGAGCAACCAGGACCCCGGCTGGGCAGCGCACATCGCCAGAGCCCGAATCGCCGGTGGGCAGCTGGGCAGGCAGCTCTGTCTGCACCCCGGCTGGGAGGACGGGACACACCTCAGCGGGACTGGGGGGGCCCTGGTCCCAGGAAAACCCGGTGACACCGATCACTTCCACACACAGAACCGGGGGTGGCGGCAGGGCGGCAGTTACCACCCGCCGGGGCACCGGCTCCGCGCCCCTGTCCCGATCCCGCAGCTCCTACCTGGGCGAGGCGGGGTCGCGACCGCGGCGCGTCCCCTCGGGCCGCGGCTCCCGGGGCGGCGGGACGGGCGCGGTCTCCATGGCCGGCGGCGGCGGGCGCTGTCCGTGCCCGCGGTGCTGAACACTCCGGAGCGATGGTGGCGGTAGCGCCCCGGCGCGTCCCGGCTCTGCCCGGCTCGGCTCGACTCGGTGCGGCGCGGCTCTGCCCGATTCGGCACCGCTCTACCTGGCCCGGCTCGGCTCGGCTTTGCCCGGCTGGGCTCTGCCCGGCTCGGCGCGGCGCTTGCGCGGCCGCGGAGGCGGGCCCGGCGCGGGGCGGAGGTGGGAGGGGGGCGGGGGGGGGCACGGGGGCGCAGCCGCTGGCACCAGCAGAGCTGCGGGGGCAACTGTGAGCCCCGGGACCAGGCTGGCTGCCGGGGATGGGCTGAGCTGAAGGTGAGGAACAGGAGCACGGGGCACCGGGCATCCTTTGGGCCAAAATTCCCTCATCCCCGCAGTTGTGCTCCTGCTTAGCTCGGACTGGGAATGCGCCCAGAAGTGCTCCTGGCCCTGTGTGGCAGGTGCAGAGCAGCCTTTTCAGTTGTTGGCTTTTAGAAGCATTAAATAGGTAAATGATTTTTTAAAATAGATGGTAGGTTTGAAACGACTGGTTTGAAAGCATGGAGAACACAAGGAAGTGAGGCATGGCCACCACCTTGCAGGATCCTTTGGTCCTTGTCTATCCATACCACGACATTGCTCTGAGCTGGGTGGTAGCCACATGTGTCTCTTTGTACATGGGGACAGCTTCCCACAGAGCTGCTGGAACGTGGCTGTTCCTTCTGTAGCTGCTCTCATACCAATAACTATGCCAATGACTCGTGTAGGAAGAGTTTGGGGCTTTCTCATGGTTGTGTGTATGGCCATGGGAATGACAGCGACCTTCTCTGCCTTGTCATCATTCTTTGTATGGCTGTGGGGATGTCTGTGACCTTCTCCTTCCTCAGAGCCATGTCTGTGGACCTCACAGTGGCAGTGACCTTCTTTCTCGTGAGGGTGGCATCATTTTTGCTTCACACACAGAACAGCTGAAGCAAAAAGGGAAAGTATTAGAGCAGAGAGTATCTTATAACTTCCACTAATCCTCTAGCTGCTTAGAGTAAGCCCTTCCTGCCTTAATGACTTAAATGCCTGAGGCAGTTTAAAGAACAAAAAGCTTTTCCTAATGCCAGGGTGGGTGACTCTCCCACCGAAGGCTGACACCTCTCTGAACTCAGCAGGAGGGAGTTTTGAGGACAGGCTGTGGGCAGCGCCGCTGGCCCAGTGTGGTGCTCTCTTCTGGGCAGGACCGCAGGGGAAAAACCTGCTGTTCTGAGCCTTAGCCACAGAAATGTCACTTGCCTGGTAGGATCAGATCCACTGCAAGAAGCAGCTCCAGAGCAGCTTGTGTTGGTGTGGCCCAGCAGGAAAGACTGAAACCTGGTATCTGCTGAAAAGATCGGCTGGCATTAATGTGGTGACAAGGACATAGGTGATATTTCCTTTTCATTCTTCCCGATGCTAAATAATAATTCTTGCAACAGTAATGATATTAATAGAGTCATGGGAGCTGCAAGGATGGTGGGAATCAGCTGGATTACAAACATCCCACTGCTTCTGAGAGACAGGCACATCTTACAGCTTTAGTTTGGCTCAGCCTGAGGTGCGAACTCCTTGTCTGGTAAGTGGGGGTGATCACACTTCCTCACTCCCACAGCTTGGCAGGTTTCCTCTTACTGCTGCAAGGTATTCAACACATGGATTAATTATTTTTCATTGCCCTTAGCCAGGGGCTACAGCAGGGCTTGTGCTCCCAGCTGTCTGCAAAGCACTGCCCAGGGCAGGCAACAGCGTTGCCCATGTCCCTCCTGGGGCTGCTGCTGCACTGCCAGGCCTGGGGGGGACTGGCTGTGATGGCCAAATCTGGGAATCCAGGAGTCCCTTACTTCAAACCTGCTTGGCTCTTGCCCCTGCATTGCAGCAGAGGAGGAGCTGCCTCTCCCATCAGCCAGAAGCTGATGGTCTCCTTAATATGTTGTCATTTGGAATATTGCCACTCTGTGACCTCCCTGTGCTTGGCCAGTTTGAGACTGGTGGGGCAGATCTCTGTCATTCTAGGGGAGGCATGTGCTGATCCCAAGATTTCCTCTCCTTACAAAAACAACCTAAGGGCGAGCAGGAAGGACAAGTAAATGGGGTTCCCAAACTATTTTAGGAACTAGGAGCATAAATGCTTCCCACAAGACAATTCCATCAAGATGTGAACATCCTTCATCCAGAGGAACTCTTTCTTTCACAGTGCCTGGCAAACCACGATGAGTAGGTCAGCAGGATGGAGGCCAAGTGGTCCAGAGCAGTCTCTTTGGATTGGGATGTGTACCTGCCTCTCTTTCTGCAGGCAGTGCTACCCTGAATCTCAGGGAAACCATCCTCAAAGTTGACAGCTTGCAGTGGTGACAACCAGCATGATGTTTTGCACAGTGCAAAACCACTCATGTCATGAGTTTCATGGCACCCAAGCCCTTGAAGTCATCGTGGCCAAAGCAAGGCTGGGGATCATTGCGCAGCTGCCTCGGATTGCAGCAGACTGCTGGTTTCCAGGCAATGTGCAAGGGCTCGTGGATCTGCAGCCAGCTTATGAACCCTGGTTTGTCACTGCTCACTGGAGCAATGAAATAGCCAGGGTACTTCTGCTGCTCAAAGCCAGAGACAGTGTGCCAGACACCTCCCATGCTGGAAGATTTCCATGGGTACAGCAGCAGTCCTGGCTGCTCCTGCTGCATAAACCTCCCATTGTCTCAGCCACTGAAATTGCTTCCTTAGCCAGAGAACAGCTCTCTGGTGGGGGCAGCACTGCATTAGCCAAATGAGCTCCAGTCACTTCACTGTGCAGAGCTTATTTTACAGGTGACTGTAGCTGCCCACCTCCTGAAACTTCAGGAGGGGTTAATTTAGAGATACAAAGTGCTTTAGTCATGGTTTTGGTGCCAGGACCTGAGACAGAGCTGTTTGTCTGAATGTTTACATTTTACACCAAAGCCATTGGTGCTGGGTGCCTGAAGAGAAAGGCTCAGACAGATGCTGGGTCTCCTCTATACAGCAAATTTGATTTGCTGCTGTCCCAGCAGCACAGCACAAGCAATGTCATTGTGCACAGAAGGACGTGTGTCTCTGCAGATGTTTGCACACACAGAGCACACCATTTTTCTCCTTGCTACTGGTCCATTATTTCTGGACCTTTTCCTTGTTCATAGGTGCAACAAAATTTTGAGTTCTTAGGAGTATAACTAAAGAATAAGATTTAGTGCCTATTTGTTCAGTGCTGTTTGTGACCACTCTGTACTGGGATGGGCTTGGAAGAGCCATCACCTTCCAAAATTTGTGCAGTTGTCTGTGTTGACAAGAAACATCCTCTCCAGTACACACCATTTTAAGGCATGAGGTTGAAAGAGGCTCAGGAATCAGGCTCACAGGTTGTTTTTGATTGTCAGTCATTATTTCTGCCCAGGGTGTGTGCTGGAGCACGGCCCACATGCTGCACAGAAAGGAGAGATCCATGCAGGGCCCTTCCCTCTTTCTCAGGCTTCTGTGAGGCTCCTGCAGTGCTGGAAACCTCTGAATAGTTGTTGACCCAATACCAAGGCTGAGAAGGTTGCAGGCATATGGCAGTTATGTTTCTGGGCACTGGTACATTGCAAACTGAAGCAAATAAGAGATGTGCTGAATTTGCAGTGTGTATGAAGGGGCAGGAGGCCCATGGAGACCCAGTTCTACTTTGTCTTGGCAGGGGAAGTCTCACTGTGGCAATATTGTCCCATTTTTCCCAGTGCTGTGTGCTGGGAGCGTAGCCACATTCACTCTGAAGCTGCCCATATGTTCACACCATTTCCAAGCGTGACTGACAGTGAGCCAGTTCCCTCCGAGCATCCTGAGATATCCCAGACTAATTCATCCTTTGTACATAAATATTCTTCCTATGACATTTGGGATGTACATTCTCAGCTTGGAGAAGGCCAGAGAAGGCACTGGGATATGTGACACACCTTGACTAACTGTGCCTGTTACAATACCTTCACAGCCTAAACAAGGTCCCAAAGGCACCAGTGCCAGGGTGTCAGTGTCATCCAGAGATGGCCCAGTTGACATTTTGCCGAGGAAATTGGCCAAAACGGCTCATTTCAGGAGGATCAGAGCCTTGGGGGGATGAAAACCAATTCTCTTGGCTCAAGAGCAGATACATGAGCAGAGTGGAAAACTTACACTTTTATTTGTTGAAATGTTTCTGCTTTTTTTTTTTTGGTTAGTAACTGAGCTTCAGAAATGCTCCAAGTATTTCATCTGGTGCTTCCAGAAAAAGGCATCTTTAAATGTTTGTTCCAAACCTTTTTCATCAAAAGGTTTCAACAACAACAGGCAAAGGAAGTGTTTTTAATCAATTCCTTCTGAAGGTACTGAAGGGAACAAAATATTCCAGGGAGAAAAGAAATTGAACTTTTCCTTTTTACAAACCCAATTCTAAACCCTGCATTGTAGCCCACACTAATCCCATGTGATTGGACTGCACAGTGTCCCTAGGCCTGGGCAACACCTCAGCCTTGCTGCAGAGATCAGGTCAGAAGGGCCAACAAAATATCCACATTCCCAAAGGAGAATCACCTGGCTCAGGATCTCACTCAGGGACCCAAAATGTTTGCCCAGAAAAAGGTATCACCCTCTTGAATTATGATTTCCATCTTGTTGGAGCAGGGATTATTTGCAATTTCAGAAGTTTTCTGCCATTTGAGTGAAGTGCTCAGCAGCCAGGCACAGCCCAGCAAGTCTGCAAGTGCTTCATGTGATGCCTAAGATTTTTTGCTTTTTATATTTTTAATATATTTGTAGCTTTGTAGATTGCTAAAGCAGTAGCTTCTAGTAGTTTTCCTCTCTTTCTTCCCTACATTTAGGAACAGTAGGATAACTTTATAAATATTGTGTAGTCTTATTTCAAGAAGAGAACTAACTACAAGGATGTTCTGTTTTGTAACCAAAATGTGGACCAGACATAATAAAAGTGAGGCAAAAGAAAGCTCTGGACTGCTTCCAGTGGGCACCCCAGGAATTCTTACCTAACCAACTAACCTTTTAAGTGGACAGTATATGATAAGTATACTAATTGGCTAACCTTATAAAAATTGTAGAATTACTATACCATGTGTGATTTTTGCCATATAGTGTACTTGCAAGCTTTCAAGTAAAGATTTGCTTTTATATTCACTCTAACATTGTTGGAAATATCTTTTCTATTTTCCAGGCACCACATGCACCTCCACCCCTTCCCTTCACTCAAGTACTAATTATTGTTGAACTAGTCCTTTAATATTTAATTGCCACCTTGACTCCCCTTTTCATCTCCTCCCTTCCCAGGCGCCTCAGAGCCTCGTGCAGGCTGGTCCTTCCTGTGTTTGTGCTCCCAGTCAGCTGCACCCCTTGACCCTCTGCACAAGAAAAGCCAGTCTTCCTGCTGAGCCCAGTTGGAGTCCATGCAGCATCCGTGTGAAGCGGCGCCGCTGGAGCCCATGGAGATCCTTCAGTCCAGTTCAGACCCTGGAGCCAAGGTTGGTCTCTGGAGCTTGCTTTTGAGTTCTGCTGGCAAAGGGAAATGAGCTGCTTTGTTAGGCTTTAATGGAGTTTGGCTGGGATGAGAGGCACCGAATTTGCCACTTTTTTCTTCTTGCATCAGATTCAAAGTGGGTCACTACTATTCATGTAGCCCCAAAGCAGCCATATGTGGAATAATTGTGACTTTTTGGAGCTTAAAAAAGTGCATGTGACCACGTCAAGAGCAACCTGGCTCCTGGCTGCTCATTTGCAGCTTGTGAGCCCGGGCCACTGGACTGTCCATGTCCTCCTAGATCCAGGCTGAAGCCATGGGCTGGAATGGGGAACCTCCCTCGGCCCCTGCTGATGACAGGGCAAACAAGTTGCTGTCTGCAGCATTCCATGCTTTCCCCAAGGACTACATTTCCATAAAAGATGAAAAAACCTGCCTGACTGGCTGTCCTGGCCACTTTCCACATCCTCACACCCTCCCAAGGCTGGGTCCTGTGTCCTACATCTGAAGGCTGGGTAGTGAACAAGGTCAGCAAACCTGTACTGTCCCTGCTAAGTGTGTCCGCAAGTGGGAAAAGTGGACAGGTTAATTTTTCATTTGCTCAGCCTATGACCACTTCAGAGGTCTTACACTGGAATGACAAGTTTTCAGGAGCAGAAAATATTGGGAGAGCTGACAAGATCATGGTTTTTCAAGGTGACATTAAACACGGGTATGCACAGAACTCACCCACAGGACTTGAGGCAGGACCCTGCAGGCTGTGATGATGTACAGGAAAGGGGAAAAGAGGGGATGTCTTGTTCCAAATGGGAAGAGGGCTGCTCTGCACATCCCGAGACGTTTCTCTGCTGTGCCATGATTGGTATCCCTGTGGAAGTACCAACAGGCAGCTATGATCCTTACTGCTTTTAAGCAGGACCAAACTGCCATTACATCCTTTAACTGTCTTTGGTAGTTTTAATTTTAATTGTATATTGATCCATTTCAAAACAAATGTCTCGGCAGCCCTTTGATCCCCACGAGTCTCTCCAGCTAAAGCCCATTTAAGGTTTTAAAAAACCATTTAAAACCACCAAGTTTTTCCTGGTGCCTCTTCCCAGTCTAAGGAATGCTACCTTTCTTCTGGCTGGAGGAAACACCTCAACCCCTTTTTAATCCTGCAGTGCAGCTGCCTGAAGGATGAGAGCTGGGGGAGGCAAGGGAGGCAAGAGGAATTGCCTTATTGTGTGTTTGGTAGGAAGTATGCCTCCAGGCCTCCGGGAACTCTTCTTTGATACACTGTGTTCCCATCCCTCCCTCTATCCAAGGCCTGGAGAAGGATTGCTAGTTCAGCTCAGGAGCCTCGGGCAGCACATTGCTGCACACAGCCGTGCCTTGAGACTCAGCCCTGTGCCTTATCTGCAGTCCTGACACATAATATAGAAACAGCCTCCCACAGCATCCAGACTTCAGCTCCTTCAGTGGGCTTCTGGCAGCTGCCTCCCAGATCCTCCCAGCAGTTCCCGAGTGCCATCTGTTGACTCGATAGCGGTCATGCAAAAAATGGAGAGGAGCCAGGATAAGGCTGGGTGAAGTGCACTTGGGAAAAGTGGCAGCATGGGACTGAGTGGTTCTGGAGGAGTTTCACAGAGTGCAAAAGGAAAAGGAGAGAGGATTTCAAACCAAAGCAGTTCCTGCTGGTGGAAGGGCTGATGAAGGGATGCCAGGAATGCTTCTTGGGGCAGGCAAGTTTGCATTTTTTGAAGAATCAGATTCTTTCCTTCAGTCTTTGTGTAAGGCAGAGAGACAGAGACTTACTGATAAAATATGGGGCAAAACTTTATGCCAGCTGCTGAGTGATGTCCTGGAGCAGGGAGATGGCAGACTGCTGTCAGGGATGGCTCTTTGTGCCAAAACTGAAAGGCCTTGCAGCACACAATTAGAGAAAGGGACTATTTCACTGTCACAAGCACAAAACTGAGAGGTCATTGCCCTGCTTTCCTTCCTTGGCCCCAGAAAAATCTCCAGCACACTTTGGCCCAAGTGGAGGGCGAGGGCTCCAAGTAGGCAGCTGGAGGCTGTGCTTAAGGACAGTCAGCTGAGCCCCTGTGCAATGCAGCCACAGCAGGGCAATGCAGAAAAGCCCCTTTTAGATCCTCTTGATTCCTCCAGCTTCCAGGCTTTCCTGAAGGAAGCTGCTGTCCACCCCAGGGACTGCTCCTTCAGGGGCAGCCTGAGGTTAGCAAGAGCTGACAGATCCATGAAGCAGAAACCACAGAGCCAACCTGGGTACACTTCATGTGCCCACTGTGCTGAGCAGTTTCAGAGATGGCACCAGCCAGAGCACAAGAGAGCCCAGAATTAGACCATCCCACCAGGGGATGGGATTTTAAAGAATAAAGAGATTAACTCTAGGTGTGGTGTACAAATTGCTGAGTGAGTAATGAGGCTGGTTTCTCCAGATGTCCTTCCTGTTGAACATGGATGCAGGAGACACTCACTGTCTGAAGTATTCTGTCAAGCTGCTGCATGTGCCACCAAGGGCTGCAGAGAGCAGGATTGGTGTCCTGCAGCCACCCAGGTGGGGGTGTTGGTGTGAACAGGATTCAGTGTGTCCTGAAGTCCTGCAGGACTCCCAAAATGTCATGCATCCAGCACACCCTGCTCACTAGAGCAGGAGACTAGGAACTTTCTCTGGCTCCTCTCCTTCCCAAAACAAACCTCTGGGTATTGGAATCCCTGGTGCCTGGATGATGGTCCAGAAGGATTGCCCATACCTTGATGTAGGCACAGACCTCATCAGAAGGCAATGCCAGTTTTGGGATTGACACTGCACTTTAGAGAAAATCAGGGGTTTTGACAGCTTTTTACTGGGGACAGCTGTGGTGTTACTGCAGCCCTTCCTGGCCACAGTGCTGAGAATAATTAAATGTACTTGCATATTAATAATGCCATAAATCTTGGAACATTTATAGGGTTCTGTTTTCTCCTCTGACTGTCCCAAGGGCACAGGCAGGTCCCCAAACCAGCCTGTTTTGCCCCACTGCTGCAGCAGCAGAAGCTACTTCCTTGACTGGGCCCTTTTGCCCCTGGGTTTCTGTGTCTGCAGTGTTCACTGAGGGTTCCCATTGATCTCAGATGATGATGTAGAAGTAGGTGCTTGTCATTTGTGGCACTCAGACATGGTAAAGGACAGCTGAGACATGTCAGCTCTTTGTATTGAGGTCAGGAGCAGCTGAGACTGCCCTGGAGGGAAATGCAGCTCTCCTCTGACATCAGCAAAAGCAAAGGTATTTTAGGGATCTTCACCCCTGTTTATGGCACTGCTCATTGCTTGGTCAGAGCTTGGTCACACTGCCAGGAATGGCAGGGACATAGGATGCCATGGCTGTGAGGTCTGGAGAAGTCTGGAGAAGCTCCTTGTGAGCAGTTGGCTTAAGCCTTGATAATTTGAGCATCATATGGGCAGCACAAGAAACCCAGCTGTACATGGTGTTCACCCTGCACTGCACACAGAACCCAGCCTTGGAGTTTGGGGTAATGGTTTCTGTTTTAACCTGAACCTCAGCATCAACATAGTGTGCAGTGTCCTTGAGGCAAGAGACATGACCACCACACAAACAGGATAATGCACAGGATAATGCGCTGGGGTCCCTCACCCCAAAAGGCCACGCAAGGACTTGCACTCGCTTCCTTCAGGGTGGCCTTTTGGCAGCTGTTGTTTTGTTTTCTTGCCTCGCCTGGCTGCCAGCAGGCACGGGGAGCAGACAAGCCGTACTGCACCATGGGAGGGTGCTGGGGGGAGCACATTTTGGGTGCCGGGGTTTACATCCCTCGCCGGGGCAGGTTGTGGTGGCTGGCTCAGGACAAGGTGCCTCCTGGCAGGCAGATAACAAACAGAAACACAGGCAGTGCTGGATGGTGCCTGTGCTGGTGAGGGCTTCAGTGTTTCCATGAACACTGACTCCCTGACTCAACCCAGTCCCTGGGTGACCTTGTCCCTGTGGCTTCCAGCCCAGCTAAAAATGGGATATCACTCTGGCCTCAAAAGAGAGTGTGCCAGCTTGGAAAACCAAGACAGTGCCATCCCACAGTTCCCCTGCATTCCCAGGCCAAGGTAAAGCTCCACATGATTCTGCATCTCCTGCACAGCTGTGTCCACCACAAACCTCTTGACAAGCACTTGGGCTCTAGCAAAGCTCTTTTTCCCAATTTTCTGCCCACAGCTGAGTCTTCATTTCCTTCATCAAGCCTGAATCCAGAAGCACTGCCTTGGAAATGGTTTCAATTTCCTTTCATCATTGGGTAGCTACTAATTAATATAGGTCAGTCTGTCCCTCCAAGAGCTTTTACTAAGCTGTGCTTCCAGCTCCTTAGTGCCTTAGCCGTGATGTCCAAGTCATGTGCAAAGAAGGGACCACATTCTGAGTTCTGCAAAGTCTTTGGCAGACTTCCCTTAAACTCCAGGTTTCAGGTCAGTCTTCTTGGATTTTGTGAGGAGTTGACCTGCTTAAAGGTCTTAGAGTGGACAGTGGGCAGCAGTGGACCAGCTTGGTTTTTTTAAAATATGAGCACAGCAGGGCCCACATTAAGGCGGGGCTGTGCATCAATCCTTGGGCAATAAAACGTTCCCTGGTGTGCTTCCATCTCCTGTTTGCCTCACACTTGATCTGTGTCCCTTAGGACGGATGGAGTGGGCAGCCAGTCTGTGCTGAGGGACAATGTAGCACATGGCCAGGACACATGGCTGAAGTTTGTTCAGCCTGGAGGAGACTCATCGGGGTCTGCAGCTTCCTCACAGGGGGCAGTGGGGGGAGCAGCTCTGATCTCTGATCTGTGACCAGGAACAGGAGCCGAGGGAACAGCTGGAGCTGTGTCAGGAGGGTTTGGCTGGATGTCGGGAAAAGGTTCTTAACCCCAGAGGGGGGTCAGGCACTGAGCAGGCTCCCCAGGGAGTGGTCATGGCCCCAAAGCTGCCAGAGCTCAAGGAGCTTTTGAACAATGCTCTCAAAAACAGGGTGGGATTGTTGTGGTGTCTGGGCAGAGCCAGGAGTTGGGCTGGATGATCCTGTGGGTTCCTTCCAGCTCAGGATATCCTATGGTGAGGTAAGGGTTCATGTGGTGATTCAAGATGCAGCAGCTGAATGCTGTTCCCTCAAAGCCCCGTTGCTACTTGTGACTCTCCTGAGGGTTGTTTTGGCAGCTTTCAGACAGGGACTTACAGGAGTCCCTCTGCTTTGGCTGTGTGCTTCCTGCTAGCCCTGCTGCCAGCTGGTGATGCCCACCCCACAGCACTCTTCAGTTCCTTCCTGAAAGAAAGGCCCACTTTAACAGTGGGGAAATCATTCCCAGAGAATACTGAAATTAAACAGAAAAAGGCAAATCTGACCCATGTTTTCCCATGCAGGCTCGTGCACGCACTCACACTCACAAGACATCCAGCACCCCAGATATTTCCCGGCCCCGCCAGGCGTGGAGCCAGCCATGCATAACAAACAACACGACCCCGTGAATGGCCACGCAGCGAAGCCAAGCTGTTTGCCTGATCCATCCGTCATTGTTCACCCGGCTTTTCCCACTTTGAACGAGGGTTTGTGGCATCAGGAAGTTAAAAGGAGTCAGGAGGGGGGGAAAAGGGGGAGTGTTTCTTTTAAAAAGAGAGTGAGATTGGAGAGGAGGACACAGGCACTCCAAACCCTGTCTGTGCTTGGTATATTAGGCAGTCAGTGCTCTTGGCTGGGAGCCCAGACGAGGCTTTTGTAATCAAAACATGATCTTGTATGCTGTGCAACCAGTGCTGAGAAAGGCCGTCTGATGGCTCTCCTCTTTTAGCTCTGCTCTGGAATCCGCCGGGCTCCGCCGCCGATGTCCAACATGCACCGAGCTGTGAGTGCTGCCTGCGCGGGGCCTGGGAGGGGCGGGGGCGCTGGGGTCCCTCACCCCAAAAGGCCACGCAAGGACTTGCACTCGCTTCCTTCAGGGTGGCCTTTTGGCGGCTGTCGCTTTGTTTTCTTGCCTCGCCTGGCTGCCAGCAGGCACGGGGAGCAGACAAGCCGTACCGCACCGTGGGAGGGGTGCTGGGGGGAGCGCATTTTGGGTGCCGGGGTTTACATCCCTCGCCGGGGCAGGTTGTGGTGGCTGGCTCAGGACAAGGTGCCTCCTGGCAGGCAGATAACAAACAGAAACACAGGCAGTGCTGGATGGTGCCTGTGCTGGTGAGAGCTTCAGCTGCAGCTGTCAAGGAAGAGGATATTTCTTAAAAAGAGCGGATACATTTGCTTACGAAGAAGAACGTTAGTACGGGCCGCTCCTGTCCCCTTTCCCTCCCCCCACCTCCTGCCATTCACACTTTCCCAACCCTGCTGTCTCCGAGGTCTCGCTGTAGAAGCAGGCGATTGTAGAAGTGTGTAGGAAAACACTGCACGCAGAGACAGTCTGGAGTGAGGTGTCCCTCCAGCCCCCAAGGAGCTGCGTAGCTAGTGTGTGTGCCACTTAGGAGAGGGGCTGTGACACAACGGGATGTCGTCATTTAACTGAAGCCTGAAGACGATAGCTTTCCATTTTCTCCTTCTGTGACATTTTAATTTGCAATAGAATGAGGCCTCTCGTTCCGTGGCTATGCCCTGCTCCTGGGGAGGCTTTGGGTTCAGCTGATTGCTGATTCAAAGCCATCGCACGTTTGCTCTGCCAAAGCCATTTATAACTCTCTGTCGCGGTGACATACGGGCACCTTGGCTCCCCGGAAGAGCTTTACTCTGGGGAGGGCACGCTGGAGCCACTTTCCATCCTGAGCATCAGCTCCAGCACGGGCTGGGGCAGCGGGTTCGTTCCAGAAACGGAGGAGAGGGCACGGCCCCCTGTTATCGGCTGGCTCGGCGCGGCAGCTGACGAGCAAACGCTGACTGGGCTGAAGTCTACAATGGGTGAGCCCCTGGGAGCTGAGCGTGGGCTCCACACGCTGCCCAGCTCTTCGGCTGCGGGGCCCGGCTGTGCGGGTGAGTGACCCCTCCCGCCCACAGCTCCTAGCATTTGCTGAAACAGGTTGTGCAGAGAGAAACACCGTAATGGCTTCGTTAATAAAAGGGAGGAGAAGTGCTGAACACCAGCAAACTTTCCTTCCAGTGACTTGTTTCCAGCTGGAAATGGAAGGACCCCCTCCCCCCCGGTACCAGCCGTCTTGCAGCGTAGACAAAATGCTGACAAATGGGCAGAGGCAGAATAGCCTGACAGGCCTTTTCCATTTTTTTGCTTTGAAAAGAGAAGAGCGCAAATACAACCTCTGCAGGAATTTAAAAATTTTTCTCAAGCCGGCAGCTCTGCCAGTTCTCCTTCAAAAGAATCTGAAGATGAAAGGGGTGTGTTTGAGGGCATGCACCACTTTGATCCCACCCTCAGCAGCCAACACCCCAGAGCTTGGTAAACAGTGAACCTGCCAATTTAGCGCTCCCAGAACAGCTACTGTTCAGGTAAACACCGAATTTGGCTTTAATCAGCCTTGCAAAATGCCCATGGAACTGTATCCACCCACAAAAGCAATCTGCTCACCTGTCGTATACCCGATGATGAATGGCAATGGAAAAGCCATTTGTTTCCCACAGATCTTGACAAAATCTTATTGTCCAGCAGAAGAATGTGTGGAGGCAGTTTAAATGTCCTTGTTGTCCCACTTGGACACAGATGTGTGCCTGTGTCCCTGTGTCCTGGCAGAACAACCCTTGGCAGGGGTTGTTAGATCAGATACCCCTGACAGGGGACGCCAGTGGAGATGGGCTGGCGCAGGAGCTGCGGTCTGTGTCATGAGCAGGTTCTGCTGCCTTTCCCTCACTGATGTCTGACACCCAGCACACCTCCTCCATGCCCCAGAACACGCGAAAGTGAGGGTCATGTACTGTGTGCAGATAAGCAGGGAGTTAACTCTGGAGCCCACTGACAGCCATCAAAGTGGGGCAGCAGCACTTTGCTCAAACTACCTCATTCCTGAACAAAAATTGTAAGAAAAGGAAAGGTGAATTCTGTCAGGAAAAGACTCAGGGAGAAGTGATGGGAAAGACTCTTTCATTTCCCACCCTGTCCAGACAGAAGGAGCAGGCTTCATCCTGTTGGTAAGATGACTGAGAAGAACTTTGCTCCTTGTGTTTCAGGATGCTGCTGTGGATGATGCTGTGTTAAGGAAGAAAGAGCAGAAAGATGTTGAACTTGATAAGAAAATCTTGGCTTTGCGGAAAAAAAACGAGGCGCTGATACGAAGGTACCAGGTGAGTCTGCAGGTCCTTACCTTCCCCAGCTCTCAGTGTAAAGAAGATTGTCAGCACAGTCAGAATGACTATGTTACACAGATACCATGTTTATATTGGAAACACTTGGAGCAGGTGGGCAGAGCTCTGCCTTTAGCTTAGGCTTTACCTTAGCCTTTAACTACAAGTCATGAGTTGCTTTGGAGAACAGACAGTGACACTTTCTGCACTGCTGCAGCATCTCCTCTCCCACTGCCACCTTCCTCTGTCTGCATCCCATAACTGGGACACAAGTTGGTCCACTCCCTCTTAGAGGTGGGTCTGTTTAACAGAAATAAACAGGAAAATGAACAGCATCCAGATACAGGCTGGTGATAAGGGGTATCTGTGTTTCAGGAAATAGAAGAGGACAAAAAGCGAGCAGAACAGGAGGGAATGGCTGTTACCTCCAGGAGGCCCAAGCAGGATGGACTCACTATTACCATCACCAAAGCTCACAACGTAAGTGGTGCCTCTCCTTCACCACAGGCCAGCTCTCACTCCAGTCTTGCTGCTGCAAAGTGGCATTTCTGAGAGGCCATCCACAACAAAGTTCTTTGAGGCACAGGAAATACATCCTAAGCACTAAAAAGTGTGGGTAAATTCTGCAGAGATGTCATGTCAGATGTGAGTGATGTGAGGTGTCATGATCAGAGTGATGTGAGGTGCTGCACACACATTTCCAGCCATGCCCAGGCACCTCTCCCCATGCACAAAGACATAACTGGCAGATGGCTGGGTGTGTGGACAGGCACACTTGGCCCTGGACAGGTCCCAGGTGTCAGTATCACTGCAGGTATGTAGGCAGAGTATATCAGGTGTATGTGTGTGTGTCACTGGAGGCATCAGGAGTGCCTCTGAGAATGCCATAGGCTGGGAAGACTTATGGTCTCCTTAGGCTTGGGGAGTGAGCAAAGCAAGTGGCCCTGGGCCAGAGGCTGTGAGTCCCAAGTTTCCTTCCTAACTGGACCAAATCTGATAAGCTCTGTCCACCCATCCTGGCAGCGTGGGGCTTGGGAAGCCAGTCCTGCCTTAACCCCTTGGTGAACTCTGCCAGAGCTCATGCAGAGCCTGCTGAGCCAGCCCACCCTGCTTTCAGCACTCTGGGTTGTTGGATCCAGGCCAGTGCATTGCTCCTGTCCCACCCTGGCCACGGCCCTCGCCTCTCTCGGGGTGCGCTGCTGCACACATTTTTCTCTCATACAGGACCTGAAAGATGCAATTACCCAGACTGAACACTATGGACAAGATAGCCCAGCCCTCTCGATGGTGAGCACCACCCTCAGCCATCCACTTGGCTTCCAAGGCCACCTTCAGCAGGACTTAGGCTTTCCCAAGCTAACTCAGTGTGCTGCAGAAAGAGATGAGGATGGCATTTCTTTTCCATAACTCTGGCATTTTAGTCTGAAATGTCAGATTTGTAAGTGCAAAGGATTTTTCAGCCCTGCTGTCTTTGTGGGTTTTGCTGCTGAGCAGACAACAAGCCCCTTGTTCCCCAGGAATGTCACAGCAGTGTGCTGGGCACAGAGAACTTCCTGGGGGCAAGGGCTGTTCTGTAGCTGCCTTTCCGCTTGTGTGCAGGTGTGTTTGGGGAAGGGAATCACATCCCTCAGTCAAGGGTCTGGATTTGCTAATGGAAGTGGTTCATTTTCCAGGACAAAAGGGTGGTGAGTGAGAAATGGGGAAGCCCCTGTCCTACAAGCCCTGGGTTTGGTATTGGCAGTGAGGAAGAGGAGGAGGAGGAGGAAGCAGATCATATGTTCACATTCAGGATGGGGAAGAGGATGCAGCTGGCTGTTACCATGGACAACAAAGCAAAGGTGAGTAGGGAAGAGGATTGCTCTTACACTGCAGCCTCTTGACTTACAAAGGGGCTTCTGTTCTGCCTCTCACTTGAGCTTTCTGTCCAGCATGCCACATCCAAAGGGAATAGTTCCCTTACTGTTTGTTTCCTCTCATTTCACAGTTCTTCAACACAACCTCAGAGCTACCACATGCTTCCCTCTCTATATCTGATTCCCAGGAATCAGCTCTCAGGCCTTGCTAACCCCCTCAGCAACACCCTCCACCCAGCCAGGTGGAACCAGTTCCCTTTCAGAGGGATTAGTTACCTTATTGCCCTCCTGGGCCACTCTGGTGTTAAACTGTGTTGCTGTGCCTGGAAAGAGGGGCTTGCTTGGTGACACTGGTGTGACTGAATGAGGCACCACCATCCTTCCTGTGACCACTGCAAGGTCCCAGCACCAGAGCTCCTCAGCTGTGTAGAAAACCACTCACATCCAACCATCAATAACCTACAGTTAATCACAGTCAAGCAAGATGCCCCAAAGGCAAGCCAGCTGGAGAATTTCACAAACTGGACAGAAGTCCAGGGGTTTCCTTTGTTCCCCTGTTCTTTTTCCTGGCACACCTTGGATGAGTATTTTTAACACAGCCTCTGCAATCTGGGGCATGCTTCAGACATGAGATGGACACATCTCACCTTACAGTGACTCTGTATGGGGAGTGGTGTAGTTCTGACTAAGCTAAAGAGCTGGTGCCAGAGTCCCAGATCTCTGTCAGGCAGGGAATGACCCAGGACAAGCCCTGTGGAGGGGAGGAGTTGGCTCTGCCACGCGCTGTGGCTGTAAACCTGCTCTCTGTCCCTGTTGGCTCTGCATGGGTGCTCTCCTCATATGACATCTCTCTCTGGGAGCTGGGGCATCAAGGACCAGGATTTCCCAACATGGGACAAGCAGGCTGGGAAGTCACCCAGACGTTTAAAATAGGAAACAAGGAAAGAAGACACATGTCAGCAGATACATTGAGCAGATTGTGCCTTCAGGCAAGGCAGCTTAGCCAGAAGCAAAATGGGGAGGGAGGGAGGGAGGGAAGAAAGAAGGGAAGGAGTGGTAAAGGGAGGGAAGGCAAAGGGTATTACACAGAAAATCTGGTGGTCTCCCAGCCTGGAGGTGTCTAGCTGCCACATCTCTGTTAAATAGCTGTTTCCTGTATTTCCTCTGAGTCTTCCTTGCCATCTGCTCAATAAATGCAGGGTTTGAAGGCTTTGCCAGCACCAGCCTTCACACTGTGCCTTTTAACATCCAGTAGCCCAGGGATAGTGTCACCTCCCTGTAATCCAGTGATGTTCTTTGAGGCTTCTGTTGTGCTTGAGGTGTTTGGGCACAAGTCTCTTTGTGTTGGGTTTCACAAGGGACTTTCTCAGACAGCAAGTGATGAAGTCACCTTCAAATATCCTCCCAGTGCCAGACCTCCCTGGCAAGAGGTATCTGTGACCCTGTTACATGTCTAAAGGATGAGCCATTAACACCTAAACACTGCAGAGCTCTAGGGAACAGCTGTTGACTTAAGATGAATAAATGCTTGATGTACAACTTGTGGATTAATAGCTTGTTGTTGCCTTCTAAACCATCTCTGAGCTTACTTTTTTAATAAAAAAATTATGTTAAGTAGGATGCCAAACACCTCGTACCAGTGCTCTGGGGAGGGCAGAGCCAGGTCAGTCTCCAGTTCAGGCTCTAACCTCAGCAGTACAGCCTGGAAATACTGAACCCAAAAGCAGAGCTAGAAATCCCCAAGGGAATATGTAACAAGGTTCCCATCATGTCTGTTCATCTGGGGCTGACAGGACAGGCAGAGCCAGACCACTCCTCTCCCCTGCATCAGGCTGACTCAAGAACTATCTCTGCTGAAACAGCAAAATCACACAAATGTGAAAGATGAATAAACAAGAGACTGAAGTTCTGCTGCTGAAAATACTCCAGTGTCTCCTAAAACATTCATCATGTGCTAGGAAGCCCGATGACTGAGAAGCTGTAAAAAAGGTCATGCTGATGGAGGCTGTGAACAGCAAGGCTCTCTCCTCACTAACATCTGCACTCCTGGCAGAGCCGAGGGAAAATGAGGTTAATGTGAGGCTTCTTGGTATCACATGTCATGGCAAAGGCCCTGATTGCATGTCTTCCCTACAAATCAGGGTTTGCTTTTTTTTTTTTTTTTTTTTTTGTTTAAAAACAATTTCATAGCAACAAAGAGTTCCCAAGTTTCACTAAAGTTTCCTTGGAGATTTTGAGTACCTTTTAAATCAAGACTGCAGTAAATGTGAAAGCCCAGGGTGGAAAACAGAGTAAAATGCACCATCCTTTAGAGAGGGAAGCTGCTGAGGTTTCTTCATCCTTGGTGAAGTTGAGCAGACTTCATATGGATGAAGAGAAAATAAAAAGATCAGAGATAATGATGGATATGACTTATTAAGTCTCTCATTTCCTTGTAAGGCAAAAATAAAAAGGCTCATGACTGGCCTGAAAGATGATACTTTTAAGTGAAAAAAAAAAAGTATGAGTATCTTGTTGTACAAAAGATGTGCTCATTTTGTGGAATTGATGGCTGAGGGCACTGGCAGGACATCAGCCAGCAACAAAGATCATTAACAAAATAAGAAACAGATGTAAATCCATGTAGTGAAGTCATGACACTAATACAGACAGCTGTAAATAGTATCTTAGAGGGGTAAACTGCCCTTGCTCAAGGAACTTATATATCAGGTTTCTTAAGTATTCCACTGCTGAATAAATAATTCCAGAGATACAAACACACAATGCCTATGAAATGATGAATTATCAAGTGCTAATACACTTCAGGGGAGTAACTGCTATGTGGACAAGGTTAAAGGGAAGGATCCCCACTGTTCTCTTTTTCCACCTTCTAGGCTTATGCTCTAAGGTAGCCTCACATTTTAGTGGGACATGTTGTATGGGGAGGGGACAACCTCACCTTTGTTTCTAAGACAGACGCATGCTTAAAATAAAACCATCCTTCAGTGTTCATGCTGCAGATTATCCAAGCAGGGTAAATCCACCCTGCTGATGTTGTGCTCAGCTAAACACACCTCTGTAGTATCACAGATCCCTTAGAGTGGGGTGGCAGCTTTATAAGCCAAGGGGACTGACTGTTCGGCTCATTTTCTGTTCTGCCAGCCCAAAATCCTTTGCAGTTTGGGATGACCACTCTCCTAGAGAGCTAATGGAGGTGTCCTTAACTCAGCCTGTGCCTTCCAGGGCAAGAGAATCGTCAGTGAGAAACGCGCCGAGAGCTTCCCTGGCCCGGGCCGAGTGCCGGACCTGAGCGAGGAGGAGATGGACCATTTGGTGGCTTTCCGACGGGGAAGGAGGATGCAGATTGCCATCACCATGGACAACAAGGAAAAGGTAAGTACAGTGCTAGTGACTGGCCTGTCACCTATCCATGGCATCCACTTCTGCTGGCATGAGGAGAGCCTAGCCACAGGATGTTGGGAGACACTCTGTGTTAATAGTGCAGCTTCTCTCCGTATCTCTGACTTCCATCCCTGTGAAAGAAGAAAGCCACGATCTTTTCCCTCCCCTGTGATCCTAGCTAAAGCTAGAAGCCTCCTAAACACACTGAGTTCATAAACAGATGCTGCTTTGGAAGGACTGATGAAAGCACTGCCAGATATAGGGCATGAATCTCACCTTGTCTTTTACCAACTTTTCTTTGAAGCCACACAGCAGACTGGGACAGGGGCAGTGTCCTCCTGACTCACTGCACGACTTAAACGTTAACAGAGCTGGGCTATATCTGCCTCTGAACCACATCCTGCTGTGCCTGGCCATCACCTGCTGAGTGAACTTTGTTAATCTTTGAAACATATTTCAAATACTTCTTTACAAATACCTTTCTCTTTACACACACAGAGGCATGTGCTATTTTCCTCTTTGGAAGCTTTCACAGATAAGAAAGAATGCCTGCAGCAAAAGGGTCAGCAAAGACTGTGTAGGAAAACAACACTTGGTATAGCTACCAAACACACCCAGGAATGCTGGGAGACATCTGCAGCCCCTCTCTGGAATAGTGCCAACCATTTGCTGCTACTACCCATGCTCATCTTCAGCTTCTCCCCAGGGCTTACCTAGGCTCCAGAAGCTCAGGTGTTCCTTTCTTATGGCTGCCAAGTAGTGTTTTTAATGCCATAAACCTCAAATGAGCTGCCTGATTATGAGGAGGCAAATGAGCCACTGGTAACCCCAGAGCAGGCAAATGAGCCACTGATAACCCCAGAATTCCCCATGACAGACATCACTGCTTCAGTCTGGGCATCACCAACATTCCTGGATGTAATGGGCTTGACCTGACTGTGCTGTTTCTGCCCTTAAGCTTGTCAAATGTACTTCTGTAATGTGCCAGGCAAGTGTCATCCTCTGCTCTCTGCTGGGCCTGTTTAAACACTTGTCTCTGAGGTCATCAGGGTTGGGGCTGTACTAGGAGAGAGCAGCAGGAGGAGTGCCTGGATGTTGGCTTTAGATCCTGTGCTCTCTTAAGTGTATGGACTGCCCTGGAAGGTCATCTCTTATCTGGTTTTATTATGGAATATGAAATTTGAGGCTGAGCATCTATATATGTGGTTTTGGCAATGCCTTGCTCATACTGGCCTCAAACCATCTGGATTCAGAGCATATGAGGGTGGGCCTAAGGCTGCACTTGCTAAAGCCATAGAATCATGGAAGCTTAAAATCCTAGACTTGTTCAGCCTTGTTCCCTGACAGCTCCATTTGCTGTTCCTGCATCAGGGGAAGTAGTGAATAGATCATTCCCAGGTCACTTCCCAAAGTACAAATGATTTTATTGACCTGTTTCATGTCTCCCTTCAGCTATCTCAAGTAACTTAAGAGATTGCTCCTATTTACACTTATCTGCTGAGGACTGTTCTTTATTTCTGATCATTCTCATTGTCCCCATTTGTGCTTTTGTTATTTTTACCATATTCTTTCAGTACAAGCAGACCAGAACTGCACATGGTATTCCAGCTGCGGGCTCTCCAGGATGTACTCAGTGACATAACAATGTTCTGGTTTGTTCTCTATTCTTCTCCCAACAAGTTTGCATTTTCTTTGCTTTTTTTTTTCCCCTAAATAATTGAGCTAACATTTTCAGAGAACTAGTCACAGTAACACCAAAATTTCATTCCTGACTGTTAATCATAGCTCAGGACTCATTACTCTGTGTGTGTATACAAGAAGGGACATTTTTCTCTGTGTGAGTTATTTTGTATTACTGATATTGAATTTCAGCTGTAATTTTATGATGCAGGCATTCAATGTCAAGAGATCTTTCGCAGCTCTTTCCGGGCAAATTACATTCTTTGCCCTGGATGATTTAGTATCATCAGCAAACTGTCATCCCTCTCTTCAGCTCCTTTTCCAGACCATTTATGAGCATGTTGAGCAGCACATGTTCCAGTGGTACACTCCTGCTAATCTTCTGCCATGGAAACCACCATTTTCTTGCCACTTTTTCTTTTCTAGCCTTTAATCAGTTGTTAAAAGAGAAACTTCATTTTCATCCCAATATCAATCAGCTGTTGGAGAGCCTGTGGGGTGTCAGTGGTGTTGCCTGGCTTGCTGTGTATTAGGACCTGAGCTGGGACCCCTCATTCAAGGATTAACTTTCAGTCTCATTAATCCCAGCATAGTTCATCCTTTGGGCCTTTTTACCTTGTGCCCCAGCTGCTTCCCTGCTCTTCTGGGGTTCCCACAAAGGCCTAGGAGAAAGAATCACATCCATCTCTCCCCCTCTAGTAGCCTGGCCACTGTCAAATTTGCTTCCTCCTCTGTGCATGTGTCAAATGTATCCAATTAAAGTATTTGATGGATGTCCTCGTTACCACACATTTTCTCTATTTTTATTCTTGATGAAATTCAATAAAGAAAAAAAGCCCAAACTAACAAAACAAAACAAATTAAAAAAATCCCCAAAGAGGAAAACTGCTCCCATTCTTGCTGCCCATGGTGCTTTTGGCTAACCCCACACTGTCAGTCCCAGACTGCAGCAGAGCTGAGACAGGGGCTACCAAAGAGGAAATGCAAGGAAAAAAAGATGCTTTCATGATCTCCTTTTCTGAGACAGCTCCAGTGCCATAAGCAGAAAGACTCTTTCACTCTCTGTTAGCCCACAGGGCTGAAGGAACCAAATTATCCTGTCTCTTTGCAGAGTCCATCGCTCTACTGCTGCAGCTTCATGACCTCCAGTGCTGCTGCTGGCTTGGAAGTGCCACATCTGGGACCCATCTCTGCCTGGCTGCCCCTAAACCTGCCTCAGGGCTCTCCTGCATGTAGGGCTGGAGACAATCCTTCATTTTTAGCCCGAAAAAGCCACTCCATGCTTTGGCAGTATTTCAGGCTCATTAGTACATTAGAGCTGGGAGCCAGCAGCCCAGGACCAGTAGAGCACAATGGTTAATTAACAGGTTACAAATCATCTTTTAAATGGGCAGTTGATAGAGCTTCAGGGCTTTTAAATTGTCCTTTTATTAACAGAGTTTCCCAGGATGGTGTATCAGAAATGACTGTAATCAAGAGACACAAAAGCTGCTTTCAGGGACTAACACAGAGGAGTCGGACTTGGTGCTTGCAGAGGAGAGGAACCAAACCTGTGGCAGGAGAAGCACTTGCTTTTACATTGCAGATGGGAGGGGAAAATAGGCAGAGAGGGTGGCTGAAAAGTCTTTAGTTCCCTTCAGGCAGCACAATTAAGGAGGCAGATTTTTCAAAAGAGTTATAAAAAAATCCTCTCATGTACTAGTTTCAAAAATCCTGCCCAGTGGGAAATCTGAGCACTAGAAAAACGGCTTTAAGCTCCTACAAAAATCTCCTCATTTCTTTAAGAAGAAATGCCAGTTGTGGTGCTGACACGTGCCTGGAGAAGTGGGTAGCAAAAGGTTTGTTTAACTTATCTGATAGTCCTTATTTTTTAAAAAAAGAAGGTGTTGAACCAGCCCAGAGATGTGGAAGCCTGTCAAATCTTCTGGAGAACTGCTAGCACAAACAGTGCTTGGCTGGATAATGGCATGAGTACTGTCACCACTGCACAGTGACATTAGCTGGGAACAGGTATGCCAGGGAGTCAGAAAGACCAGTGGCAAAAGGCATTTGGGATCCCAGGGCTGTTTTGGAGCAGGCTCTGCCCCACCTTGGGCCCCACCCTGGGCCATTCTGGACTGAGAAACTGAGAAATCTTGGCAGAAACCTCAGGATAAACAATAAAAATCTTCCCTGACTGCTTCAGGCTTTTGTGTCCTCCTCCTGCTCTGCAGGAACAGTTACACTAGGAATGATAACATCCGTGTAACTTTTCTTAATTTTGGGGGCAGAGAGGAAGAAGGAAAAGAAAAACATGTTTTGCTCCCTCTTGGCCTGGGTGTGTGGTTACAGGAGGAGCAGTTCTGGGGCAGCAGGACAACAGGAATTCTGCTCCTGAGCCAGTGCAAGTGCCAAGCTGAATGTTCTCTGCACAGCTCAGACCTGCTGTCCTGGTACAAAAGAACTACATTTTTGTGGTCTTCTCCATTTTCCACAGTGCCCTCTGAGAAGCAAAAATAGAAGCAGACTAAGGCAAAAGGCAGCTGGCTTGCAGTGAGGGTGTAAAAGGATGAAGGATTGTGCAGTGTCTGTGCCACCCAGGTTTGTGGTGGGCACTGATGAGCGAGCATTCCAAATGGGACAGCCACTGGGATGTAGGGCTCTGGGAGAGCAAAGTTTCCAGATTTCTGCTGTTTAATCTCTGAGTAAATGCTCAGTTTGGGACTACAGAGAGTCATTCAATCTCTCACTACAGGGTTCTTCAAACAGGGCTGCCAGAGCAGGTGACTTTGAGTCCAGAGGGAGCATTTTTTGGTTATATAAGTTTTCACAGCAACATTTTGAAATAAGTCCCCAGTGTCATCTTTCACCATATCCCCTTTTGCAACAGGCAGGATATGGTGAGGGGCAGCTTCTCTGAGCACAGACCCCTCTGCATTTTTCCCAAATCTCTGCAGAGAAATCCCAGGACAATATAGCTAAAATTTTCCTTGTTATTTCCAAGGATCTGTTTGAACAAACCTCCATCTGTACTGGAGCTATGAGTCAGGCAGTGAAGCTGTCATGCACCAAGTGCAATGACAGTCCATTAACTGTATGGCCACATTTCCCACCTGCCTCAGACTTGGCCTGTATGGGCAATCCCCCAAAAATGTGTCCCCAGCTCATTCCCTGCATGATTCTATGGGGTACATGAGAACAAGCTGCAGCAGCATGACTTGCCTTAGGAGATTGGGCAGAGCTGCAGGTATCGAGAGTGATATCCCAAGTTTCCCTGTAAAACTAAAGCTGTGTCTGGTGAATGCACAGAATAAAAGTCCTGTTTCCAGCCTGGGCTGGACCTCACCACGCTGTTGCTTTCTGGAAGGGCTGAGCTGGCAGTTCATGCTGCCACGTTCCTCTTTGTGTTTCAGTTCTGCTTGGCACTGCAAAATGGCAGCAGGACAAGCTCAGCCCCCCACAGCCCCAGTCCTGTAGCTGTCCAACCAGGCAGGAAGGCTTTCCTAAAAGATCTTTATGCCCTGCAGACTGTTTTGTTAAGATTCACTGCAATTCCCACCCTGGCCTCTGACATGGCTCTGTCTCAATTATTCATCACGTGGAGGACAGAGAACCCCTGGCTTGGCCCGTGTTTGGTGCCTGTAGCTCACTAAGAAACAGAAGCTGATTGTCACCTCCTGCCAGGCTGGGGAATATCAACACCAGAGCAGAGCTTGCCAATCTGGTGGCAGCATGGGTAAACCCGATGGGAGCAGGGATGGACTGGTGGAAGGATGGCATGTTTGCCAGGGGCTGAAATCACTCCTAGTTTGACCATGCTGGGTTGTAGCAGCACCAGATAGCTGCTGTTTGTAGCTATCCAGGTCTTGCACAGTGGAATTCTAAAATGGCCCAAATCTGTAAAGGTACCTGAAACTTGGTCTGCCTTGGAAAGAGACAGGACCATGCAGGACACCACTCTGCTTCCAGCCTGGGAGAAGCAGGGACCTGTGGGAATGCTTTTCTCATGCACCCCTTGCTTTCTGACTTCTTTTTTTTCTACATCAGTTTGATTTGGGACTCCAGAAAAAAATGCTTCCTCTTTTGCTGATCTTTTCTGAGAAGTTCTTACATGTCCTGGTCAGCATAGGTACAGGTCCTGATTCTCCTGCCAGGAATCCTTGCTTAATCCTTGAAATAATTCCTGTGTCCATTCTCTTGCAGGGAGAAGAGCGGAGAACAGCAGAGAAGAGGAGATCAGAAAGTGACAGAGGCCCAGAAAGTGAGCACAGCCGGAAGGTGAGTGGGGCCCAGGTCCCTTTGTGGGCACCCTTGTCTTGGAAGAGGAAACCAGTAGAATGTGCCTTCCCACCATAATCCTAAAGGAGGATGACCTTCGAGGTCTCTTGAGACCCAAACCATCCTGTAATTCTGTGAAGCAGCATTGTGCTCTGACATGGCTCCCACTGTTCATCACTCTCATCATACAAAGCTTTGCTGAGCAGCTGACACACCTGGAGCAAGCAGCACTGGAAAGGTGACAAGGACCTGCCTCCACATCTTATCATGGCTGCTCAAGCCCTTCACACAGCCATAAGGATGTTAGGAAGGGTAACATGCTCATCCCTGTGGCAGCACAGTTTTGGCTGTTTCTTCTCCCAGTCCATTTCCTTGTGGATTGAAAAGCTCAGGCTGTATTAGCTACAGCTCCTCACTTCAGCAGGAGCTGAGTAGGATGGAGGTAAATTAAAGCACAGGCCTTCCCACTGACTGTTTAATGCAAAGCCTGGAGACATGCTGGCTCCCTCGAGCCTGCAGATGCTTTAATTAATGGAGCACAAATAGAATAACCCCACCTCAGTGTGATTCATTAGGAGGACACAGATGGGCTCTTAGACACTAATTCCAGCTGAGCCCCCCAGCGCAGGAAGGGGGAGCATGATAGCCTGTGGTCCAACTAACCACAGCTACACTGTAATTGAGGAGAGGGACCGACTCCTCCTGCTCCATAGGCCCCCAACCATTTCTGCCTCTCCCCACAAGAGAGCACAGGCATCAGCCTCAGTCCTTCCCTTGCTTTTGGCTTTATGGATGCATCAGGGTCCATTCTGGCAGGACCCCCTCCTCTCTCCCTCCTTGGGGACATGGTGTCAGGTCCCCAGCTCCTGTCAGCTGAGGAATGGAGCAGCAATTGGTGCCACCCCAGCTCCAGCCCACGCAGGTGAGTCACCTTGGTAACAGGGCTTTCAGTCCCTTCTTCCTGCTGCTTTGCTTACCCGCAGTGCAAGGCTGAGGAGTTAATTCCTCTTTGGGGAAGGTGTGAGGGTGGCTGGCATGGAAGGACATGTGTATGAGGTGATGAATTATCTGCTGGTAATTAGCACCCCAGGACTCAGCTCTGCACTAAGCTATTCCCTACACACTGTTGCTTGACAACACACCACAGCCTGTCGGCTCCTGCTTCCACCTCATCCATTAACCTGACAGCTGGGCTACTTCCCCCCCACATGCTCCATCAGCTCTGAATTGTCTTTCCATTAAGCTTTGAATTTTTGAGCAGTGTCAGCCTTAACCAGTCTGTCATGAGGAGTGATAAACCAGGAGCTGACAGCAGTGAAGGTAAAGAGCCCCTTTGCTCTGGGAATGCTGCTCTTGAGCACAGGGTTGGCCGGAGCTCTGTGGCTGTGGGCTCCTGTGGATGCCTGGTGGTCACACAAGGCTGACTTCCTTCCCTGCCTTCTCACTGCGAAGGACTTCACAGGCAAAGGACTTCAGGTTGGGGGACTCATCATTCAAACCCTGTTGACAGATGTTGCAAGCACTCCAGGAACTGACTCTATGCCATAAGTAAACCTTAGCAAAGGTTCCTGCCTCAGTTTTCCCTTCTGTAGAGCCAAAAAGCCCCAGTGTATTTAGGCTTTGGGTAAAGCAGAGTCCTGGTGTGCACACATCACTTCAGAGAAAGGAGCTGACCTTGTCACGAGTTGTTTTCAAATATTCCTGAGCATTTGTGTTGGTGACAGTACAAAATACCCTGAATGCAGCTGTTTCAGACAGTTTTATTAACCAGAAGCTCTTTTCCCTCCTAGGATGGTGGGAAGCCAGTCCAGAAGAGCCCTGGAGATGTGAGATTCCCCATGACTGGCTGGGAGCGCTCGGAGTACATCCGCTGGAAGAGGGAGCGAGACCAGATTGACCTGGAGCGCCTGGCACGTCACAGGAATGCCAAGGGCGAGTGGCGACGGGCTTGGGATGTGGAGAAGTCGGAGCACATGTAGGTCCTTCCCTGTCCCAGGGTGCTTTGCCTGCAGCAGGCCTAAAGCCAGTGCTGGGATCTTGTGCAGATACTTATCAATCCCATGCTGTCATGTGCCTGACCAAATCCACACTGCTGCCTCTTCCTCCCCAGACCATGCCAATAAGTGGGATCTGGTATCACAGTGATTCTCATGTTTTCTTCCTGATATGAGCTCTCCTGAGAGGGGATACCATGTGCTGACAAAGATTGCCTGCCTTTGGTCCAACCAGGGTATGGACTGTAGGAGGGAGGGGAGCATGAACCAATGAGCAGTCTGCATCTGGAGGATCCTCTCTATTTTCACACAAACAAATCCAATGGCAGGAAGGTACAGGTGCTCTTCCAGAAACGTGGATGGACGAACTTGCATTGCTAGTCCACAGGTTCTCTAACTGCCCCCACTTCTTTGTCCTTTTCAAGCACAGGAGAGCCCAACATGCCTAAGTCCTCCCCACCCCATAAACTGAGCCTGCTCGGGCACTGCAGGGTAAGGGGTTCACTTCAAAAGGCTATCTGTGTCATACAGGGAAATGCTGAGAACAGTGATGTGGGACAGCTGGGAATGGGGCTGGACATGTCCCTGCCTGAATCACTGTGCCTCTGACTGTGCTGGTTCAGCTGGGGCACACCAGCTACAGAGCTTTGGAGGATGACTTGGCACCTGTAGCAGGATAAGCTTCTGGTAGGGTGCTGAGCTAGGGACTGTTCTATCACTGTTTGGTGATAGAACAGTTTGCACAGGACAGGTAGGTGGGACAATCCTTTGGCTGAGGAATGGAACCAAACACATCAATTTTCAGTTGCTTGAGACCCCAATAATTAGGGGTAAATTGACTTAAGTGGGTGCTGAGTGTTGATGTCAAGACAGCCTTGAGCCCCACTGTTTTTCCAAAAAATCCATTTTTAAGAGAAAAGCCATAATATAAAACAAGCAGGACTAGAAGACAACCAAATGATCTGATTTGAGATGATAAATCCTGAAGCTACTTCAGATCATATTTGGAAGCTTGGGAAGCTGCATTTGAGTGTAGTACAGCTACCCTACATCTCTAGGAGGTTCATAACATTTAATATATACATATGGGTACTGATGTAAAGGTTTTAGAGGTTCTTCTTTGGGGTAGAACTACCTCACAACCTCAGTTAGCCCATGCAGCTTCAGCTGCTGCTGAGAAACCTGCACAGGTTTGCCTGTGGGCAGGTGCAGAAGGGCCAAAGGCTGGAGCTTGCATTGTGCCAAGGGCTCCTGCCCATGCTTTGCACACTGGAGGAGAATGGTCAGGTCTGACAATGCCTGTTTTTAACCTGCAGGTTTGAAGAGGACTTTGTTAAGGATGGGGAGCCAGCCTTGGATAATCCCAGCAGTAAGAAAGGTTGGCAAGGGACACCTAGACTCTGTCCTGACGCTAGTGAACGCTGATCGTGCACATCCCAGTGCCACAGCAGCTGTCGTGGCTGTCAGCTGTGAAGCTCTGCTTTCCTGGGCAAACCCCTCTGAGCTGGGGGCTCAGCCCTCCCTGCTGGGCAGAGGGCTCGGGGGATGGGATTTGAGCAGCTGGGTGCTAGAGCTTTGGACCTTCCCAGGGAGAGCAGTGGCTTCTGTAAGCTGGAACAACACAGTGTGGAGGCGCAGCCCTGCCTCCTTTCCCACACACTCGTTTAAGAGGCAGTCCTGTTCCAGAGCACATCATCTCTGATCCCTATGGCACATGCTGGCTTCTTTACGAGCATAAGTCCATCCTGACTCCTGTTTCTCAGGAGATGGACTGACAAAAACAAAGCTTTCCCTCATGACACCCTATTTGAACATGAGGCTTTTTGCTGCCTGTTCGTTACAGACCCTCAGTCACTTTGTTGCATCCTTTGTTGTGTCCTTGCAGGGGGAAGGAATGCAAGAAAATTCCAGCACAGGTCCTTTCCTGTGGATGGGAGAGGTGAGTAAACTACAGGATTGTGTTATGTCACCCCACTAAACGCCAGCACCTCTGATATCCCTCAGGGAGAGTGTTCTCTCCAGACACTTGCAGATCTTGAGAGCCTTTTGGAGCACACCACATGGCTGCTCTCATAGCTGTGTGCAGGGGAGAAGTTTTCCAAGAACACCACAAGTAAGACTCTATCCAAGGAATAAGATTTAAAGTTAGAATTGGAATTTAGAATTAAAAAAAAAAAACCCACAAAAGGAACACCCTGGATTCTTGATTTGTCTTCATTACTTTAGAAAATATACATGCAGTATGCACACAACTTCAAAGGCTTCCCACCTCAGAGATCCTGTCCAAGATTACAAGGCTGTTGGCCTGTTCTGTGGTCCATCAGCTGCTTCTGCCTGCTTTTGCATGGCATTTCCAACCTGTTTTCTAGGTGGAGGACATCATGGAGTGAATGTGAGCGACCCTGGTCCAAAAGCAGTGCCTGCTGTGAGCAGCCGAGCCAAGGGGAAGGACAGACTGACAGGCAGAGCCAGAAGGTGAGGAGCTGGCAGCACTGCCATGGTGTGCACATCCACATCTCAGTCCCTGCCTCATTATGAAGAGGCAACCTGAGGGCCTCACCACACTCACATGGAAGCATATCCCACCTAGCACTTCCCTCTGTCAGTGGGAAGCCATTGGCCCTTGTCCTGTCACTGCAGGCCTTTGTAAATACTCTGACTTCCAAGCTACTTCAAAGTAATTTTAGCCTTCAGTATCTGCCTCTGTGTCTACTGTCGTGGAGACTTGGGACACTTGGGCACTGTTAGGCAAGCAGGACCAGACTGTGGCAGGCATCAGCACAAGCAAACTCTGTATTCTTAGTCTGACTCAACTGTCTGTTCTGGCAATTGGAGTTCATGTGTTCATTACAATTAGAATTACAAACAGTTCATTGAGATTTAGTGGTCTCAAATGAATGTCTCTGGATAGGCCTGGACAAGGAGCTCAGACAAGGAATACATGGCCCTGGAAAGAATCCCTGTCTGGGTGTCAGGCAAGGGACACTGGCTTTGTAAGAACTTCAAGGCCTAAATTCTGATTACTTTTTCTTGACAGATGGGATGCAAAAGAAGGCGAGGACATCTCTCTTGTGAGGGATGACTTTGATGGCCAGGTGAGTTCCTGAGTTGCAGGCTGGCAGCTGAGTTTTCTAAACACATGCACTATCAGGAAAATTGTAATCTCTAATCTATTCCAGAGCTGGGAGACCTCTGTTTTTGGGTAACTGTATTCACCATTAACACTCCTCACGTGGCCTGGTGTGACAGCAGCTCCACTGCTTACACTGACCCTCTGTCAGCACAACCACCTCACCTATTCTGGTCCCTGAACACTTCTCCACCTACATCCTTTTACATCTATTTTCCTCAGGTTTTCAGAACTATCACAGACAAGAAATACAATATACTGGTATTTTAATAAGCTGAACTTAATATGTCCTTTGTTTCTCAGAGGAGCCTTGGTATGGACAGGCGGAAGAGCAGAGGTGACGAGGGGGTGGAAGAGAACTGCACAGCTGAGCTGGAGGAGAAGGGGAAACAGCCAAGCCTCCAGGATCACGGGGCCTCCTCCTCACAGCAGCTGCGAAGTGGGAAGGTCCAGCCTGCCCAGAATGGCCAGAAGGAGGAGCAGAGGGGAGTGAGGGGCTGCAGCACAGAGGTATCTGTGGCCAGTGCTGGGGACTCAGAGCCGGGGCCCAAGCCAAGCAAGGAAAGTGTTGGGGAAGATGCCAGTGGGAAGCCTGGCACTGCTGACAACTCCCAGGAGGAGAGCACTGACAGCACTGCCTCACAGAGCAGCCTTCAGAACACTCTGCAAGGCACCAGGCCTGGCAGCGAGGAGACCTTGTCACTGCCCGTGGGAGTGAATGTGGATGGAGCTGGCTTGGAGAAGCAGCCAGCTTCAGAACAGGAGTGCTCTGAGAACTCTTCCAACAGCCACGGAGGAAAGCTCGACACAGCAGCAGGAGACAGACTGGATGCAGACCAAGGACAGCTGGTGAGCAAAGGAGGGGAAGAAGTGACCCAAAGCTCTGCTCTTGAGGCACTTGAACTGCAAGGAAGTGAAGATGCTGAAGGCACTGAACACCACGAGCCTTCGTCCCCAGGGAAAGCCAGCTCTGACAAGGCTGTTGAGCCTGAGCAGGACACAGCAAAATGCCAGCCTGGGGAAGGGGACCAGCCTGAGGACTGCAAGGACAAGCACAGTGGGGACACTCACAACTAGCAGATTGCCCCGGCTTGCCTGAGACATAAGGTGAGTCATCTCATTAATGCTCTCAGCCATAGTACAGGGCCACAACTCCATTTTCTGTGGTGCAAAGGCATCATACCAGATAACTGTTTGGAAATGTTCATTAGCAGTGCTATGGATCTCTAAGGTAATTAAATCTGTGGATTGCAAAGGCCTGTCCTGGAGCGGGTGGGGAAGGAATGCAAAGTCAGACAAAAAAAAATTAGACAGAAAACTGGGCTGCTGAGGTTTGTTGATGACACACATTAGTTAGGGCACATACTGATCTATTCCTGGGAAACTATGACCTTAGAAAGGATGGGAGGAATACCCACAGTGGGATGAGTTTATTTCTGTCTCTGGGGTGATCACAACTCAAGGTCAGTGTGGTCCTTCCCCAAAACATCTGCAAAGCCACAGGGGCCCACCTCATGGGCAGAGCTTGGGAGAAGGTTGATTGTATGTGGGATTTTCTTCCCAGTAGAAGGTCTGTGAGTGCTACACTTTGAATTGCAGATGGTAACACTGATGTGCAGGGCAATGTATAAATACACAGGGTGAGATGATTCCTGGTGCAAAGGCCCATGAACCAAACAGAAGGGAGGGAGAACAGAGCCGGTTATGGAGCAATGCTCCAGGTTTTACACAAACAAACAATTTTTCTTCCATCAAGGCAAATGCAAAGCCAGGAAAAGGAACAAAGGATGACAAGCACAAAGTTAAGGTAGAAATTAGGAGGAGGAGGGGGAAAAGAGAGAGGGTAGGGGCTCTTTGCAAGGTGTGTTTTTTCCAGCAGTGTCCCACAGAACAGAACATCACACTAAAGAGAGATCAGCATTTCCAGAACACAATCCAGCTTCCCTGCATGGGAGTGGCTCTCAGGATACTCCTTTCTCTCTCCTTCACAGAGGCAGCAGCTCTGTTCTATAAGTAGGCACTGGAGGCAATGAGCTGCTCAGAGCCAGGCAGGCAAATCCCCCCACCAAGAGCTTTTCCTGGAGTCCAGAAGCTTTTCTGCAGACCCTACACAGCAATGCATCCCCTGGTGTTGCTCAGTATTCCTCCCAGAGGTACAAATGAGCTTAGGGATGAAGTGGCTAAGCTGCTAACAAAGACTTTCCCTATAATCCAATCCATATAAAAGGCAGGGAGAAGTACAAGCGTCATAGTGATTTCAAAAAGACAAAACATCAAGAACCAGCAGGAGCTGGTTCTATGTTTGAACTAAAATTCCTTCAAGTGAGGGAAATTAATTCCAACAGCATTTAGGAGAATGTTATGAAACACCTGGATGGACATAGTGGGAGATTACTGTCCAGCCACGCCTTTCCAATCTACCAAAATTCCCACCAAATTAGAGGATGGAGGAATTAATGACTACTTTGCTCACTCAGGATAACTTTAATCAGACACCAACTAAGAGGAAACAATTAATTAGAATAGTCTATTTTCATCTCAGTGATGGAGATTCCCATGGTTTGGTAATAGGGCCCTGAGCCCACTTCAGAGCTCAGCAGGTATATGTAACAGCTGGAAACAGCTGTACTCAGTGATAACAACATGCTGGCCCCCTGCCCTGCTCGTGGGGCCCGTGTCCCACTCACATTAAATGCAGATCTCACATCCCTTCCTGCACAACTGCAGCCCTGTGCAGCCACCACGTGGGTTTCACAGCTCCCCCTCCCAACGTCTATTTATGGCACTAAAAATCTCCAGCACCTTCAAATCAGTGGGAGATGCTGTGCAGAGAGTGTGGTGGGGCTTTCATCCTTCGCTTCAAATAACAAGGAATAAATATTTACTCGAAGTGCAGGACTGGAATCCCTGGAGAATGTCCAACAAGTCCCAGAGAAGTAAACGATACACAAAAACCACAGAAGCTTTTCCCTGAATTCTCTTGAGAAAATTAATCTTAACATCTTTAGAGAAAATGCAGCTGGGGGTAGATTTCCAGAGCAGCTCCAGGGATCTGACCTTGCAGCACTGGCTGACGTAAACAGGAGTGGGGCAGGCAGGGCCCGAGTGCTGCAGGACGCAGGAGGTCAGCAGAGGTCGGCTCTGATGCAAACCAGCGCCCAAGGTTGGTGCAGGAAACAGCACAAGCAGAAAGCAGCACTTCCCAAAACAGTTGTGGAGCTGCGGAAGAACAAGCAGCTTCCTTGAGGTTCAGGAGACAGGAAGATACCATCTGCTGGTGTGTTTGGGGAGTTGGCCTAGCATTGGCAGGGTCAAGGGCTTGCCTTGAATAGCATTGGCTTCCCTGGTCCTTTCTGTAGCCCACACCACCCTCTGGAGCCCATCCTTATGCCATGGGCATTTTAAATTCCAGAGCACCTCTGAGTACCACCTAAGTGGAGAGCTTAGTCTTTATGCAGAGACGGGAGTGGGACTTGTCTCCATACCTCTGGAGTGATGGCACCACATGGGAGGAAAACACAGGGATTTTGTGAGAATGGTGCAAGACACTAGGGACACAGAGGGAAGGCTCCAGGGCCATTGAGGGAATGTTGTTTAGTCTAGGAGAATGAAGGCAGAAAGCAGTGGAATTGTGATCTCTGTAGATATGTGGGTAGTCAACACCAGCAAAGGGGAAGAAACATCCGAGCCAGAACACAATGCTGGGGCAGGGACCAAGGTACTGGAGAAGCCCAGGAATAAATATGGGAAAATTAGGAAAAGGTGGCTTCCAGAGCACTTGGTAGTTCACCATGGCTGAATCCTGAGGACCACTTACTGGAGCTTAACACGTCTAAACATAACTCAGGGCTCTGATGGGCAAGCTGCTGCCATTCCAAACACCAGGAATGGAGCTGCTCTCATATCCCAGTTGTTCCTGCTATCCCAGACCTTTATCAGCTACGTTCAGCTGCAGCTTCAGGGAGTTCTGCACATCCCTCCATCACATGGGGCCTGACCAGTAGGTCCCACAAGGACCTGCTCTGGCTTGGCTGTGAAGGCCATCCCAGTGACAGCCAGGCTGGGAGGTGTGAGACAGACAGCAGTGATCTGTGACAGTCCTCTCCTGTGACACTGACACACAGAGAGAATTCTGCCACCACAGAATTCCCACTCTGCTGGCAGAGCCCAGGCAGCACATGGGGGCATTGCTGCCCTGAGCCCCAGCTCACAGCCAGCCCACAGCTGCTCCATCTCCCACTGGCCCTGGAGTTATGTATGAGAAAGAGGATACAGTGGGGAATGTGAGAAAGGCTAATCACTCTGGCTAATTACCAAGAGAAGTAATGACTTTAAAGCCCACCAGTGTCTTGGCTGTAAAGACTCACTCATGCATGGAAAGAAGGGGTCTATATTGAAAGGATAATACTCCAAAGCAGGAAAGGGAATTGTCTCCCAGCACTGAAACAGTCAGAGTTTTCTGAAAGCATCAATGGTCAAATAGATCCACAATAGGGAGAACTTGTGCTGGAGTCAGCTCAGGCTCATAAACCACATACTTTACAATATCTGGACCACCAAGTGTGACTGACAGTCTGCTTCTGGCCCTTCCCAGTCCCATTAAATCCCAGTGTGCTGCCACAGTGCTGAGCAGCCCTTGGCAGCAGGACACAGCCAGTCCTCACTGCTGCACACAGACAGGAGAAGGAATTAAGTCTCCAGCAACAATCTCATCTCAGCTGTATACAGCATCAGTTGTGTCAGCACCTCAGGTCTGATTTCAGTGCAGTTCCTTATTAAATATATCTGGCTGTGCCTTTAGATGATTCCTTGAGAATTTTCTTTTTTATGCAAGCCAAGCTTCCTGTGGCCTCTCCCGCCTTTGGATGATTTAACATCTTCTTTTTTATATCCCTCTCCCTGATCTTTCTTGGGAGGTTTGCTTGCTGAAATCTGCATCAGCAAAAGGCAGATCTACTGATTTAAACATGGCTGCAGGAAAATGCCAGCTCAGCAGTTCTGAGCAGCACCCAAGCATCTGGCAACTAGAAAAGAATAAAAAGTCTGCCTTTCCCAATTAAAATCAGCATGTCTGGGTCTGGAAGCAGCTCTAGGACAGCAGGCTCCACTCACAGGCTAGTTTTTCATTAGGAAAAGCAGATTCAGCCTCTGCCTTGGGGTTTACAAGTGCTGCACACCCAGGCCACGTTCACCAGGAAGGATCACAAAGCCCTACCTGAAATCAGCCTCTTCTCTTGGTGCTCCAGGTGCTGAACCAGCACACACAAGAACACATCAGGATTGTTGTTCCTGAGATATAGGGAAAGAGTAAAGTTGATGTATCCCAGAGGAGGACTGAGAGTATTTAATCCAGGCTGGTAGAATCAGCTTGTCCCCTGGGCTGCAGAGCCTCCACTGCTCCTGTCTGATTTGGCAGCAGGTATCTGGGTTATGCCCCAGTGGTGCTTCCCAAGCAGCCCCAGCCATGCAGGAAGGGCAGGGTGGAACTCAGCAGACATTTTAATTTACAGCTCAGCAGTTCCCTGGAGACTGATAATCCTGTGGCTGTCTCTGCTCTTGTTTCACAGGATAACATGCTGGAGGCAGTGGAGGAGAAGAGGAGCACAAGCTTGTCCTCACTCTTTTACCTTCTATGAAATCAGCCTTCGGCACCTGTGCAGAGCCCTTCAGCACCATTCACAACACGTGGGGTCCCCATCACCACCCACTCACAGTTCTGGCATCCCCCTTCCCTACCTGTGTGTCAAAGGACAGGGAAGGGTGCACACACTCCCACCCTACAGAGAAAACACCATCACTTATCTATTTGTTTGGCATATATTGCAGCTGCGTGGCAAGCCAAGGAAATGTCTACTGGATGCACTTTATTTTATTTAATGACTAATTCTTTTTAAACTTATGGCTTGGGTTTCTGGGCACACACGCTGTTTTTCCCCCAAAGGCTGGAGGCACGTGCCAGGGGCTGTGCCAGCAACTGAAACAGCAGGAAGAGGTGACTGGCAAAGCAGAGGGGTGAGGTGTTAGGGTGTAGTTCAGTAGCTGGGTGAAGAAGTTGTGTTCAGAGCTCTTGTACTAGAGGTTTGCACGTGGTTGAAGTGTTGGCAGAGGTGTATGGTAGTCGCAGGGTCTGAGGGGCATGAGCAGGATGGGTGGGTGGATGGATGGAGTGCTTCTGACAAGCACAGATCAAGCCAGCACCTCCTCCTTGAAGAGCCTCCAGCTGTCCTCCCCTTTTAGAGGCTGAGGAGCACATCAGGACAGTGCTTTGTGCCAAGGAAGGTGGCTGCTTGGATGACCAGGTTTGTGCATAACCCAGCAAACCCCATGCCCCCTTCCCAAACATCCCTGCAGCACGGCAAGGAGGGGGACAGCACAATCATCTTCCTCCCCCACCACACTGCCCAAAGCAGTTGGCAGCAGGACCCAGGCCAAACTGGAGCTGGAGGTCCAAGACTTTGTATTCAACATTTTCACCTTCCTGGTTGTGCCTTTCATAGCCTTGTGTTTCATTAAGAGAGCAGGAATCCTCTCTAAGCTGCCCTGCAGACCTTCTGACCTGGCCTTAAAGATACCTTTCAAATGGAAGATCTGGAGGAGCTTTACAAGCACAAACATGCAGGAATTCTAGCTGCTTGGCTTTCCAGTTACAGGAAGCTAGGACCCAGCTGGAGTACAGCTGCCAGTTAAGGAGAAGGCACAAGGAATAACACAACATAATTTCTGACTTCTGAATGACAGGGCAGAGTGGGCATCACCCTCACTTCAAGGCTGCTCTAAAATTTGATGCCAGAGTAAGCGTCCCTGGGACAGGTATATGTGGAGACTGCCTGGAATGTCCTGCAGGATGTTGGCTGACCAGGCTGGCAGACTGCCCTGGAGATCAGGTTGGCACGTGTGGACTGAAATACTCTATGCTGCTTTAATAAACTAATATTTGCACAGACAAACATTTGTTTTCCCATGTGACTTAGACCCATGACACCTATCGTGAAGCACAAGCCTGGGAATTTCCTCCATGTGCCAAATTCAGGAGGCTTCACTGGCATCACACCAGGTATTATCAAGAAACAGAGCATGCAGATTTTTGTTTTATCAGTAGAAACATCTCCACCCCACCAAAGCCCAGACTGGGTTTATTTGGACTTATCCAACAGATAAAAGAACAGATAAATAGAAGATTGTAAAACTGCTCCAGGTCCTGGAGCTTCTCCATCACTGTTAAAGGCTGATTTTCCTTATCTGACTGGCTCAAAAACCTGCTTGCAATTGTTTAGTTTTTTTAAATTCATTTTTCTTTTGTACATCAGGTCTCTGACCTGACTCTTGGTCCAGTCAGACTGAGTCATTACCAGCATTTCCCAGAAGCCAGCTTGCCTCATGGTCCATGGAACACACAGTCTCAGCTCAAGAGCTGTTACGCCCCAGGAACAGTTGGACACATGGCCAGGCAGGAATTTTACATTGCTCTGGTCCAGTACTGTTTTGAAGAGATAAAAGACATTGCTGCCCTAGACTCCATTCTGGAAGGAAAACCATCACTGGTCCTCCATTCCCTCCTTTTTCTCCTTTCTTGCAAGTGACTTTGCAGGTAATGATGCTGAGGAAGGACTGAGTCTGATCCAGGCTCTGGGAATGGGACTGGACAGCTTGTGCCTGTTCTAAGTGTATTTTTTCCTGCTCATTAACACTTTGCTCAATGCACTTTGTTTGGTGCCTGGGTTGTGATTTTTCAGACAACTGTGGCTTAGCTATTTCTTCTTTATGGTGAGAGAAAAAACTGAAAAGTTGACAAATCTGATGTAGAGGGATTATTTATATGAAATAAAAGTTGGAATGAGGAAAAACCTCCTGTTTCTTACTATTTCTCAGTTCCACATGTAGAGATTTCCAAACTGAATCAGTAATCTCTGCTTTTTAGAGCAACAGCTCTAAACTGCAACAGCAGTTGAGAGCACTGATTCCTTCTGGAAACACTGAACTCCTGGGCTAGCTCAGCTTCCTCACCACAAAAGCTCCCTGCAGCAATGCCAGGAACATGAGGATCACTTTTCATTGAGGCATCAGAGCCACCACCTCATCACCACTGCACTTTTCTTGCAAGCAAATCTAAGGGCAGCTCACAGAGTTCAGAGTCACCTGCCTGCATAGGACCTGTTCCTTTCCAGCAATGGCTGGTAGCTCAGGGATTTGGTGGAAGTTGTTCCAGCTTTTCCAGACAGAAGGGAAGCAGCAGCACTCCCAGGCAGAATGCTTTTTCCTTCAAACCAAAGGATCAGCTGACCACTGGACAGTGTTCTTTTCCTTAAAAATTTAGACATCAGTTTCAATGCAGCAACTCTGTAGCTAAAACTATCAGAATTGATCCCAGACTAGTGAGTCAGCTCTTGCATAAAGAAGGTGATTTAAGAAACTTTAAGCCAAGGACAAAAATACATTTGGATAAAATTGAAGATACTTGTTTCCAAAGCAATTACTGAAGGAGGCCATAACACAAAATCCTGACAGCAGTTCACCTGCCTCAACAAGTCCAATACCTGCAGCAGGAGCATACACACAGGCCACTAACCAGTAAAGCCCAATACAGAGTCTCCAGATATAAAAAGAACAGAAAATTTCACTGGTTTTCCACAACAATCTCCCTTCAGATAAACTGGTTGCATGTGGCAGAGGACACTGGCACTTAGCTATCAATTTTGTATTTGAAGTGCATAATACAGTAATTAGTGCTTTTCAAGTCAATGGGAGGCCCAGAGCAACAGGATACAGCACTGCTGGGAAGTTCAGGACATTGCCTGCTGCCTTCCCTGGACAGGTTGTACAGCAACAGCTCAACCAGCTCCCAGGCTCTGCAGCACTGGCAGGCAACACTGGGAAGTCCGTGGCTGATTCCTGCTCACACCATCCCAGTGCAGTGACACAGCACCTGGCCAGATTTCCCAACACTGCCTCTGAACACCTGTGGAACAGCCACAAGCCAAGCTTCATGCCCTTAGCTTCATGCTCCAGCTCAGCTATGGCTGTTTCTTACACCAATGCCCTCTCTGTGTGCTCCAGCAGCTCCAGGACTCGGAGCCAGCCGTTGGTAACACCCCCCTGAGCAGCCCACGGAGATCAGCTTCGACTTCTCTGGGGGAAATCCCGATGCCCAGAAGCAGCCACTGGCTTTGTTATCATTGCTACACCACACAACTGCTTTTCAGCTACGCTCAGGGATTAAGCCAAGATTCCCTGTCAGAAATTCTGCACAGGAATCTGGGATTAAGATGCTGTGCATTGCATCAGATGAGCCCACAAGAGAACACGCACGGGGAAAAAAGGGCTTTTAGAGATGGGAACGTGAGCCAGCTGCTGGAGCAGATTACACGCTCCAGTAACTCTTTTCCCTGCTATTTCCCTTCCTTCTGGTCCCTCTGCATGTGCGTTACACTAAGTGCTCTCCTTGGACAAACAGGGCTCACTGGGACAAGACCAGTATGCACAGGCAGAGGGCAGGTATTAGTATCTACCACAAAGTAAAAAGCTTTAAGGTATTTCACATTTGAGTATTTCCTTCATTCAGCTGGCTTCCAGACATCTTCCTACCTCACCGACATGCACATTTGGGAACATGGCACAGCTCTGTTGGTAGGTGACATGCAGGACAGCAGCTGTGTGAAGGGAATAACCCTCCCCAGCAATTCCAAGGAATCAACATCTTGAATCACAAGGTTACAGTCATTTCTACCTAGGAAGCAACACACAGCCCAGTGCCTTGTGGTGCCTGATACAATCACACTAAGTGAACCTGAATTTTATTATTTTTTTGAGGAGCAGTGAAGAGAAAGGGTGAACTGGAGCTGAAGTAACACAACAGACGACACAACCATCTGCCTTTTAAACCTCAGCTTTACCCCACACTGGTGACTGCACCATTTTAGGGCACTAAAGCAATTCTGCTGTGATGCAGATGACTGTCTCAGTACAACGACAGTGACATAATGCAAAAATTCCCAGTCCAAGTATCTGTTGCAGCCAATCTACTTCCCAAGAAATCCCTAGTGCCCTGAATTTTAAGTTAGCTTAAACCTAGAAACCAGTCCAGATAAGCCATTTTTGTTACTAGAGTATTTGCAAAGTACACTTAGTCACCAATTTCTTCGACAGTCTGTCATGACAAGAATAAGAAGCACAGCAACGGGCTCATCACAGGCTGGCAACAGCATCCCAATGGAAACACATCTGTCTCTGGAGGCCTATGACTCGTGGCTAGGAAAAGGATGGGGACAAGATTGTAGCTGAAGAATACGGGTCCAGAAGATTTGGAAAACCAGGCTGCTGCAATCACTAAAGCTCCCTGGCTGTTAGGCCAGCAGCCCATAACCCTTCTGCATCTTCCCCAGGCAGCTTCCCCTCCCTCGCACACTCAATACAACTGGAGTGAAGCCCCAGGATGCTCCAAAGCCAGTTGTAATAGTACAGAAATAGCAGCATTTCACTGAAATCTGTTTGTCAGCAAAGGAGAAGATGCAAAAACACAGTCTGGGAACTCACCAAGCCTGCACTTTCCTACAGGAATGCAGACAGCCACAACCATCCTTGTACTGGCTCATCAACTATTTTTAGCACCAGAAGGGGAGGCAGCCATCAGTGAAGGGCCTGTTCCCTTTGATCCAGTGGATTTGAGCACTGTCTCTGTCCCAGAGATCCTCTGCTACCAAAACCACAAACCAGGTAAAGAACTTTAGGTTGTTCCTGCTCTGGAGTACAAGGCGTCTCAGCAGTTACACGACAGGTTGGAAGAGGGCCACGCAGCCCATTTAATTCCATTCACTTCCTCTCCCCTCTGCACCATGCAGCCAGGCTCTCTTAGTCTTCTGAGAGCAACTACAGTTAAAGTGAAGGATGCCAGGAGGCCCTGGGCACTCAGTGCACAGTGGATGCAATTTTCAGAACCGCTAGAGTCACCAGCTCCAAGCTGCAGGCTAGCAGCAGAGAAATCCCAGCATCCATGTCATTGCATGCAGCTTTATTTATCTCCAAGGTTTTACAAGCTAAACACAAGCTCCTTCTCAGAGACACTTCCCAACTGGTTCTGCATTACCACCTGAGCTGAGAAGCAAACTAAACTCAACTGGCACCACAATGAGCCTGGTTTCTCTGTCATTCATTCCTCCCTTGGGAAGCTGCAGGAATTTTCTCCCACAATCAAAGGTGTACCCCAAGGCCAGCAAAAGGCATTGCTGTCACCAGGACCCAGAACTGCTGTGGGCATGAGCAGCACCACAGAGAGGGATCAACATGCTGCAGGCAGAACCACCAAAGGAACACATTCCCCCACTCACAGAACAGACACCCGTGGGGCCCAGAGCCGGTGCTGCTCCAGGACACTCAGCCTTCCCCCTGCGGATGAACAGGGAGAGCAGAGAAGCACCTCAGGAGGTGACAGCTGCAGGGCACCCGTCTGCTGACACAGTGCTTGCAGCTCTTCCATCTGCCCCGCAGGAGGGTGGCAGTGATCCCATGATTTTGGCTAAAGTGACTAAGCGGGATCGTTCTGTCCTTCCCACCAGTTTTTTGTTTCAACAACACAAAGCATTCCCTGCATGCTCCCCAGAAAACTGGAAAGGAGGGTGAAAAGAAGATCACAAATCACTCTCCTTTCACCTCATTTTCCCCTGCAAACCCTCTGTTCCTGATTCTACCTTTCACAGATGCTGTAAAGGCAATGTCCAGCTGACGATGCAGCCTTAACAAACCACCACAGTCCCAAACTCCAATTGTGATATGAAACAGCTCGTTTCAAGCAGCCAAGTGCCATATTTTATGGTACCTTTGTGATCTGCACAACTGAAATACGTATGCCACGCTACACCACATTTGCATCCTTCAGCAGAAGGAATCTGAACTGCTGTGATTCTTTCACAGAGATGCAGCACAGCCTGGCAGCCTCACAGATTCAGCTGAATCCATCCATCTGGAAAGCAGCAGCTTGGAACAACATGGCTCTTACGCTTTCCTAGTTTATATCCCACATCCTAGAGTCATTAAAGGCCATTTTTTCACCCTGCTCATCAAGGAATAGAATTTCTGAGGACCACCGGGCAGGAAACCATGGAGCTGGGAGGACACCTTCCCAAGACTCACCAGGAGCTGCCTGGGCCAGACCTACCCTGGTTCTGCATGTCCCAAAGGTGCAGGGACAATCTAAGCGCTGCCATCCCTCGCAGGCAGCAGCACAAGGGCACAACCATGCCACAGCCCAGAGCCCACCAGCACCCACTGCCACAGCTCCACCTGCTCTGCCAGCACAGATCAAACCTTCCCAGCACCACTGCTTCGTTTCCACAATTAGCCACGCACAGAGGTTTCTCCAGCCTCACCTATGGAGACCAGTGACAAATGAATCAACATCATATACCAGAGTTGCCCATTGCAGTGGCCAAATCAGACCCCTTCCAGTTCCACATTCCTCCTCCCACCACCGAAGAGAACATACTTTGTTACAGAGACTTTCATATTGGGAAAATATTTTAATATAGTAAACAAGTCAATTTACCTTCCACATATTTTAAATAAGTTTATGCTCATCGTTAAACAAAAACTGTTTTTACTTCAACAATGGATTACAGCCTCTAAATTCGTATTGTTCCCAGCTGATCCTGTAAATAGCGAGGAATTTTGGACACCGATATCCTTGTATAGGTAACAGACTGGCATAAACAGCGCAGGAATTCAATGCGGGTTCAAAGGGAGAAGCTAGCCCTGGTGAGGAAGAAAACGAAGCCACAAAATTCCCTTTTGAGGAAAAATCGGGGAGGAAAAGAAGATACCGCAGTTCCACCGAGTCCAAACGGGGTCGAGTCAGTCTCCAGGTCAGTCTCCAGTCAGTCTCCACGGGCGCTGCACGGTGCCGCAGGGACGGGCGAGCCATCGGTCTCCATCCTCGGCCGAGCCCCGCGGCCGCATCCCCGGCGGCGCGGCCTCCCGCGGCCCGCCCGGCTCAGGGGCTGCCGGCGCCCGGCCCGCTCCCGGCCGCGGGCGAGGGGGACGCGGCCGGCGGGGCGGTGGCGGCGGGGCCGGGGCCGGAGCCGGGGCCGGTGCGCGGCGGCGCGGGCGGAGGCCCCGCCGTAGGTCCGGGGGGCGCGGCGCGGAGCTGCGCGGGGGTGGCGGCGGCGCCGGGGCCGGGGCTGGAGGAGCCGCCGCTGCCGCGCACCGGCTGCCAGATGAGGCTGTAGTAGACGGCGAGCACGATGGCGGCCAGCGAGACGGAGAGCACGTAGGCCAGCACGGTGGCCAGGCGCACCCACTTCTTGTTGGTCTTGGCCGCCATGCGCGCCTTCTTGTCCCCGGTGTAAGTGGCGGGCTTGCCCCGCTCCGCGCCCGCCTCCTTCTCCTTCATGGAGGCCCGGCCCTTGGCCCGCTGCTCCACCGAGCCCTCCGTGCTGGCTCCGGCCCGGATCGGCCGCCGCCGCCGCTCAGGACATGCCGGTACCGCCCGCGCTGCCGCCGGTGCCGCTGCCCGCGCTGCCCCGCCGGGGGCGAGGGGCGGAGCGTAGGGGGCAACCCCGCCCTGAGGGGTGGGAGCGACAGGAGGGGCGGAGAGGGCAGGGGAGGAGCCCGGCCACCTTTAAAAGGAGCCCCCGCCCCCGGTGCCCGGGTCTCCCCACCCCTTGCCCGCCCTGCAGTGAGGGGTGGCCGGTGAGCGGTGCCTCCGGGACAGGGGCAGCGCTCGCCGAGTCCCAGGAACGCTTCTGGCACGGCCTCCTGGAACGCGCCCAGCGCTGGAGGAGGTCAGCAGTCTCCTCTCCACCTTGGCTTCCCGACGGAGCTCCTTTTTGCGGTCTCCCTGATGCAGGTATGTGCTGCCTGCTCCTCTGTGAGGCTGCAAGGGTGCCCCAGCCAAGTGGCAGTTTTTTAGAGGGAAAAGCTGCCTTAGTTTTGTCCAAATTGGGCTTTTCCCAAGTCCGTTATTGACACCATCTAAACTTCCTCTTAAGATATGGCTTCACCTTACTCCACAGGTGTTAGCTCCCTACAAAATCGTTCCATTGTCTTGTTCAAAAGACAACTAAAATGCTGATTTGGAATATAAATTAGTTTTTTTTTTTCTTTATGGTGCAGGAAAATTACTTTCAGGAATTATATTGTGCCTTCTGCAATCATTTTCTTCCTTCAACCTGAGGTCAGTCGAGTGTGGTGGTTGCAGCAAAAACCTCTTGCAAACCAAGACTTCTAGATCTGGAGGAGGCTACAGCAACTGAAGAACTGCCTGTTACCCAGAGGCTTCCCCAAGAAGACATGTTATGGAATAAATGGAGTAGCTGCAAAATAATTGTAATTCTTGGAAAGGGAATTTGTAGCAATTACTACAAAATGGATTTTCTAGTAATTTTTTAATGTGTTTTCCCTCAATGATGGGTTTGCTCCAGATCCTTCTCTTTTTTTGGTTCAGCAGGTGAAATCATAAGGAGTTACTACCTTCCACAAGTCCCTTCCCTAGGCTCTTGCTTAATTCCAGTTCAGAGGCAGAGGGTTGGCATGTACCAAGAATGCCTCTGGGCCTTAGTGAGGTCTTGGCAGTTTCTGCCTGGTGCTTGTTGGGTTGAAGCACTGAGGCCTGAACAGCAGGCCCTGAGCAAAGCTGACCTCTCAATGAACCTTCCAGCCAAATGTTGTGTGTATCCACTCCTATCAACCAATACCATTAGCAATAGGAGAGATGTATCTGTTCATTCTCAAAACATGTGTTCACCTTTCCCTATTTAGGAACCAGATAAGGCTGGATGTGCAGAACTGTTGGAACATTCCCAGCAAATGTTCTGAGTGTGATGGGCTTGCAATGTTCTGCCTTCAGCCCAACAGCTTCACCTCCCTGTTGCATTTATTTGTGACTCACTCATGCTGCAGTAGAGACTTGTGTTTCCCAAAACACACAATTCTATGGTAATATTCAAGAAATTTGATGTTCTCAAGGCTCTCTTCTCCCTGCAAACCCTCTGCTCTGAGGGCTCTGAGTAAGACCAGGCTTGTGTTCATTAAATGTGAAGTCTTGGCTTTTGCCAAGGTCAGATTGAAGCTTTTCATTTTATTGCAGACAAATAAGTGGGTGTGAGCTTCTCTCCAGGCAGCTGTGTGAGCAGGTCTCTGCCTTCTTTCCTAAACAGAACTCTTTGCTAACAGCCACCCCTAAAGGAGCTGCAGTAATGGTGCTTGCTTTGTCCTTGGGGTTTTAGCAAAAACACCAAGCTGTGCTCTGAGTGGACTCCTGTGGTGCAAAACTGGAGCTCTGGGGTCTTGTAAAGTCAGTGACTATGTCTGATGCTAGACACAGCTTGCAAATTATCCCTCTCTAGGATTCTTCCTAAAGAGCACAGAAGAGATCCCTTGCTGGAGACAGAGTCAGGGGTACATGATGCACTCAGGGACTCCTGCCAAGGAAGGAGAGCTGCAGAGTCCCTAAACAGCCTTCCTCCCACCATGCCAAAAACTGCTCTGCAGGCTCCTGTTCTTTATAAGCTCCTTTAATTTTGACTTCTCGTGTCTGAGGGTCCACTAGAAAGCTTGAATTCTGCTGCTACCTCTTGCAGTGGGATGTTTGTTTGCTCTCCAAGGGCCCCTGAAGGATGTAGGTAAATGAACTTGTGTTATTGATTTTCCACAATTACAGTCAGTGAATAGCCTCCCAGTGCTGCAGGACAGGGAAGACTTAATTAAGGGAAGATTGCTGGCCTGAGATAGATTCTCTCCATGCAAACCCTGCTTCTGAGAGTAGCAGAATACTGGATGGGATGCCTGGGACATCCCTGAGCTCTGCAAAGGCCTTTGCAGGGAGGAGGAGAATGCTGTAGGTTGAGGCTGGATATTACGGAAATGAGAGCTTTGGGCTAGCATGTGGAGAAGTGAAATTTGTGGAAGGGTCAGGGAAGACCATGGCTGACACCTGTTCAGTTTTGTAAACTGAGTAGGCAAACAGGTGGAGTAAGATGGGCTGGTGCAGTGGGAAGTAAATGTTGATGAGCTTAAGAGCAGAATGGGGCTTTCTCCCCCAGTATCCTAATTTCCTGTGCAGTGTTTTGTACTGGAGGTAAATACAGGTGGGAACTGGCTGCATCCACCTCCAGGTGTGGTACAAGTTGCTTTCTTCTTGTTACTCTGCTACTGAAGTGTACCGTGAGATGAGCACATTGTTTGTGTGCCACTGCTCCTCATGCTCTTCCTTTCCTGTTAATGACCTGTCTTGGAAAGTCTTGTCCTTTTCCCAGCAGTGAGGAATGGCACGGTTCAGCCAGCCCAGGGCAGCAGTGACTTGGCACTGCAGGAATGTGTGGGATGTTTAAATGTGATCCTGCTTGCAGCACTCACTGCGCTGCTTGGAAATATGCTGAAAGCCATCAGTGCTGTAAACACAGCACACTGCCCAGTGAGCAGTTAATTATAGGCCTAACCATGTCTTGGTGAATGGACAGATAGTTTCTTGGGCTTTGGGGTTTTTTTGCACAAGACCTCACCACTTTTATGGCTTTGTGGCATCTGTGGCCACTTCTCTGTGCCATAGTCCACTGCCCTCTGACTTTTGCAGATCAAGCTGCAGTCATGCTGAGAGCTGTCAGGAGTCCTTGGCCTCGTGGTTTTGGCTCAAAGTGGGACACCAGATATGTCCCTGTACACACACTCAGCAGTTCTACTCTCTAGGGTGGTAAGAAAATATTGGCTTTGTGGTCTTAATGGTATCGTTAATCCTTTCCGGATTGCCAGCGTTCTGAGGCAGAGCAGCCACAGGAGCAGTGGGATGGGCTGGCATCTGCAGAGCTGGGAGTTCATTGCTGATGTGCAGTGTCACAGCTCTTCACTAGAGGACAGCATTACACATGGCAAAGTAATTCTCCTGCAACAATGCTGGGAGAGATCTCTTACAGATTTTTCTGTGCCAGGAGTAAGCTGGGGTAGAGGTTTTAGTAATTTGCTGGAGGTCAGGAGGGAGGTTTAATGGTGTGGCTTAAATCAGTGTCTGGAAACCTTGTCTGAAGGATGATGCTGCCTGCCTTGCTGCTGCATGCACCCTGGGGGGGTACAGGCTGCTGGATAGGTAGTAGAGGGAGAGAAGGAAGAATACTAAATTTTTAAAAATGAAATGTTTGCATATTGAAACTGTTGTAGCAAGTAGTGTGTTGTCTGGCAGGGAAGGTATGGGAGGAAAGCAACGAGACAGAGGGGTGTGGGATGAGTGTACACTGGGTGATGGGCCTTCTAGGAGAGAGAAATGAAGGATTCTTTGAATAAACAAATAGTGCTCAAGTGCTGCTGTTCGTGCCTGCTCTGATGTTGGAGCTCTCTGCAGAGGGCAGTACTGCTGTTCTGTCCTATCAGGGCTCCATCAGCCATCTCTGCATGCAAGGGACAGAGGCTCCTACAGAGCAAGGAGTGTGAAGTGGAAGATAAGGAGGCTGGGTTGGGCAAGAGAAAGGGAGCTGCAGCTTTTGTGACAACCTCTGTGCAAGTGGGGCTTTGGCCCTTGCTGTTGGGCATCATGTGGCCTTGCAACCAACTTGGGCACTGCTCTTCATGCTGCTTGTGTTTGGTTGGGTCTTAATTATGATTTCATTATTCATTGAATTAAGATTTTATTCCTTACGGGAAGCTGACCTTGAGCAACCTGTGACTTAAGCTGTGGCAGGATTCTTGCTTACTTCGTTGATGAGGCAGAGAAAGCTGGTGAATATCCGGGTGTGAGAGAAGGACAGAAGCAGCCTGTCAGTGAGGCCCTGGCAGGAAGCACACTTGCTTCACAAAGCTCTGATAACTGATAGTACCAGTCAAGCCACGGGATCCAGTAGCTATGACTGATCTCACCTGCCCTTAGCAGTTCCAGGTGGCAAAGCTCATCCCACCTCTCACTGCTTTGCAGCTGTGACCTTCAGGGCCTTCCTGCAGTGCTGTCAGTGTTCCAGAGGCTGGGAGGACTGCAGCACCCCTGAGTAAGATTAATGCACTCTATTCTCTCCATTGCTGCTCTCTAATTTAAAGGGGAGCAAACGTGAAGCTGCTCTGGCCTTGCAGAAGAGATCAGGCAAGTGTAGAGAACTTTCATTCCTCACTGCACCCTTTGTCATCTTCTGCTTCTCTGCTTGGGAGTAGCCACTTTTCCTGAGTGTGGGATCCTGGTGACACTGGCTTGGCTGGGCCTGGAATATCCCAGTGACCCTAAGGAAAGAGCCAACTGCCTTCTGTTGGATAGCTAATTCCTGTAAGTGCAAGATTGATAAGTGCAGAAAATGCCATGGTAGCTGGAAATGTGGAAGCTCTCTTATTCCCAGGGTTTTTTTTTTGGCAGGTAAACCCCTTGAAAGACAAAGGATGTTGTGTTTGCTCCGGGTTCTCTTATCCTGCAGCAGGGAGCTCTGATTCCTGCCTTTGTTTTACAGTTGGAGCACTTGCTAGAGTCCCACTTAATCTCTCCTGCTCATGCCACTAGCACCTGAGAATGCCCTTAGGATTCCTTCAGTGACCATTCCCCAGCTGTCCAGGCTGCTCCAAAGTGCCAGACTTATCACATCAGGGCGGGGAAGAAAGGAAGGAACAAAACGTGCAGCTGGCTCCCCTTATGGGGGGGGGGGGGTGGTTGTTCTCCTGCTTTTTTCTGTGCCACTTTTGCCAGCAGCTAGTCCCTTTTGAGCAATGGCAACCTTGGCTTTGATAGGAGATGAGGATGACATCCCACCGTGTGCCTGGGAATCCACAGCAATCAGAGCACAGTTATTTCCACTGTGATTAGTTGTGGGGCTCTGCCTCTGACTAAAATTGATCTTGGCCATGTCATGCCTTTTCATAAACTGCTCTCCACGTTAGCCAGTGCCCATCAGGAGCTCCTTTTCTTCTCTGCTGCCCACATGGAATTCCTTTGTTCCCATGAGCAGAGACTCGTTTTGGCACTGTTTGCCTTTAACCTGTTCTGCTTTTGGTCACTTCCCTGCTGCTTTGTCACTATAATCCCCACCTTGCCCACCTCTCCTGTCCTGTGTCCCATGTATCTGCCACAGAGCCAAGTGAGTCTGTGGAACAGCGCAGTTCCTGGGACTCTGGGAATGTTTTATTTCATCTGGGGAATTTCCAGCTGCCCTGCTGGTCTGTCTCACTTTGAGGATGACATTCAGAAGAGCCCATAAGAGAAAGGAAAACTGTTTAAGACTGGACAGTGCAGTGAGTGGCCCCAGAAATGGAATCTGTCCAGAGCAAGGAAGGAGTTTGTTTCCTGGGACATCTGGCCTCTTGCATGAAGGGGGCAGTCTGCGTGTAGCCAGAGCTGAGCTGCTCCGTAACCGCAGCTGCTGAAGCAGTTGGAGCATTTCTGGCAATGCCTGTACTTCGTCAAGAGAGCATTTAAGGAAGTTGAGTTGCGGAAGTTCACCGAGCCGGGTGCCTCACCAGCACAGCTCCAAGGAGTGGATCCCTCCCGGAGGGCCGGTGGGTGTTCGTGCCCACCAGCACCCCAGCCATCGCCAGCCTGCCTCTGGGTGACCTTGGGTGAGGCTCTGCTTGCCTGGAGAGCTGTTGATTTACAATGCAGATTCAGCGCTCCTCGCCTGCCTGTCCCTGCCCCTCCTAAATTGGGCTGGGATATAAGAGGTTGTTTGCTCTCCGATGCCAACAGTGGCCATGGCAGAACGCCCTGCCACGTGAGAGGCAGAGATAGAGGAGAGGGGGCTAAGGAGGAGTGAACTGTGCAGTTGCTCGTGCTTCTGGTAGCTGAGGAGCACATCTGCAGGACCATGTCTGTGCTGAACCCTGTCCTGCAGCCCACGGAGGTGAAGGACTACCTGTGCAAGGGCGACCGCTTCATCAAATGGGATGATGTAAGTACTGGGGTGTTCCTTCCCTAGGCTGTGCCTGTGGTGGCAGGGAGACACTGCTTAGGTCACAGTCTGTGGGGAGGTTGGGAGCCTCTGTTCAATGTGGTATCCCACTTGACAGCAGAGATCTCTGGATGGGTAGAGGGAACTGGGAACAACAGGAAAGCTGAGGACTGAAGTAAAGGGGATGTTGTGTGTGTGTGTGTGTAAGGCGTTGGAGAGAAGTTTTCTACACCTCTTACAGTGGAGGATGGAAACAAATGGAGTGAGTGTGCACTGGGTCTGTGTGTGCAGCCCCTGGTGTAGGACAGAAGGTCCAACCCTTAGGAAGATGGTCACTGCTGGGAGTCCCTGTGGGGTGAGATGCAAATGCCACATTTGGACTTTCTGGAGGAGCATGAGGGGTAGGATCTACTGCAGAGCAAAGAGCACGCACTGCACTTTTCAGATAGAGATGAAATCAGGCTCCAAGTTGCTTCCTCTTATGGCCCTGTTGCCTGAGTGGATCGGGGGTGAGCCATGGCCTCCCACGCCTGCCCAGCCACTGGGTCTGGGAATGACTGAACAGCAAAGGGCCTGTGCTGTAACAGGGCTGAAGCCTCAGGGTGCTGCAGCAAGCTGCTGCTCTCTCCAGCTCATTGTCCTCTTTACCTTCAAAACAGCTGCTTTGCAGTCACTGCCTTTCTGTGTGAGGGCAAGGAAGTGTAGAGCAGGAGCAGTTAATTGGAATGTAAGGGTTCCCCTCCTCACTTTCTAAGGAGGCAAAAGAATGCTTACCCCAGCACCCACAAACCTGAGCAGCAGGACAGCAGCTGCCCATCTGTGCTGTCTGGAGATGGACTGTCTGCTGTTGAGCATGAATGTTGATGAAAAGGGGAAAGCCCACATTATGGATATTCACAGGGGTCTGGGGAGATGGTTCATGGGTGTTGCAAATGAGATGATCAGAAGGAGCCTGCAGCAGCAGTGCAGGAGGGATTAGCACTTTTGTGGGTGTGAAGCTGGAATAGACTGTTAAGTCCCAAAGGAGCATGTGGGGCGTGGATCACCTGTGCACAACATCAGCAGGGTGGTCCAGTGGCACTGAGAATGAGAGCAGTGTACTGTGCAGCTGGCAGGAAGGATGGATGTGAGAATGTGAGTTGGAATATGGCTGCCAGTTCCCCTGTTAGCAGTACATAAACAGGAGGATGACACCGGGGTACAGTGAAAAGCACAGCCTTCCTCTTTCCTGTGGGTCCACTGCCTGCAGAGTGCACTTGGGGCTTCTTAGAATTTGAAATCTGCTTTCTCAGAATAATAGAAGCCAAACTTGTCTAAAATTGCTGATGAGTTTGTGCTCAGTCCTTGGGGACCATTCTCCCAAGAACTGGAAGCTGTTAAGTACTTCACTGGATATTCCTGGGATAGGTTCTCCTGAAAACCAAGGTGAGTCAGTTGGGCTTCCAAGACCCACCAAGTGTTTATTTCCTGCTGTAGCTGTTGATTAGTGAGCTCAATTCCCATCTGGCTCTTTCCCTAAGGTTTATATATTTGTAAACAGTTCTAAGCGGTTGCCTCAACTAAGTGGTTTACAGGCTTGATTTCCACCAATCAAGAAAGGCTTCTCCATGAGTGGGCTGTTCTGGTCACATTGCTCCATCACACTGGGCTTTCCCAATCCATGGTTAGAACAGGCTGCAGAGGATGATGGTGAGAGCTCCAGATTGCAGGATTGCTGCACTTTAGAATTCATGAGTGTTGAGTGTTTTGTATTTTCAGTTGACATGACTGTACTGCTGGTAACAGGGTTGAACTCCCTCCAGGCTAAGTGAGGCAAAGGAGTTAAGGAAGATCAGACTGGCCTCTTACATCACTGTTCAGCTTGGGACTGAACTAGGGCCTTCCAGCAGAAAAGCTAATCCACACTTTTTCTACAGAGCCCTCACCTTGTCCAGCTTTGGTAAGACACTGTCTAAAGGAGAGAGCAATGGATCCCTGACAGGCAGGACTGTTCTGACCTGTCCCACAAAGTTAGTTGCAGGACCCTGGGGTAAGGAGCAGCTCTGCAGTGCTTTGTTCAGCATCCAGCAAGCTGGGGCTCCTAAGCAGACTAAAGAGGTGAAGTTCTGCTACATGGGTGGTAGCTGAGTTGAAGAACCAGCTGGGAACCCTGTCAGAACCCCAGGCAGGGCACAAGGCAGTAACTGACCTCTTGAGCAGGGCAGGTGGGTATGGGTTTGGCTCTGTGCTACCTCTGAATCCTCATAGTAGAGTCAAAACTATTCCTACCTCTGAAAGATTATGGATTACAGTATTTTAGCAGACAGTGTTTGCTTTTTGCCCCACAGTGAGAAGCAGCCAGTTTGACTGCCAGACCATCTTCTGTAGGATTGCCCATTTCCTTTGCTGCCAGGAGCTGCCCCACTGGAGAGGCTGCTTGCACCCCCTGGCAGGCCTGGCCCTGCCTAGAAGTCTGGCTGGCAGCAGCTTCCTTCAGCCTCAGCTTGCCCTCCAGAAGGTGCTTTGTGGGAGATAAGGGTAATCTAGAACATGGCACAATCCTCTGTGGTGGTACTGTGGGGTCTGTTCTGCTCTCCATGGCCATGTGTGCAGGGAGCCAGCCAAGAGCTCTGGGAACAGGGACATGGTGCTGGCCCTGGCACAGCAGGAGGAAGACAGGAGGCAGTAAAAGGACCACATATGATGTGCTGTGCAATGAGCACTTTACTGTAAATATTGTGTATGGAAATGGAGGTCCCTGAAAATATAGATACACTCTGGAGTGAAGTAGGAGTCAAAAAACTCAAGAAACTGAGGCCAAGAGACAAGTACAACTTCCAGATTTCATTACTGGTTTCATAGTAGCAGTGATGTGCTTCAGCTTCCTGAATTGAATTTGGAGCTTTCCCAGAAATGGCTGTGTGGGGTTCAGGATCAGCCCCAAATGATTTCATCTGATTGCAGCCTCTGGTGTGGGTGTCTGCACAGCTGCTTCTTTCTATGGTCAGTGTAGAGACAGCATGTGGAGTTTCAGAATCCCCATCTGAAGTAGCATAATGATGCTGCAGTGATGCATCCCCTCCTGGAAGCCTTCCAGACTAGGAGCCTGGATAATCTGCATGGACACCTGGATGGGAGATGCCATGGATGAATGCTTTCTCTGTTTGGCCTGATTACTCCTGAGCCTGTGGAATGAAGCAGGTCAAAGAAGACTTTTCAAATGAAACAATTAATTGAATCTCTAGATACTTTATCTCATTTCTTTGTGTAGAAAGCTCCAAGAGAGCTGTTCTTGTTAAATGCACAGGTTAGGTGAGACTCAGGATTCAGCTTCTGGAGCCTCACAGGTGTCACTGTGGAGATGTCCTAAAATTCCTGGGTTCATTTTCATAAATCCCAGGGGGTGTTCACCTGCCTGGGTCTGTATTTGAACTGGGAGCCTTGTGGATGTTTTCTCCAAGTCATCCGAAGTGCCAACATTCTTTCTTGTGTTGTTTTTTCTGTCAGGAAACATCAAATGCTTCTCCTGTGATTCTCCGAGTGGATCCCCAGGGTTTTTATGTGTACTGGACCTACCAGAGCACGGTAAGTGCTGAGGCTGCACAGCTCGGGCTCCAACCAGCCAGGTCAGGTTTGTGTGAGATCACAACACTGCGAGTGCTCGAGTCCTGCAAACTGCCAGACTCATTCCTCTTAGCAGGGACACCCCACCAAGGAGTGGGAGCTGGTCAGTGGCAGGCTGGTCTTCACAGCACCAGCAAAGTGCAAGAACTGAAGGTGTGAGTGTGGCCTTTCTGGGCCTTTCACACTTTCACCTTTTTTGACTCCTGCAAAGCTCATTACATGTCCTTCAAAGGACTTCATGGAGAACAGTTGTGCTGATATCCCTGTCACCCAGCAAGATACAGGATTCTCCTAACCTGTACAGTGGGGCCATTGGGGTTTTAGACGTTTTAATTAAAAAGTAGTGACCGTAGTGATGTAGGGCCTACATGGAGTCTGGAGAACAAGTTGTGCTCAAGGTGATGTTGGCAGGCTGCTGGAGCAAAGCAGAAGATGCCAGCTGCTGGAGGAGAGGGAGAGACAACACACGGAGGAAAGAGAATTCAGTTCCTCACTGATGAGTACATCAAGTGATGGAGAGGGAGGTGGAAGGCTGGGCTTACTTCTGCTTTCCAGAGCAGGCTGTGGTTCAGCTCTACTTCCTCTGCCTGACCTACATGCCATGGCAGAGTGAGACCATCCTGCACAGGCCCTGGCCAGGGACCTGGTGGGTTTGGGCGAGCTCTGCCTTTCCAGATTGTGCCCATTGCCAGCTGGGACTGGGCACTGTCACAGCCACATGCCCTGAGAACAGTGTCACACCACTGGGGACTGTCACACCCCTTGATGTCTCTGTCACTCCTGTTCTGCTTTCAAGGTCCCCTTGGGCAGTAGAATATCTGCTCTAAGGGTGCCAGCAGGAAGAAGTGGAGCATGAAGTGAGGCAAGGGGAGCTGGTGTCACCATGGAAAGGGACATACTTCATTGGGATACCCGGGGAAGGGGCTTGGGGAAGGAAGCATAGCTGCCACAAGCAAAGCCAGACTGGAAAGGGTCTCACATTCCTGGAAAATGCTGTTGGTTAACAGCTAAAGTCAACTTAACTGCTTTTGCACTTGGGACTCAGAAAGGAGTGGGATTAGGAGTAAAATTACTTCCTGCTTAACAATAAAATGGGGATACAGCCAGATGACATGGCATCCACATTGTCCTGTAATGTGATCTTGGAAAATAATATTATCTGCTGCAACAAGTATAATTTGTTCTCCAGATCCATGGTGAGAAGAAAAATTAGTAACAGAGGAAGGAAATTCAGGTTGGATATTAAAAGAACAAACAAGACAGCAAGCCAGTAGTGAGGACACGGAGGGGGTGCCTGGGGAAGGCTGTGCAGTGTCCTCTGTGGGAATGGCTTCCCTCCCTGCCTTGTTCCTGCTGGGAGAGCTCTTCCACAGGGAAAGACACTAAGCTAAACCTGATTTACAGCTTCTGGGGGCTCTGTCATGGCGTGCTTTCCTTCCTCCTTTGTCTTTCCTCATTCTCCTTGTCCTTATTCTGTTTGTAGGAAAGAGAAATTCTGGATATCACCAGCATCCGAGACACCCGAACAGGGCGATTTGCCAAAATGCCCAAGGTGAGGCCACAGCTTCTTTCTGTCCTGTGTTTCAGTGGAAAGACAGGGCTGCCTGAGGTTTTGGTGGGCTCAGGAAGTTTGTCCTGGATTTCTGTAGGAAGAAGCTAGAGAGGATCTCATCTCCTTGCATCTCAGTTATGTAAATTCAGAAAAGTCATCTTGACTCTGGTCCCTGACCTCCTCTGTGCACCCAAAAGCAGCACTTCCAGACTATGGTAGATGGGCTTATTGGAAGGAATATGTCAGAAAGCCAGGAAAACCAATTCCCCTTCCAAGTGCCTTGCTGCACTGGTAAGTCCTGCTGGAGACTGATGCTCCTGCACTGAGACACCAGAACTGCTCTTGTGTAAGCATGCACAGGGTACCCACAAATCTGGAGTCACAATGTCACTCCCACAGTGTGTGCTGGGTTTCTTCCCAGTGTGTTTCTTCCCTTTAAAGGGAAAAAAATGCATTTTCAGAAAAACTAGTTGTATTCCCCCCCCAATATATTTTTACATTTGCACATGATCAGGGCTTTGTTCTTGATTTCAGTTATAATTGAAGCTTCTTGCAGCCCTTGTTAGGACTTTGTTTCTAGGACTTTTTCTTTATTTCCATGTATGGAAAAAGCAAGCAAAAACTGCAGCAAAGCACAAAGGTGGAAAAGGGACCAAAGAAGTAAAGATGATGCATCATGTGGTGACATAGGTGACTCTCTAAGGCAAAAGGGAAAGGTTTTGCAATTTCTCCTGAGCCTCAAGCAGCCTTTTGCATAAGTTGTATGGCTGTTTTCTCAATCTGCTCTGAAAATGTCTATTCAGAGCTCCCCAAGACCAATATTTCTCAAAATACCATAAAAAGGTGGGTGCTAAAAGCACAGCAGAGCTCATGAACAGTACCCATCATAAAAATAATTTCCTTCAGAGAAACTGCCCTTCTCCTTAGAAGTTCACTAGAATGGAACATACTTCAGTTTTCAGTGAGCCTAAAACTTTGTCAACAACTTGTTTTGTGGGAATTGTGTTTTAAAAATGCTGCCAGAGGTTGTCTTTTCATTTGAGAGAATAAAATATTTGAGGCTGTTTGAGTTGGTGCTGCCCTCCGGATGGGACACACTGAGGAAGAGGCTGACTTAAAGGAGAGGTATGAGATACTCTTTTCTAGGGTGTTAAACTTTGAGAACCTGTTGGCAAAATGAACTGAACTTTGATATAGATAATTGATTGCTGGGGAAGTACTGAGGCCATGGCTGGATGTCCTGGTGGTAACAGGAGGCTGGAGAAACATAGCCTAGTTTTTAAGAATTAGTTAAGGAAGACTAATTGGAGAGTACCAGAAAACAGCTGGCCAATGGTACAGAGTTATTTGGGGTAATAAAATCAGGCTGGTTTGTAGGAAGACCTTGAATTGCTGATTGAATGCATGATCTAATGAGTGATACAATTTATGCAGATAAAAATCAGGCAATGCACACAGAAAAAAATCCCTCATCCTTCTGTAATAACAGGTCCTGAGTTCACTGTTGCTACTTAGAAAACATCGTGGGTGTGTGGTAAAATATCAATGTAGTGTTCAGCAGTATTTTCCTCCTAAAAGTAAATTGTATGTTAAGGATTATAAGGAAATCATGAGGAAGTTGTGCTATTGTGTGCACCCCAAATTGGTCCATATTTATGTGAAATTCTAGTGTACTCTCAAATTTAGGGAGAACTGGAAAAGATATGGAGGAGCGGCAGGATTAACCAAGGAATGCAGTGGCTGCTGGGGGCAGAGCATCTGAGTAGGAGGGACTGTGTTCTGGCAGGAGGAGTAAGGTGAATGGGATGTGGAGTGCTGTAATATCAGCAGTTGAATGGAGAAGGGGAGCACGAAGCAGTTACTCAGGGTTTGAAGCAGTTACTCAGGGTTTGAAGCAGTTACTCAGGGTTTCTTCCAGTGCAGGATCTCCATATAAGGTGGAATTTTCCAGAGGTAGGAGTGGCACAAGCAGGAGGGGCTGCTGCTGCTGTCCCCCCTCATATCACCATGCCATTGGTAATGCTTCCTGCCCAGTCATGGAAATGTGAGTATAAAACATGAGTACAAGAAGGAAATGCCCTTAGGGTGTTATTAAATGTGAGCTAATGCCTCTGGGTTAGGAGGCTGCTGAATCCCAGATTGCTGGGAGCTGCAGGAATGTGTCAAAGAAATGCCAGTGTGTATGCCCTGTTCCAGCACTTTTCCCTATGCACCTGGATGGAGCTGCTCTGTTCTAGCTGTTGTAATAGGCCAGGGATGGGATTTTAGAGCCATGGGAATTGGCTGCAGCTCATTTTTGTAGAACAATGAAGCACAGGTCAAGCACTGACTGATTTATTAAGTATTCTCAGTGGGCAGAAGTGATGCACTTGATGACAACCTTTGCTGTGAAAATCCCAAGTGCTTTTTGAATTCTGCATTTTACAGACTCATTTGAAATAAGTCCCCTTTTTCTTTTAGAGTTTTCTGGATTTCTGTGATAACATGTAGTAAAATGCACTAGACTGGCTCCTTATCCATCTTTTCCTTGTGGATCCTGGGAGGTCTTGTGTGGGCACTGAAGGGGTGTTGAACCAAGATGTGCCATCTGGGTCTGGAAGATTGTTACTTACACATAGCTCATCTATCCTTCATGCCTCTGGCTTAAAGCCCTGAGGGTCATGTTCATTTGGCTCTCCTGGGAGCAGAAGTTCACAAAGGAATGCAGAAAGCAGGGAAAGATTCTTCTCATGAAGCACCACACCCTCCACATGGGGCAGCTATGTCTGGGGCGTTGTTACAAAAGGCATTAATAGAAAAAACTGGTATGATGAAGCAAATAAAAATCTGTTTAGAGGTGGAAGAATGAACCTGGGTGCTGTTCTGCCCTGTTACAAAATGGTGGCTTGGAATGGTTGTGAAATAGAACTGTTGGAATTAGTACAAAGAGTAAACTTGTTCCACTGCCTGAAGGTGGAGAAGCAATGAGCCATCGGCCTTATTTAGGACAAGGAGAGCAGGATCACAGCTGTAGGAAGAACTGTGGATGGCACCAGCAATGAAAGGAGCATCCTTTCCCCTTCCCTGCATGTGATGCCCCAGTCAATCCTCAGCTGCACCGAGGCAAAGCTTGTGGCCTGGCTTTCCTGCTGGATTGTGACTGAAGGAAGTCCAGAGGAAGGGGAGAGTGCTGTGTGGAGAGCATCTGTGCCACTGCATTCCACAGCAAGGGGCTGTGCAGGTTTGGGCTGTGGCTCAAGGATGTAACCTGCCCTGAGTTCTCCAGTCCTATGGCACTGACAATCTCTCTGGGTCACTGTGGATGTTGGGAGTTCCCTGCTTTCAGTAGCACTTTCCCACCACTGCGGAGCAAGAGGTTTGAAGTTTTTCTTTGTTACCTCTGCACACAGCAAGAATAATAACACCAAAGCAGCCACGTGAAAAACCACTTGAGAAGAGACCTGCTGCTGTGTGCACTGCCAGCACAGGCCACAGCTGGAGCCCCACTCGTGGTAAGGGATGTTAGGGAGCAGGTAGTGCCCAGCGTGCAGGGGGCTCACAAAGGGCTGCCAGCCACAGGAGCAGCCTCCAAAGGGAAATGGCCCTCGCCTGCCTTCCCCAGCCCTCGCCTCACCACAAAGCAGAATCGTGCCCAGCCCCTCCCACGCAGGGCTCCCCTGCTCCCCGCCCCGCGAGGTTCTTTGAGAGCGGCTTCGCGTCTCTGCCGTGACTTTTCTTTGCGGATTTTTTTTCTTCTTTTTTTTTTTTAAACATGGGGCAGAGCAAACTTTGGCGTGTGTTCAAGAGAATAATAAAGATAAGAATGAGCAGCGCCTTTGAACAGCAAGGAGACAAGATTCAAAAGCTATTGACTGTAGTTCAGCAGTGTGCTGATACAGATCAGGCTGTTATTTACAATCGGGTCTGTGTTTTCTTTTCAGTAATGAGGAATAAAAAGGGCTGCTCCACTTGTGGGGCTTATTGTGGTTTCTTTTTTAAGGCACCAAGACCCTGGAATGCTGACAGAGAATCTAGTAATAATAAAGGCCAAAATACATGATGTTTTAGGCCACACTTCTGGGCTATTGGCTGTGTCTTGGGGTTTGTTTAGATGTTTCAGGAGGCATTGGCTTTGAGGCAGGCATATTTTTTAATAAAAACAGAAGTTGTACTTTCTGATTGTCATGATTATGAACCATCTTGATTCTTTGTCCACATTCTGTTGGTGTTGAACCTGGAGATGCAGCCTGAGCTGCACATGTACAGGAATAAAATGATACCAAAGCATTTCACTCATAATGTTTTGAGATGATAAAGTTGAAGCCAGTGGGAATATTCAGGAACCATGCAGGGCAATCACTGTGCCCTCAGAGCTGAGCTGTGGCTGTGAGCCACAGGCTGTAAATACTGTGGGTGGTCAGTGGCTCTGCTGTAGCAGAGGGGATGAGCAGCTCTGGCATTGGGATTCAGCAACTTGTGAGCCCAGGAGGGAGCTGAACTAAGTCTAATTTCAACCCTCAGCTGGAGAGTGATCATAGGGAGCCATATGGGCACACGGATCTGTGAGTGTGCAAGAGGGAGGCAGGTACAAGCCTGTGTCTGGCAAAGGATGGAGCAGGAGGTGAGCAAGGAAATGGGCATGTGTGTGTGATGACCTTGGCCATGCTGCTTCTGCCATCGTTGTGCAGTGGGTTCTGGGCCACACATTCTCCTCTGTCCCTGACAGTGTTTCCCTGCTGCATTGCAGAACACCATAGGCTATTCTGTACCTGGGAATCTGAGCTGCTGCATTTTCCAGTTCCTTTAGGTAAAACCCTGAGGGCTGAGAGTGTTCCACTCAGTGGATTTTTGTCTGCCTGTGTCCCTGAGATGCTTAGCACAGGGACAGGTTGGCCCTCCCCATTCCACAGCCAATGTGTCCAGTGTGGAGCAGCAAGGCTAATAGGGACAGGAGTGTTACCTCCAGAGTCAAAGGCATACCCCAAATATCTTGGGGATTCCTTTTTCCCTTCTGGCAACCAAACAAGAGCTCTCTTCTCCAAAAGAGATGATTTGTTGTCCTAGTGCCACAAGACACATCTCTGTCAGGGCAAAGTAACACAACAGGTCCTGCAGTCAGTCGGCTCTGCCCCCTTGACTCTTTGTTTATATTTGCATGAGAATTTGCTTCTCTCTGGACGATGGATCTCTGTACAGCTGAGGATTTTAGGGAAATCAGGAGGGTGGGACATGAAACTCCAGCTGATTCCATATTCCAGCCACTCTGCTAGTCGGTTGTTTTCTGCTTGTCTGGGTTTTTTTAAGGGGATTTGCTAAGAGCGTTTCCCTTGTGATTTGCAAGGCTAATCTGCGTGTCCTGCTTTTCATGCAGCAATTCCTCTTTTTCCTTTATGGCTATCTGCAAGGTGACAGTGAGAAATCCCAGAGTGAAGCTGTGGCACAAGGTGCTAAAGGAGTGCAGGTTGTGAAAGAGCCACGATGTGGCATCAGGTTCAGAGCTCCTGCACACAGTCTCTGGTCCTCTCTCCACGCCTTCACTGGGTGTTGGATGCATCACTGCCTGGATAAGGGCAAAACTGCTCGGCTTGCTGGGGACATGGCCTGGAGAGAGCCAGGTGACAGTGTCTGCTAGAGAGCAGCATGCGGAGAAGGAAGGGATGGGAGGAGCCCCGGATAACAAATACAGGAAATGAGTTCAGCATAACCACAAGTTCACCATTGTTTGGGCCTCCTCTCCCTGGAGCTCAACAAATGCTGGTGCATTTGCAAGATGAAGTCAAGTTTGGAGTTAAAATCCCAACACTTTGCCGCTGGCACTGGAAAGTTGAGCTCCAACAAGGAGTTGCCATGAGCATGGGAAAGAGATGTGGGTGCTTGATGGTGCTCAGTTCTGCTAAGGAAAATGGTTCACGAGGCAAGAAGGAGCCATTTTAGAAAATCCCTTGTAGAAAATGGGCAAATCATATTCCTTCCCTCCCCCCAAATGCTCTGGGATTAAACAGGTTTCAGAGCTACCTCCTTGGAGAGGCGCTTTTCCAAAATAAGAGACAGCAGTCAGATGATCCAGAGTTACAATCCAGCCTGTCCTGTTTTTCTTAAAGATGCCTGTTTGCTACAGATGTGACAAAATTCCAAATGCTTCAGAAATTAGGAAAACTGAAGTAAAAAAATTCTGCAGTTCCTTATAAAAAGTGTATTCAGCTGTGTGTGTGACATGGTGCTGAAACCTGAAGGTGCTCTCAGATTCCAGCTCCAGCTTAACTTCCAAGCCTGACCTGCTCTAACCATCCCAGACTGTGGATTTGCCCTGTTTCTAAAGGAGAGCAGGTGCTCTGACAGCTCCCTGTTTGCTTGCACAGGGATTTGTCCTGCACTTCAGATAATGGATTGCTGTGCTTTATTCTAGGAATGGAAATTTTTATCTTCCCATTATAAATAGCACCATTAGTAAAACTCTAGGATACCTTGGATACCTTGGCTTAGTGACACCATGCATAGGAATGCAGAAAATGCTGAATAATTTAAAGGATGCTATAAATACTTTCAAATGGTGCTGCAATCCAAGTACCACTAATCGGATGAGCCTTACACTTAACAAAACATGTCTCTGGTGAGCCATTGCTGTAGGGTACTGGAATTGCTATGGAAAAAAACACTACTACCAACTGACAGCAGCAGAAAATGGGGCTTGGAAGGGAAGAAGCCAACTCTGAAGTGACAGGGGTCCCAAAAAATATCTCGTGGAGGGAGATTACACATAAGGGTGTCACACTAATACACTTTCTAGTGTGTGTGTTTTGATAAAATCAACTGGTTACACATCTCTGGTACAAGCAGGCCAAACCCTCCCTTGTTTTCAAGTCCAGCCTGAAGTTTCAGAAGAAATTTCTTTAAGAGCAGTGTCCAGCTTTAACTTTTTCAGGCTTGTGCAGAGCTGTTAGTTATGGTGCTTTGTCCCAAGGAGGATCCAGTAATGCAGACTCCAGAATAAAGATAAAAAATAAGGAAAGCCAAGGAACGGAAGATTGCACTAAGCAATTTTGCAACCCTTGAGATACTTTCTGTGAATTTGGATCAATGTGTGTATTGGGGTCTGGTTTTTTTGGGTACGGTTTTCCCTCATTCTCCAATTACACCCATCTCTTTTGTTTCTTTTGCAGTCCCTGAAGCTCCGAGAGGTTTTTAACTTGGATCACCCTTACAGCACCTTCCTGCTGAAGAACCTGACAATTGTATCTGGCTCTGACATGGTTGACCTCACTTTCCATAACTTTGTGTCCTACAAGGAGAGTATTTGCAAGGTATCAGGGCCTGAGGTCTTGGAAGTACTGGGAACCACTAAGGATTGGGGCATTGAGTGGGGAGCAGGAAAGCAGAGGAGGAGACATGACAATGTAAGATAAAGACATAATGCTGAGCTCTTTCAGCATTACTGACAAGGTTACAAACAAGCAGGTTTATGTTCCAGTCAGGTGTGGTATCTCCATAGTTCTAGAAGCTTCTGCCCTGCACGGAGAAGAACCAGTAGAAGACTGGTCATTGTTGTCTTTCGTGTGTTTTGTATGGATGAATAGGCAGCAGAGAAGTAGAAAAGTTTCAGCTCCTAGTGTTTATAGGCAGGAGGAAAGTGATAGAGTCAAGCCTGGAAGTCTCAGACAGAATAAGGGGTAACAGTTGTAAACTTGAAGAAGGTAGATTTTTATTTGATGTGAGAAGAATTTCCTCCCTGTAAGGGTGGGGGACCCTGGCACACGTTGCCCAGAGAAGCTGTGGCTGTCCCATTCCTGGAAGTGTTCAAGGTTGGACAGGGCTTGGAGCAACCTGGGATGATGGAAGGTGTCCCTGCCCATGGCAGGATGTGGCACTGGATGGGCTTTAAGTTCCCTTCCAACCCAAAAAATTCCAAGATTCTGTGCCCTTTCCATGTTTGCTGTGTACTTCTTGGAGCAGTTCAATGGTGCCCAACTGCCTCTGCTGTTTGTTCCAGGACTGGGCTGAGGATATAATGGCCATTGCCCGGAACCCCCTCACGTACAACGCTCCCCGCTACACCTTCCTGGAGAAAATGTAAGTCCTTTCTGAGAAGCCTTTTTCTCTGAAACATCCATGTCCTGCTCTTTCTGACAGTACTTGGGAAAAAAAAAAAGACTTCAAAGCATCCAGGTCCCTTGGCAGGCTCCAGACCAAGGTCATGCCAAGGTTAAGCTCATGGTCTGTAGGACCCTGATTTTCAATCCACTGTTGGATTGTTTTCCCAATTGCATGTTTTTTCTCTCTTCTCACTTAGTAGGATCTCTTAAGATGGTATAAATGCATTTTTCTAATCTTGTTTGGGGTTTTTTTTCACAGTCTGGTGAAGCTGAAGTTGCAACTGAATGAAGAGGGAAAGATTCCTGTCCGGAAGTGAGTGTGGATATTTGTTTCATTGTGGGCTCAGTCAGAGTACAGGCAGAGCAACTGGTGAGAGAGAGGATGGCTGCTCAGTGGCTTCAGCTGTCTGCTCTTCCTGCAACTAAGAGGAGGAGAAGTTTCCCTCTGTGTCCAGGCCATGGAAGTGCTCCTGCTGCACCTGGGTGACACATAATTTGAGTCTGGAAAGGAGAGTTTGTGGCCTTCATCTACAGCAAGATATGGCTTAAATAGCCACAGATACAATTTCCTGGTTGTTACCATGAAAAAACCAACAAACCAAAGTAACTTTGGTAAAATTCTGATCATAGATTATTTCACAAACCTGAGCTGAAAGGTGGATGAGGTGTAGGATTGTTTCCCTTTCCTGTAAGGAGCTCTCCATATGGAGAGCTCTTTGCTGGACTCCCTACCTCACCTGCAGCAGGGCTCCCTTGCTTTTCCTGTCTCCTTTCTCTCTGTGTGACCTCTCCAGTCCTTCCCCACTTCCTCCATCCCTCAGCCTTTGCTCTGGATGTGCATGAGAGTGAAGCAGCCTCTTGGCCAGTGGTAGTGCTGGTTTAGGAGCAGAACAGATGGAGATTTGTCCTTCCCTGTCCCCAGCCTGGTGCTGTGCATCAGGTAGGGCTGCCATTAGAATGGGAAGCAAAGCCCAGCCTGTCCCTTCTCCCCTGCACTATGTGGCGTGAATCTGGAATTGATTTTGTGCCATTCAGTGTCTTCCCAAGAAAAACTGCTCCAGGGCTGGTCCTGTGGTACCTCTGTGTTGATTTAGCTCTAGAATGACAAAAGGCAGCACTGCCATGTTGAATTCCCTTTTGGGTCCATAAATTACCTTTTGTTTTAAGAATAAAGAGCTGCAGACAGTGTGTTTGGGAAGTTTTGAACCACTCTGCTCTAGGTCTGTGCTGTGTTACAGCATCACAAGAGGTGAGCACTAATTGCCCCAAATAAACGCAGGCCCCAGGGTGTGTTGTAAGGCAGAGCTGTGCTGGATTAGGGCTGTGCTGACTGAATGGGCTCCTGGAGGGCTGAGCTCTATTCAACACTAAACATTTTTTGTTATTTGTTTTCTAAACCACCAACCAGCAGAATTTCATTGTCAGAAACCAGAATATTCATCAAAGGACTGTTAAAAATGTGTAGGTCTGTAATGAATAACACACTAGGGAAGAGTGCTTTGAATTAATCTTTAAAATGCAAGCAAGGTAGCGTTGCTGCAGGGAGAAACCAGCTTATTCTTCTGGAACAAGCTACAAAAAATATCTGACACAAGGATGTACCTCTTGTCAGTGTCCATTTCTTGCAGAATGGTAAAAATGCAGACCATTAAATAGTCCGGATTAAGAGCAAGGTTTATAAAAATACTCAGTATCTCCAGGTGCAGGTAAATGTAAGGCTTTCAAAACTCCTGAAAATTCTAAAAATTCCACAAGCATTTGCCTTTCGTTTAAATATGTAAATCCCTCTGGAATTATACCAAGGCTGCTGCAGTTTTGCCTTGCAAAGGGCAGGGTTTGTATGAGCTGCTGCAGCCCCCACCAGGCACTCCCACCTGGCAGCACAGGGCACTCCTTGTTCCCCTGTTTGCTGTGAGCACCTGTGACTCCAGGAGCTTAACAGAACTGAGGCTGGATTTATCCATGGAGGAGACCATGGTGCTGTTGACAGGGATGTTCTAAAAGGAGGGAAAGTTTAGTTATTACTTCTCCACAATATACCATAGGAAGCACCTCCAAGAGGGGCAGAAAAGGGATTTTGAATGACAGGGCTCTTACAGAGTCCATAGCAGAAATACAGAACTTCTGCTTTAAATCAGCAGTCAAAAATCCTGTACAGGTTTATCAAACTCAGTCCCTCAGTTACTGCCCTGAGAAACACTGCCTGCCTTTGCTGGTTGATGCTTACAGTTGTCCTGCCTGTCTCCCTTGCTGTGCATTTGGAGTGTCCTGCACTGCCTGCTGCTCCAGCCCCCTGACCTCTGCCCTGCCCTGTGATGATGTTTGTTTGCCTGTCTGGTCAGTATTTTTCAGATGTTCCCTGCAGACAAGAAGAGGGTGGAAGAAGCATTAAGTGCTTGTCATCTGCCAAATGGCAAGGTAAGGGTTTCTCTGGGTATCCAGAAGTCTCATGAGCTTGAGAAGAATCTTTTTCCTGACTGGGATGCCCTTGGCTGTGAAAAAGCATCAGCCAAGATGCTTGTAATTGCTCACCTTACCCTACCACTGCCTAATTCTGGCCTGCTGGCATCAGCTCTTACTGTCTTCCAGTAACACTTGTGACTCCAGCACTTGCACTGTGTAGCACAAGGAGCAGCAACACCCAGCCAGATGTTCCAGTCACTTACTGGGGTTTTCACAGCTAACTGCTGAGGTGTGGGTGTTCATGACAGGTTAGAGCTGTCGTGGGTTTGTGGTCCTGACACATCTTCATTGCATTCTCAGAATGACGCCATCAACCCCGAGGACTTCCCCGAGCCGGTGTACAAGACGTTCCTCATGAATCTGTGTCCACGGCCCGAGATTGATGAGATATTTACTTCACAGTAAGTTTCCCTCAAGCCACAGCCCAGAACTTGGTCTCTTGTGGCAAAAGATAGACAGGAAGGAGGGAATTTAGTGTGGTGGGGTTTGTCTGGCCTTAAGCCTTCAAAGGGCAGGATCCCAGGTCACTTAATGCTTTCACTCACAACCTGAATAAAAAGGATGAGACCTCACTGTGCTACAGGACCCTGAAATATATGGGCCCAGAGGGACGATCAACCTCTCCTATGTGAAAAAATTTCTGGGGTAATTCCCAATTAACTCTGCCCCTCTGTGATTCTCTCACTGCAGCCATCTAAAAGCAAAGCCCTACATGACCAAAGATCACTTGGCAAAGTTCATCAACAAGAAGCAGCGTGACACTCGCCTCAATGACATCCTCTTCCCACCAGCCAAACCTGATCAGGTGCAGAGCCTGATAGAGAAGTATGAACCCAGTGGGTTTAACATCCAGAGAGGTGAGTCTTGTTCAGCCCAAAGCTCTTGCTATAGAAGTGGGATGACAGAGCAGAGGATCTCATGCCCTCTGCCATCCTGCTTCCCAGGGGAGCAGTCAGCCTGGTTCCCACAACTCCCTGTTGTTCCCACAACTCTTTTTCCACTTCCAAAGTGGGGCCAGAACTGTTCTATTTGGTGACCATGAACAGCTCTGTTTGCCATGCAGGGCAGCTGTCTCCAGAGGGGATGGTCTGGTTCCTCTGTGGACCTGAGAACAACCTGATAGTGCTGGACAAGCTGATGCTGTACCAGGACATGACCCAGCCACTCTCGCACTACTACATCAATTCCTCACACAACACCTATCTGACAGGTATGGCAGGGGAGGGACACAGTCAGCAGGGCAGATGTGTGTGCCCTGGGGGTGTTGGGGGCTGGCCTGACTCTAAATGCTGTGTGACATGAGGCAGTGTCGCCCTGCCACTGAAAACATCTTGTCAGTCTGCTGCCTCCACCTGCCGAAGGCTGGCAAAGACTCCTGCTGCCCTGTGTGTGCAGGAGCTGATGTGTGTGAGGAGCTAACGCTGAGCCTCTCTCCTGCAGCCGGGCAGTTTTCTGGGACGTCCTCTCCCGAAATGTACCGGCAGACGCTGCTGGCCGGCTGCCGCTGCGTGGAGCTGGACTGCTGGAAGGGCCGGCCCCCGGAGGAGGAGCCCATCATCACCCACGGCTTCACCATGACAACTGAGATCCTCTTCAAGGTAGTGAAGAGCTTTCTCCAGGGATGCTTTCCCCTGCCTGCTTTTAGACTGATTGCTGAGGGAGCCAGATGGCTGAGGATGTTTGAGAGGAAAAGACTGATGGCGAGGTGACAAGTGAATGAATGTGTGGGTAGAAGGAAAAGTGAACAGATAAGCACTAGGTTGGAGTTTGTACAGTTTTGGAATGGGTGAGTAGAAGAGAGGGTGATAGCTGGATGAAGATGGATGGGTGGATGGATGGATGAGGGAAATGTGGGAAGTCAGGTAGAAACCAAGGAGAGATGGCTGAGCAGAGGTGTGTGTGTACACAGGGCTGTGTCACAGGATGGATGCACAGAACGTGGCACGAGGCTGGTGGATTTATAGATAGAGGCACACCAGAGGAGTGAACAGGATGGCTTTTAGAAAACAGTTAAAATGAGTTAATCTTCTGGTCTGCAGCAGGTTCCTATGGCTGACTGCCTCAAGTGGAGGCTTTTGGAAGAACAGGGTTCAATTCCTTCCTAATGACCTGAGAGCTGGAATGTGTTTTGTGAAGCAGCTGGCTTCCCTGAGGATTCAGCTCCCAGCCTTCAGAAGCAGAGCACAAAGCCAGGCAGTACAGGGCATTTATCCACAGCTTGCAAGTTACAAATAAAGGCATCACACTGAGTTTTTTTCTGCACTCCTTTACACAGCTGCTGCCAACAGGTAGAGGTGCTTTAGATGGTTTTTTCCAGCTCTTTATTTTTTTCTGTATCTTCCCCCCAATTCCCATACTTCACTATTACTAAAATATTTATGTGTGAAGGGGAAAAAAACAACAAACCAAAGCAGTCCTTAAGGTCAGAGGTATTGTCCTCAGACTCAGTTATTTCCAAAGCTCTGTGGTGTCACTGCTGCTTTTTGCACAGCAGTTCACTGCAGATGGAACAGAAATAATGGCATTTGTAGCTGCTGTAATTGCAGAGTTCTGCTGAAGCCTGGGACCATTCCTCAAGTAAATTATAACCTGCTAATACAGCATGTGCTGGGTTTTGGTTTTACATAACACATAGTCCTTCCTTCCACCACAACTCCTGTGGCCTTTTAGTAGCATTGTCTGAGGCTTCTCCTGAGAGCCTTGAGGCTTCTGTGACAGAATCCCAGTGGTCCATGGAGGAGCAGCTATGGCAGCCTCCCTCCTTGCTGAGGTCATGGCTGATCCAGGATTTGGGATGATCAGGGAACTCTAATTGCAAAGGAGCAAATGGCACTTCTTTACCAATTAACAGGACCAGAAAGGAAAATAGTGGAAAGTTTGTGGCAGTTTAACAGGGGCTTAGGGAAAATATTATTTTTTCTTACATCATTAATGCTGAAAAGGTTTCCATGGTATTTGCATTTGAAATGTCAGCACAGCTGGTAACTGAACACTCCAGCTCTCTTTGCTGCCAGGCAAAAGGATTTTATAAGCAGCAGAAATGATAGAAAATTGGGCAGGTTCAGAGGTAAGTATGGCTAGAATTTGCAGTGGTTTAATCTGGTGCTGCATACACCTTTCTGTGCCAGTTCAAGGTGCTTGGGGCAGGGTTTGTCCCTCTGGCCACATGCTCTCACTTGCAGTGATGTGTACACTGACCTGTGCAGCAAAACCAAAACCTCATCTTGTTGCATCTTCAGCTTCATTTTGGTGCAAGCTGTTGAATTTAGCTCAGTGTGGATCCTCTGGAGCTGGAAATCTGGGCAGGTGTGAAAAAGATGACACTTGTCACCTTCTTACTGGGAGGAGTTTAGTGACTTTGAGAGGAGCTCCTGAGAGACAGTTGTGGAGTCTGTTCAGTGGGAGGTCAGCTGTGTCTCTGTTATTAATGGCTGCTGAGCTGCCCTCTGACCATGGCCTCTCCTTCAGGATGCCATCGAGGCCATTGCAGAAAGTGCTTTTAAAACATCTCCATACCCTGTGATCCTGTCCTTCGAGAACCACGTGGACTCGTGAGTATTTGGGAGAACTGGCTGCTGTGTCCAGAGCAGAAAATACACAGGCAAGGGCTGCTGGGTTTTAAGTGGGTGCTGAGCTGAAGTGGAGCATTAATTGAGGTTTCTGAAGCAACTGAAGGTGGGTCAGAGCTGAAAGATGAGCTTTAACCTGCAGAGTGGGGTGATCACAGTTGTGCAGCCTTTTACCTTAGGGTTGCAGAGTATGAACATAGGAGTTGGCTTGGGAATGGGACCTTAACATCTACATAGCTGAGATGCTTTTCTGGGTAGAGGACATGGACATCTTTTGTTCATGCTAAACTCTGATTTTGGGCATTTGCTTTCCTCTTCACTCCTGCCTGATCTCTCGTAGGCCCAAGCAGCAGGCAAAGATGGCCGAGTACTGCCGAACAATTTTTGGAGACATGCTGCTGACAGAGCCACTGGAGAAATACCCGGTATGAGGGAGCTGGGGCAGGAAGCCACTGGGGAGGCCTTTATGGAAAACTTGGTCACTCCTGGTGCTGGGAGGTGCCACAACAACAGATACAATGCCATGGACGTGGATCCTGGTTCACAGAGATAGGTGGAAAACTCTTGTTTAGCACTCTGTCACCTGAGGGGCTCTGGGCACTGAGCCATGGGTGGTCAAGGATGTACCAAGGGTACCAGGCATGTTCTGTACATGACACTGGTCCAGCTCTGTGTCTGCCAGCACTTGGAAACAGGAGCAAAGGCCTAATCCTGCTTCTAGCCTGGGAATATTCCCTTCCAGGCATAGCTGGGTGGGTCAGTGTCATGTGTTTGGAATAGCTGAGGAAAGGTCCCCCTCTGCTTGACCTCAGTCTTCATCTTACCTGTACAACAGGTCTTTCTGTGGCCCCAGTGACACCTTTGGTGACACAACTGCCCTACCAGGACACATGGTTTTAAACATCTGAGCAGGATCTGTGTTCTGCAGGGCATGAGGCAGATCCTTGGGGTGCACAGAGGAGGGACAGCAGAGGCACCTGGCTCAAGCATCTGTTTGAAAGCTCTGAGACCCAAAGAAGAGCTGGGAAGAAGCAGTGAGCCAGCAGCAGCTGCCCACTGTCCAGCCCCATGTCCAGGCAATAGGAACAGGGGGATGATGGGGGGAACACTTCAAGAGATTACCTAAGCTATTTACAGGCCTTTGCTGTCTCTGCAGTCTGTCACATGTCCTTGTCTTGAGCCACCTCCTCTGGGATCTTTTTTAAATCTGCTGCAGGCAGTGTTTAAATCTGGCCTGAGTACTGATGAGGGACTGAGGATCTGGGATATAATGAGAGAAGTAGGTGGAATGGGAAGTCAGAGGTATGCAGATGCCTTCAGGGCATCTAGGTGGTTTTTTTTTTAGCAGGATGGTTGGCTAGGCAGCATAGTTTAGGAAAAATCTGCATTAATCTAGTGGGATATGCTGGCAGATGGAGGAAATCAGGAGTATAGTGGGTGAGAGATGTGCCTGTGCATTGGCAATTGGCCAGGGAGACAGGAGAGGTGAGTGTTTGAATTCTGTGATGAAGTTTATCTGTTGCAGCTGAAGCCAGGAGTTCCTCTGCCAAGTCCTAAGGATCTCTTAAGGAAAATCTTGATTAAAAACAAAAAGAACCAATCAATGTCTGGGAAGAGGCAGAACTCTTTGAAGAAAGGGAGGAACGTGGAACCAGAAACCACTGAACAGCCAGCCTCTGTGGATGCTGAAGATACTGGTATGTCTGAAGGGATGGGGGACTAATAAAACTGATGGGCAAAGCCTTCTAAATCACTCAACACTTGGTGAGCTTGGGATGAGCCAGCACTAGTCATTAAAACAGTTATTCCAAGCAGCAGCAGAAAATTGGAAGAGAAATTAAATCTTCAGAATACTTTGAACACTCAGTCCAACCAAAAGAGATCATCATTTACCAGCTCAACATCCCTTAGTTGATACGCTCTGGCTTTTGGATTAAGGGAAGGGCAATAATTTGTTACTACTTGTAACCACAAATTCACCACAGCCTAGTTCTTCACCATGAGGGTCTTGGAGGTTCATAAAACCTTCAGTCCCTCTCTCCTCCCTTCCTGTCACCACCTGGGCTCAGGGCCCCTGTGGTAGAACAGTCCCTGTCATGTGAGGACAAGGTGAGCACCACTGAAGAACACCTGAAAATGGGCATTTATTCCTGCAAATATATGTGACCTTGGAGGGGAAGCAGCCCAGTGATTGTTGCTCCTGAGTGTGAGGGGAGCCTGAAGCAGGAATGGTTTGGTCTCTTGTGTGTGCTCATCCTCAGTGTACCAGTTCATGTTTGGATTTGGCCAAATAAATTGTAGGCTTCTTCCCCTCAGTGTTCCAGCATTACTTGGTGATGAGGTTTGGCAGAGCCCTGCACTGCCAGCAGCCTGCAGGATCCTGTCTGTGCCTCCTGATCCATACCACTGATGAGGGCCTGTGTGCTTAGTCTGGGCAGGTGATGTTGCTGAAGAGGAGCCAGAGGAAGAGGATGAACAGCTCAGAAATCTGGATGAAGAGGAAATTAAAAAGATGCAGTCAGATGAGGTACTGTCACTGTTGGTTCTTTTCCTTTTCTCTTTGGATTTTTGCTGGTTTCCTTTTTTCTCTGGGGCCTCACCCTATTGAATAGAGATGAACCCAAAGTGCAAAGGGGAATGACCCAGTGGGGGACTTTCCATCCCCACACAAAAAGACTTTTGTGGGGAAAAATTGAAAAAGAAAATTTTGTTGCAAGCATGAAGAATGTGGCAGAGGAGTTACTGCTGACTGTGCATGATTTGGAGATAACTGTTTGCCTTGGGGGTGTTGGAGAGGCTTAGCCCTGGTCTGAGAAGTTGTAACTGAAAGTGCTGCTGCTGAAAGGGGAGGGAGGAGATCAGCATTCCCTTGAATAAAATGTCTGTTTCCCATTTCCATCTCCCTGGTATCCTTTGGAGAGGAATAAAACCAATATCCCCGCTTATCCCAGATTCTATTCTGAGGGGTCACAGAGATCCTGGGCTTTGTACTTCCTCCCTGGAACCTCTCCATGTGCCTTGATTCCATTTTTGCCCAGCCACCTGGAGATCCTGTGCCCCTGCCCACCACGGAGCTGTAGGACTGGCAAGCCAGAGAAACTGGAGCAGTCTGGTCAGGGAGCCACCAGAGCTCTTTGGCGGGGAGGCCCCGGTGCAGTTTGTTTGCATCTCCAGGGAAGGTCTCTTCATCTCTTTCCTTTTGGACTGTTCTCTGCTCAGGGCACGGCTGGCCTGGAAGTGACAGCGTACGAGGAGATGTCCAGCCTGGTTAACTACATACAGCCCATCAAATTCAACTCCTTCGAGGTCTCTGCCAGTAAGTCAGGCTCAGCCCCTCTGGATTCCAGGCCAAGTGCTTCCTGCCTCCGTCAGTCCCCTGTGCCGAGCGGGACTGGGCGTGCCTTGCTCCTAAATGCAATCTCCTGTTTCTAGAGAAGAACCGGAGTTACGTCATCTCCTCCTTCACCGAGACCAAGGCTTGCGATCTACTGAGCAAGTTCCCCATGCAGTTTGTGGAGTATCCTTTGGGCAGCCCTTTTCCAGTGCCTTTGGGTGCTTGGAGTGTGAGGGAGATTCTTGACAGGATGCATCCTGCTGTGGCCAATGTCAAGGCTGCCAGATGCTTGTCCTTAAATGAAAAGTGTAGGGACAGGGAGCCTGAGCCTCCCTGGGGTCTTGTCTGGAAGGCTCTGAGCATTTGGTAGCAGAGCTCCAGCAGTTTTTATAATGGGAATATGTGGGCTGGCCCCAGGGCACAACAGGAAGGGTCATGACGTGTTTCCTATAGAGCCTGTAGATACAACAAGTGGCAGATGAGCCGCATTTACCCCAAAGGCACCCGGATGGACTCCTCCAATTACCAGCCCCAGATGTTCTGGAATGTCGGCTGTCAGATGGTGGCACTCAACTTCCAGACCATGGGTGAGTGTCAGGGTGTGCTCCAGCCCCCGAGCAGCTGAGGTCAGGCACTGCTGGTCCCCAGGTGCTCCTGGTGTCTGTCTCTTCCTTTTCTGCCACTTCCCTGATCATTATTCCCATGTGCCTTTTCCCAAAGTGCTGTTCTCTGATTTGATCTCCCACAGACCAAGAGCATTTTTCCATGCCCAGCACAGACCTGGAATACACACACACTCATATAGACTGCTGTCACCCTGTGTCCAGGCACTATCCCTGGCTGTCCTGTTCCACGATGTCACACTGAATCATATCCATGAGGGCACCTGCAGCTCCCATCCCCCAAGTTGCTACCTCCACAAGGCAGAGGCAGAGCTCCATCTGGCCACAGCACTGACCTGTCTGTGCCATTATTTCCAGGATTTTGAATTGACCAGGGAGGAAAGGCCTTTCCTTGCTGCACAACCAGCATACAAAGGAAAGAAAAGCCTTGAGAGAAAGCTGTACCTTACCCCTCTTCCTTCCTCAGGGGGCTGTGTTACGTATAGAGCATAGGAGACAAAAGAGAGCAAGTGCAAGGTTGGTTCTGAAGAGGATGACACTGCAGGCAGGTGCAGCAACCACCAGGCAGTGTCCTCAGTAGTGTCAGACAGAAGATGGACCCAGAGGAGGCCCAAAATGAAAGGGGGAAGGAGCAGAGTAGCTTAGACAGTTACTTATTCCCACCCAAAAATAGCAGGTGCTCCTTAAAGCAGGTTTCAATTTAGTTCTGCCCATGACTTAAGGTGCAAGCGCAAGCAAACCACTTCCCTTCCTTACAACAGCTGCTGTAATACTTTTCCCTGTAGGGTGCTGAGAGGCTTAATTAGTTTTCAAGATGGCTTTGTGAGCTGTGGGCTGGCAGGGGCTGGAAGCTTCTGGCAGCTTCCAGCTCCCTCGTAGCACACAGGCCGCCTGTCCCCCCCTGCCCTGTGTCACTGTGTTGCTCTGCTCTCAGATGTCCCCATGCAGCAGAACATGGCCCTGTTTGAGTTCAACGGGCAGTGTGGGTACCTGCTCAAGCACGAGTTCATGCGGCGCCCCGACAAGCAGCTCGACCCCTTCTCCGTGGACCGCATCGACGGGCTGGTGGCCACTACTGTCTGTGTCACGGCAAGTACAGCCTGGGGACCCGTCCTGTGTCACCCAGGGGGACTCTTAGTGCCACATGAACCCGTGGAGTCCTGTGGGAAAGCGTTACTGTGGCAACTCCCAGGCTTGTCGCTATTTTAAATTAATCATAATCACATGAAAATGGAAAATGAGCATCTGCCGTGCACAGGGAGCCAAGGCTGTGCTGGTAAGGAGAGAGGAAGTGCTGAAGCAAGAAACAGAGGTGAAGGTAAAAGAAGAGCTGGAGCAGAAAAGCTGTTTTGGGGTGGGAGAGTGACTCTAGGGTGAAGGAATGGGTGGGTCCCTCTGTTTTATTTTTCCCAGCAGTTGCTAACTCTGTTTGTGTTGTTTGCAGGTACTCTCTGGTCAGTTCCTCTCAGACCGCAGCGTGAAGACCTACGTGGAAGTGGAGCTCCTTGGGCTGCCAAGGGATGCCAAACGCAAACACAGAACCAAACTGACCTCCACGGCCAACTCCATTAACCCTGTGTGGAAAGAGGAGGCTTTTGTTTTTGAAAAGGTGAGAACATTTGATAGTAATTTAGGCAGAGAATTCTTAAAGCTCCTGATGGCCATGAGCACTGCCTTGGCAGAGGTCAGTGCCAGCAGAAGGGACTCTCCTCTGGAGACCTCAGGCCAGGCTTTGGACACTCTCAGGTAACATCCAAACCACAATACCCAAAACAACTCTGCATCAATATTTCCCTGAACAGACAAGGGGTAGCTGGGAATGGTTCTGGAGATAACAGGCATCCAAAGTCTCCCCTCTATGATGCCCTCTTCAGACTGATCAGTTTGGAAAACTTCCAGCACCAGAAAGGAACTGAATTTCTGTGGTTAAACTGTCAATGAGAAACAGCCAAACTGGAGCAGTAATGGGACCAGTTTTCAGTTGTGCCAGAACATGGAAAGCTGCCCTGTCTATCCCCAGGAATTCAGTGATCACCAATGCAGCTGCAGGGCACAGGGAAGATAAGTCAAGTATACATTATACAATTCATCTGTCAGGCGCAGTGTGAAGCTACAGATATTTTCAGCCTACTTGGCTAAAATATCCTCCTTTCAGAAACACTCGGAGGCTTCACTCCTGGCAGAATAATTTTGAGTTCATTTTATGGCACAAGAATCCAGGGAAGGAAGGAGTCAAAAGCCTTTATCAGTAATGTTACCATGTTTGCTAAATTATCCATCCCAGTTAATTCCAGTGAGTTCTTCCTGGAAGCAGTGGTTTGGGGGTTTGTTGCGTTGTTTTTGTCTTTAGGTAACCTTGTGATCCTGGCCAGGCTGTGTTTGGTGGAGTTTCTGGGCAGTCAGCTATGATGTCTATGATAAACTGTGCCTTTAAATTACAAAGATTACAATTTCCAGAATGGCAGTGCCATTCTGGAAGAGCTGGAATGTTTGGTTGGAAGGAGGAGGATGCTGCTATCGGGAGACAGAGGTGAGGACACTGGTGCCTTACTCTGCTTTTCCCTTAGATCATGATGCCTGAGTTGGCATCTCTCAAAATGGTGGCTTGGGAGGAAGGAGGGAAGTTCATTGGCCAGCGTATCATTCCCATCATCGCAATGCACCCAGGTAAATCAGTGGAAATTCCTTCTGTTTTGTGCCCTTCAGACCTGTCCAGTGGGAGCCATAAAGACCATACAAACAGCTGCATACTTTGCTCCTTAATCTCCATGCCCACAGGCAGTGGAACCTTGAAATCCATCTTGTTATAGCCTTGGCTTTATCCCATGATATACAGGCTCCTCCTGTAAAGAGGAGCCTTGGGCTGCTGGAGCAGACAGGGAGGGACAGGATGCCACCAGCTCAACTCCCTCCCCTCTGTGCCCCAGGTTACCACCACGTGTGCCTGCGCAGCGAGAGCAACATGCCGCTCACCATGCCCGCCCTCTTCGTGTTCCTGGAGATCAAGGACTACGTGCCAGATGCTTGGGCAGGTGGGGAGCTGGAATGTGTGTGTGGGGGTGCTTCTGGCCTCCTCCAAACTCTGATTCAGAAGTATTTTTCCAGCCTGGGAAGTGCTTTCCTGCTGCACCCTCAATTCCTTGTCAGGGTGGGACTTGAGTGCAGGCCAGCATCCTGTCACAGCCTCGCTGCCTTGGGAAGAGCATGGAGGCTCCCACTGCAGCTATGCCTGGTTCCCAGCTGAGGTGCAGTGCAGATGTACCAGGCTCCAGTGTGGAATGGCTCAGCCCTACCCTTGTTCAGAGGCAGGGAGAGGTTTCCTTGAGGGAACAGGTGACACCTCTCAGGGGCTGCAGGGAACAGGGGCTTTAAGGAGATTTTAGGAGAAGGGAGGTTCTTGCTGGTACTGAGCTTTGGGGACATTCCTTTGAGAAGGGTCAGAGCTGGATGTGACAGAAGCTTCACCAGAGGGATCAACTGTCATGACCAAACCAGAGTGCAAGAGCATCAGCCACAGGAGCTCTTGTGAATGCTTCTCATGTTTGCTCTCTCCTCCCCTGTGTTCATGCAAATGAACCTTATTTACTGGGGAAATCCTGAGAAATGTGATTTATCACATTTTTATTAAAAATATGAAGTTTATACAATGTTGGGCTGGAACTGGAGCAAGCAGCTGTGCAGGTGGGAAAAATCTTAATCTGGCCCTGGCTTCTGGGAGCAGAGTTCCCAAAATCACTTCACAGAGCTGTCCTGAACATCAGTTGTGAGCCATGCTGGGACTGAGGTGAAGGAGGTTCCCTTCCTCCCTCCCTTGTGCTGTCAGGGAGACTTTGGTTACAAGCAGAGAACACAAACTATTCCTTCTTCACAGTGTTCTGCACTGGGCAGGGAAATGAGTCCATGAGTTGTTTGTTATCCAAGCCAAACCCTGCTCTCTGTTTCCAGATCTCACTATTGCCCTCTCCAACCCTATCAAGTTCTTCAACCTGCAGGACAAGCGCTTGGTGAAGCACAAGGATACCTCAGGGGAGGTGAGTTTTTCCAGGTTCTGTTCTCTAGAGCACCTTGCATGGATTCACCTTGAAATAATGGAGTTTTCACTTACCTCTGATCTTTGTTTTAGAGGCCTGGCACACAGACAAACCCCTCATCTGCTGAGACTAATGGGGTGGCAGGGTCCACTGGGAAGCCCAGCATTCCTCCCTCTAACGGGTCCACAGGTAAGTTTCCAAGAGTTTCCATGTTTTAAGCCTCTTAGCAGCTTAATTAATTCTTCTGTACTGACACCAACATCCTTCACACGGGCTGTGTTGTGGTGAGCTCTCCTCTGTCCATTTCCAACCTGGACATCCAAGATGGGACATTAACAGGAGCTTCTTTTGGGATTTCAGGAGCAGCAGTGTTCACCAAGGATGAAGCCGTGTTAGAAGTAATGCAGATGGCAGGTAACTCCTCATGCTGGTCACCTGGGCTGAGGCCCTGCCTGTCATCTTACATTTCCAAATTAAAAAGACATGTCCCAACCCCACCTGGTGTAGCCAGCACTAAAGACAAATCCCAGGAGTCTTGGGGCTCCAGGACAGGTTTCCTTCAGCACACCTGCACTGCCTGTGCAACATGTTGTTCCCCTGCTTCCGGGTGCCTGAATGCAGTGTGATGCCAATTCCTGCAAACACGAGGCCTAATTGTACCTCAAAACTGAACTGAAAGCACTAGAGGAAACCTGTTTCACTCAGGATGTGTTGGCAAATTACTGTTATGTACATTGCTTTTTTAGAAGTTATTCCTAAAGAAGTGTTTGCCAGGACAGAATATCTACCTGGGGAGAGGCATCCCAAGGTGTGGAGCAGAGGGGGCTCTGGTCTGGATGTGGTGATCGAGTGACATGTGTTGGAGCTCTATCCTCCAGTTTCCCCACTCCAAGCCTTGGGAAGGAGCTGGCACTGTTCAGCCTTTTTATTTTGTGTTTCAGAGCCTGAGACAATCACCCTTGCTGAGCTGCAGCAGAAGAAGCGCTTCCTGAAGCTGCTGAAGAGGCAGGAGAAGGAGCTGAGGGAGCTGGAGTGGAAGGGAAGCAAACAGAGGGAGGAGCTGCTGCAGAAATACTCCGGGCTCTTTTCGGAGCTGGCCTGCCCTGGGGGCAAGAAAAGGACAATACGAACAAGGAAAACACAGAAGAAGAGGTAACCACAGCCTGGGGTCACCTTCCCAAACCAAACCAAGGATCCCCAGGGAAACATGGCCTTCCCTTCTCTGCCGGAAGATGGAGCAGTGCAGGCATGTGCATGTCCCTGGGTTGTGCTCCCTGAGGGCGGGTGGGGAGGTTGGGATGGTGTTGGCATGGTGAGAAGCAGCATGGCCCCTGTTTCTGTTCTGCAGGAGTGTGACCCCCAGCGATGCTGGTACCAGTGCACATCCTGTAAAAGCAGCAGACAGCATCGATTGCCACTGGCTCGTGGAGCTGAGGGAGAGGCTGGAGATGGACCTCATCCACCTTGGGGAGGAGCACCACAACCGGATCCGAAGGAAGAAAGAGCAGCACGCTACCGAGGTGAGAGCTGCCAGTGTCACCTGAAAATGTATCCTGGGACAGCCCCAAAAATCCCAAGTTATTCACTAAACTGAGCTTGGGAATGTGGGCCCAGAACACACCTGACACATGCACACGCCAAGTAACTGAGAATGAAGACATGAAGCTTATTATTTAGAAGCCCTAAAAATCCTGCAGAAACATTTTTGTATGTGTGCTGTTTTTTCAAACGAGAGTAGCATTGCCCTGGAGCACATCACGCTCCATCTGCTCCAGCTCTTCTGATGCCTTAGCATGGAGTTAATGTTGTGTTTAGTGGCTTCACACCTTGCCAGGTGCCACCTCTCTGGGAGCTGGGGTGATGTGGGGGTGGGCTGAGGGGTCACCAGTGGCACCATCAGAGCGTGTTCTGCTGTTTGACTTGGTGGAAGTCAGAGTCCAGGTGAGGAGAGTCCTGCAGGCTGAGCTCAGCAAAGGCCAGAAGGAGCCACAGTGGTGCCTGGGGACAGAGTGCAGGCCATGGGATGGTGGTGATTGTAAATCCAACATATACTATCTGTTCCAATGGAAAGGGAGTGATTCCAGGCTTGGGAGGCCTTTTCCCATTAGTGTTTTCTGAAGGAATTTGCATTGATACATCTTAAATCTTCATGTCCCTGGTGCACCTTAGGCATGACATGCCTCTTGCAAGCTGTGTGCAACCCTGAGGGGAGGATAACACTTGGGCATGGTCTCACCTGGGAGTCAGGTTTCTTACCTGGGAGAGGAGCCAGGATGAAACCTTCCTGTGTCACAAGTGCAGTCCACTGGCACAGTGGGGCCTGTGTGTACAGCTGAGCTCACTGCTGTGCCAGTGTTTGCACTGAGCCTTGGGGATTCAGAAGTTGTTGCTCCTGGAATTCAATGCAGGGAGGTGTACAGCCGATTTGGGTGCAACTGGATGCAGATGGGGTGCAGTGTCTCATCCTGGTTTGTTCCCTTTTGGTCTTGTGTTCATCCCTGAAACAGCAAGTTGCCAGGATCCTGGAGCTGGCCAGGGAGAAGCAGGCAGCTGAGCTGCGGGTGCTGAGGGACACGTCGGAAAGGTAAATACGGCAGTGGAACCACAAATAACACCAGGTTCTGCTCTGGGCAGCACTTTCTGCTGGATCTCACAGCTCTGCTCTGCAGCCAGGGAGGGAGGATGGGGAAGAAAAGGTTTTCTTTTCCTTTGCAGGGGGATGTGACAGGGGATCTCACACACTGGTGTTGGGGGAAGATGCCTCTTGTGATCCCCAGAACAGTGTTGCTGCCAGCAGGCACCAAGCAGGACACAGTGTTCCATCTGCAGTGAGCAGCCTGGAGCCACTGAGGGGGAAGGATAGGAAATACACTGCTGGTCCCTGGCTGCCACCTCTGTCTCTTGCAGTCAGGACCTCACGTTAATCCCTTCTAGGGACTGATCTGCTCTATCTTCTAAGTGAATTGAGCATCTTGGCTCCAGTATTTAAAGAAATTGGCAAAATCAATTGACCAGTTTCTAGCCAGACATGTATTCATTTGTTCTTGCAAGAACTTTGTCCTGAAACTGAAATCCTCACTCATTCCTGCTTCCCATTAAATGCTGTCTTAGTCTTTAGTTGCAAATTCATATAAAAAATTCTTTTTGTGTCCTGTCTCAAGCCAGAATCTCTTTACTCAGCTATTCAGTATATTCAGGCAAGTCTAAGGAAACAGGTGAGTAGCCAGGTAATGGTTTTCTGACAGTAGGATGCCATTAGTACAGTCACATCTCCCTGGCTGGGAGAAGCTCCAGAAGGATTTCAAGATCTGCAGCAACAGGCAATGAAATGGCAGTTCAGTTCAGCAGGAATAAATATAAAATAATGTGAATGGAAAACCCTGGCCATAGCCCATCAGTGCACTGGTTTTGGCACTAGGTAAGAGATCTTCAGCTGCTGTGGATGTTCCTCGTTCCCAGCTCTGCAGTGGCCAAGGTGGCAAACACGATTTTGGGAATTGTACAGGGAAACAAAAAGACTGAGTCAGCCTTGTGCCACTGGATCTGTCTGCATTGAGCTGTTCCCTTCTCAGTGTGCCATCTCAAACAAATAAAGTCTTTGAAAGAACAAGAAGAACAGCCAGCACTGGGGAGGAATTTGTGCACAAAAAGGAATTAAATGGGACAGCTAGGAGAACAGATGCGTGAGGGAATGTGACAGGAATGTGTAAATCATGAATGGTCTGGAAGAGGGAAGTGATTCCTCACTGTTGCTCATTGGAAGAAGGGTGGGACATCCAGTGAATGTCTCAGGTGCCTCTGTCACACTGTATATAAATTAAGTACTGTTCTCTCACAGCAAAGAGCTGTGAAATCCAAAAGTGAAGGTGAACTCTATAAAGTATGAGTGACATCATGGAACACGATACATGCATAGATAATGGAGAATATGCAGTTATTTCCCTTCTGGAAATTGGGAAGGTGGACGAGGGAAAATTTCCTGTATACTTGTTCTTTCTCAGACTTGCCTTTAGCATGTGCTGCCTCCACCGCTGGGCCAGGACACGTCCTGACTCAGGACCTAAAATATCCTTGACACTCCAGGCCTCCTGCGGCACAGGCTCCCACATCTGGTGTTTCTGGACAGTGGAGTGCTCCAGAGAGCTGTGGATGGAGGACTGCTCTGCTGTCTGGGGCTGCTAACCAGGCCTGTATCTCCTCTCTTCTCTCCACAGCAACATTAAAGACATTAAGAAGCGGATGGAGGCAAAGAGAGTGGAGCGGGTGCAGGCCATGCTGAGGAACACCAGTGACAAGGCTGCTCAGGAGAGGTGCGGGAGTGGATGTTCCTGGGCTCTGGCTGTGCAGGATGCAGGGTCTCCTACTGACTTAGAAGATGAGAAAGTAGAATTTTGCATCCAGTTATTTGCCTTATGGCTCAGCCAACTCTGAGTGGTGTTTTGGTGTTTTATTTGTCCTTCCTAAAAGTACAGCAGCTTCTCCCTATGCTAGGGCAGGGTGGGAATGTAACACACCTGTTGATCAGTATAGTACTGATCAGTACTGACAGATGGGTTTTATGGAAGGAGAATGGCTGGATTTTACAGGGTTTTATAATTCTCTTTAAAGGTTGAAGAAAGAAATTAACAATTCCCACATTCAGGAAGTGGTGCAGACAGTGAAACGGGTGAGTTCAGGGGGCTCAGGCTGCCCCAGCAGCTCTGGGTTCTGCAGGGGGTGGCCAGGGGAACTCAGTCAGTGTGTCCGGGGCTTTTGGAACCCGTGTCTGGGGAACAAGGGGAAAGCCCAGTGGGAGGAAAGACACCTCAAGGACCCCAGCTCTGCCCTTGGAAGACCCAGTGTCAGTCCACGTCCGTCTGTCTGTGAGTGTCCCTCAGTGAGTGTCAGCATTTGAGTCCCTTTGTCCATCTGTGTCAGTGTGGCCATGTGTCCAGCTGCATCTGTGTGTCTGTGTCTAGGTGTGTGGGTCTCTGTCCATACCTCTGTGTGTCTGAGTCAGGGTGTGTATCCCTGTCTCTCTCTGTCTGGGTATCTGAGTGTGCATGTCCATGGGTCCAGGTGTCTCCATGCCCATCTGTGTCTGTATGCCTGTGTCTGTGTGCATGTATCCATCTGTGCTTGTCCATGCATGTCTATGTGTGTGTCCCTGTAGGTCTGCCAGTGTGTCCATAGGTGTGTTTGTGTTTCCATATGCCCCTGTGTCAGAGATACTTTGTGTCTGCATGTCCATGCATCCGAGTGTGCATGTGTGGGTGTGTCTGCCTTAGAGTGAGTCTCTCTCCACTTGTGTTCGTGTGTGTATCCATGTATGTCTGTATTTTTCCATGTATGTGTGTGCATGTGTCTCTCTATCCAGGAGTCTGTCCTTGTGTGTGTATATCCATGTATGTTTGTCCATCTGTGTCTGTGTCCCTGTGATCAGGTGTCTGTCTTCATGTGCCAAGTGTATCTGTCCATGTACCCAAGTGTGGGTGTGTCTGGGTGCATCTATACGTGTCTGGGTGTCTTTGTGCCAGCCTTTGTCCCTCTGTGTTCCTGCCTGTCTATGTGTCCACATGTTGCTCTATTCCTGTGTGCATGTCCATGTAGGTGTCTGTGTGTCCATGCAGGTGTCTGCATGAGCCCATGCCTTTGTGAACCTTTGTATCTGTGTCCATGTTTGTCTGTCCAGGAATGTCTTCGTGTTGCCTGTGCCCGTGAATGTGTGCATGTGGCTGTGCCGGGGGGGTGTATGTCTGCTTGTCACTACGTCCATCTGTGTCTGCAATGTTTGTCTTTGCATGTGTGAGTCTGTGTGTCTCTGTGTATGTCTGAGTGTCCATCTGTGCGTATCTGTCCATGGGTGGGTGTGTTGTCCATGTCCAGGTGGCTGTGTCCATCTCTATCCATATCCTTGTGTGAGTGTGTGTCTGTGTGTCCATATGTCTGTGTCCAGCTGTGTGTGTTTGTATTTCTGTGTGCCTGTGCCTGAGTGTATGTTCATGTCTCTCTTTGTGTCTGTGTCAATGTGTGTCTGTGTGTCTATGCACCTATGTGTGTCCTTGTGGTGATCTATGTGCATCTGTTTGTCTGTCCACATCTGTGACCATGTGTCTCTGCCTGTGTCCAGGTGTGTGTATGTCTGTGTGTCAATATGGCTGTATCCAGGTGTTTGTATGTCTGCGTGTCTCTGCGCTTCTGCCTAGGAACGTGTGTGTGCATGTGTCTGTGTCCATACATGTGTCCATGTCCACGTGTGTGTCCATCTGTATGTCTATGTCCATGTCCTTGTGCGTGTCCGTGTGTCTCCCTGTGTCCATGTTTGTGTCTATGTGTGTCCGCCTGTATCTGCCTGTGTCCATGTGATGATGTTTGTGTCTGTGTCCATGTGTGTCTGTGCACCAGTGTTTCTGCATCCATGTCCAGTGTTTCTGTGTCCATGTGTGTGTTCTTAACCATGTGTCTGTGTTCATGTGTCCACTTGTATCTGTATGTCTGCCTGTGTCAGTGTGTATGTGAATCTGTCCTTATCCATATATGTGTCTACGTCCTGTGTCTGTGTGCGTGTCCCTGTGTTTCTGTCCATGCCCATAATCTGTGTGTCTGCCTATGTCTGTACATGTGTCTGTGTCCATCCACATTTGTGTCCATGTTTCTGTGTCTGTCCATGTGCCAGTCTGTCTGTGTCCATATGCATGTCTGTTTATCTGTGTGCTTGTGTGTCTGCATCCATATCTCTCTGCCTGTGTCGGATTCCATGTGTCTGTCTGTGCGTGTGCATCTGTGCTCCTGTTTTTCTGTGTCCATTTGTGTGTCTCTGTGTCTTTGTCTCTGTGTCTGTATGTTCACATCCAGGGGGTGGGTGTGTCGAGGTGTGTGTCTGTGCCTCTGTGTCCCTGTCCACGTGTGTGTCCAAGTATCCATGTTCATGTCTATGCCTATGTCTGTGTGTCAATGTGCCTGCCAGTGTCTGTGTGTGCATCCGTGTCTCTGCCCACGTCTGTCTGCGTGTGTCTATCCAAATGTCTGCCTGTGTCCTGTGTGTCCCTGTGTGTCTGCCTTTGTCCATGTATAAGCACACCTATGTGTCTGTGTCTGCATCCGTATCTGTCCATGTATCTCTGTGTCCATGTGTCCCTGCCTGTATCTGCCTGCATCCACGTGTCTGCCTGTGTCTGTATGACTGCATTTGTGTGTGTCCCTGTGTCTGCATCCATGTCTGTGTGTATCTCCATTTTTGTGTCCATGTCCTGTGTCTATGTGCCATGTGTGTCTGTGTGGGTGTGTCCATGGATGTTTGTGTCCAGCTGTCTGTATCCATCTCCATCAGCGTCCTTGTGATTGTGTGTCCATCTGTGTCCATGTCCATCTGTGTGTCTGTCCATGTGTACCTGTGCCTTATTGTCTTTGTGTGAGTACACGTATCCCTGTGTGTGTCCGGGTGTCTGTCCTTATGCAAGTCGGTGTATCCATGTATCTCTCTGTGTGTCCCTGCCCCTAAGTCCGTGTGCACTCAATCTGCCAGGCTGTTGTGGTGTCCTTGAATCCAGGCTGCTGCTCCTGGCCCACCCTGCTGGGCTGAGCTTGGGCTGTCCAAAGCCCTTGCTTATAAAACTGGAACCTGAGGGGGATTAATTTATTCTTTATAAAGGTGACAGAGAGGACTGGCAGGTTCCAGCAGAAACTGGAGGAGAAGCAGGCAGCAAATCTTCAGTCCATCAAGGAGAGAGAAAGCCAGGTAAGAACAACGTTTAGGGTCAGGGCTGTTCCTTGGCACAAGAAGTCCAAACCCCCAGAGACTCAAGTCTTTATGGCCACCCTCAGCCCACCCATTGCCAGGGGGTGAGAAAGTGGATAAGAGGGCCCACAAAGACCCCAGAAGGACCAACAGCTTATCCCAGAGCTCCTGGTCTCTCTGCTTGGCTCCAGTGTGTGGGAATGACCTGATTCTCCATTTGCAGCTCCAGCAGCAGGTACGGGTGGAATATGAGGAGAAGTTGAGAGCTCTGAACATGGAGGTTCAGGAGATGGTGAGGAACTACACCAAAGCCAGCTTTCCTGGAGAACCACAGACTGGGAAAGAAGGAGGTCAGAGCATTCCTGAGGGAGAACAAGGCTCTACAGACCAACTGGAAGGAAATATCCCAGTGGCAGAGGTGTCCAGGCTTACACTGGCAGTGACTCAGCCCTTGGGAGCTGGAATGGATGTGGAGATAGAAGAGAGCATATTCTGAGATGAGGCCCTTCCTTACTGTTCATTGCAAGAAGGTGTATGGTGAAGTAACAACCAGCTTCACAAACTACTGCCATCCCTTTCCATTCTGGGGAGCTCCTGAAATCCTTCTGGAATGTACTACATTATCCCAGATATCTGGAAGCAGTCTGGAGAGTTCACCCTTCAGAGTACTTCACTCTCTGTCTTCCCAGTCTGAGCTCTGAGGTATTTTAGCAGTGGGAAAGGGCCTGTGCCTGCAGACCAACTCCCTGTTGGCATCACAGCAGCAGCTACAGGAATATTTACTTTGCATTCAGATCAGTTTTTAGAGTCAGTTCCCTCATCATTCCTCACATGCATCTCTTCACATCAGTCCAACTCTTCCTAACATCTTCCACACGGTTCAAAGAAACAGCAATAAACAAAGCTAAACACTGATACAAAGACACCACGGGTGGGGATAGGGGTGGGAAGTGTGCTCAACCACAGCAAACCACACCATGCTGTGTGTCTTACAGGAAAACAGTTACACCTGAAGCTGCATTAATAAACAATTACAAATGCTGCTATAAAAACCAAACCCCAGGTCAAGCAGGTAACAAACAGCATGTTCCAAGTCTAGTCTGCACACCCAACAAGAGTCCACATCTCCCCTGTGGTGTCACCAGAGTACTGGAATTACGGACTGTACATTTCTGAGCTATTTATTTTCTAAAAAAAAATAAAACCTAGCAGTTCTTAAACAACTGTGTCACTTATTACTTAGCTGCAGTTAGTGTGTGTGTCTGTGATGCTGTGTGTCCATCTCGATGTCTGTGTAGCTGTATCCATGTCCTTGTGTTCATGTGTGTGTCTACATGTCTAGGTATGTACGTGTACATCTGCATGTGTCCATGCTTTTGTGTCTGGGTGTCTGTCCATTTGTGTCTGTATGTCCACGTGTGTGTGTCTGTGATCCATGTCTCAGTGTGTGTGTCCACATGTCTGTCTGTGTCCATGTGTATTTCTCTGTGCCTGAGTGTGTGTTCATGTCTGTCTTTGTATCTTTGTGTCCATGTCCATCTGTCCATGTCTGCGAGCATGTGCATGTGTCTGTATGTCTGTGTCTCTGTACCCAGGTGTCAATCCTTGCATATGTCCTCTGTGTCTGTCCACGTCCCTGTGTGGTTTTCTGTCCACCTGTCTCTGTCCCTGTGGTGTTTGAGGCCCTTCCTCATCAGAGGACAAACATCCCAGCAAGGTTCAACTGCAGCCAGGGAGCAGTTGGAGATTTTATTTTAAATCCAGAGAGGCAGCACTGGCAGTTCCAAACCAGAGCACAGGGGCACTGAACCCTGCATCCTAAACCAGTATGTCACCAGCTCTGGCCACTCAAACCCCTCCAGAGGAGCTTTTTAGAGGTTATTTTCAGTGAAAATTTGTCCCATCTCTTCCTGGAGGGAACCCAGATGCCAATGTCAGACCAGAATGTGGGCAGAGGATGGCCCCTTTTCTACACACTGCCAAAATTCCAGGGCTGGATTTTTCTTTCAAACCCTCTCTGGAAATTAATCCCACAGAATAAACCTGAGTCAGAGAGACATGCATGGAAAACAAGGACATAACAGCAGGGACAGGGTTTGCAGGAGTTTTTCCTTCCTCCAGGGCCACACCCTAAAGATTATGTTGCACAGGGACAGTGGCAGGCAGGCAGGACATGCTCTGTCCGTCCACGCAGCACACGACAGGACAAACACTCCAAGTCAGGCTGGCCAGGTTCAATCTCACAGGCTGCCCCTACCAACAGCTGTGACACTGGACAACACTACTACAGCCTCCTTCCCTCCAGCCTGGCACAATTCCCAAACAGCTTCACTTTCCTGCCTTGTGTCAACTGCTCCCCAAGGAGCATCTGAGAGCCAGCAGAACCCATTGCTCTGCTCTCCTCAAGCTCAACTCCTCTGTTCAGCTCTGAACAGCACAAATGCAGAGCCCAAAGCATGGCCTGACACAGCACCCGAGCAAAATGCTCTGCAGGAGGCTCCTTGGGCATGGGCATTTCAAAATTGAGCAGAGCTCAGCTGGACTATGACACAGGGCTTAGAAAATGGAACTTCAGCACATGGAATTCGTGGCATTAACGTCCACTGATATTTGAAACCTGAGCAAGGAAACCCATCACAGTTTCTGCACTGCAACCCTTCTGTTATGGAACCCAACACTGGCACAGGTGCTTAATGCCAAATTTCATGAAAAACAGCTGCAATCTTTTACACAGATTTCACCTCAGTGCTAAAAAAACACCTTCTAAATGTACTTTTCAGAGTGCACACTGAAGCATCACTAAAAGCAAAGCCAGGGCTCCCATGAAGCACAGACCACACTCTGCATCACCCCCTTTCTGCCCAGAGTGCCTCTGAGCCCGTGCGCCGCAGTGCCTCCAACACCCCCCCATCTGCACAAAATGGGGAAAAGTTCTGCAAGATGGAAACGGACAAACAAATCAATAATAAATAATAATAAATAAAGGCGCTAAACCAAATGTTACTGCAATGGTTCCCGAGCACACCTTGAACCCCTCCAGCAGCACAATTCAGTCACACCATGGTTTGGTTACTCACAGACTCCAGAGGAGGGAGGCCATCTGATTTTCCAGCACTGTTTCTTCCCATGGGATTCAGACATCCTTGAGGATTCCTTCCTGTGCAGCCCTGCCTGTGTTTTCACTTACCTGCCAAGCACAGGGCCATGTGGCATTTTGCTCAGACAGGCCTCTCATCAGGTCTGTCATTATACACAGAACCCCAATTCAATGGCAATTGAGACAATAACATCTAGTCAGACACTGAACAGCAGCAGATCCAGGTACAATCTCTGATCCTTTCCACATTTTCATCTTTTAAGTGGCACATTCTAGATCTCATCCTGCAGCTCAAAATATTTAAGTGAGGCCAATCTTTGTACTAGATAATTAAAAATTAGATAATGGGGATGTCCAAAGCAGAAGAGGACTCCAAACCCAGCAAGGGACACAAACAGGAGAGACTGTACCTAAATGACCCCAGTCCTTTTTACCTCCATTAACAAAGGTACTGCTAATGTGCCTAAGGTACTCAGAGAAGGAGCTGCTGCACAGTATCTATTCCATTTTAGAGATACTCTCACTGCCCTGCATGTACCCCACATGTCAAGATTCCCCAAGATTATATAGATTATTACTTGTTATCCCCATATATACCCTGGTCCCAGGGCACAGCCAGCAGCTCTCCCCAGTCTGCAGGGGAAGGGTGGTGCTTGTCTCAAACCAAACTGAACAATGTCAAATTCAGAAATCTCATTTGAACCAGGGTACTTCTGTTGCTACTGGTTAAAAACCAGGGCCTCTAAACAAAGATTTGTTCTGTTCCAAAAGAAATGGGATAATAAGCTGCTGCATCCAACATCAGAGGCCTTTTGGAGGAAGACAGGCACCATTACAGATAAATCAGTGCAATTGGGATGTGACAGCACTGACAGACTCCCTGTTTGATTCAGCAAATTGTTCATATAAATACCATGTGCCATCTTCAAAGGCCTTTGGATGCTGATTGCCAGGGCTATGCCAGCAAGGAAAAAGGCTCTATACCAGCAAAGCTGACAGGAAGGAAAATAAAAGGGAAGGATTCAGGGGAAACATGACATAGAACAGCAGCAAACCCTGAGACACAAGTGCACCCTTGTAGAAAAGGAAAGATCCTCAGAGAAAGCAGCATCTCTGAGCATAATTACCCACTGAGTAGGCTCTGAGCTCGTCAGAGAAGAGGCTACACCTTGTCGTACAATCAGATGTCACCAAGCATACATGAAATCCCAACCTGAACACTACTGCAATACAAATTCCAAACCTGCTCTGCATCCTCATTCTCCTGCCTGGTTCCTGGGGAAGGAGCTGTCGGCCCTGGAGACGGAGCTTCAATCTTTCAGCTAATCTAGATTTATCTTAGGATTTATGTTTGATTCCACACTCATCTAAGTAATGGAGCAGCTAATTGGTGCTGGGCCGTGCATGAACTGTAAAAGAGAGAAACATGAAAAGCAGGAATTGAATTCTACACTGCACAGAAGATGGATCCTTTCTGCATTCCTCACAAATATGGTAATGAGATTTTAAAATTTTATAAGATACTTGAATGGAATTTTTTCAGGGCTTTCCCTCACTGTATTTAGTCAGATTTGGGCTAAAGTATAAAATGGTGTTGAATGTTAAACCTGTCATCCTTGTCTCCAAGAAATATTTGTTTCAGAACTCAGGATCCAGGCTCCTGCCCGTCTCCTCCTGTTTTAGTAGCCATATAGCCACAGAACAGGGAAGTTGGAGCAGACTCCAATGTTCACACTCACATCTCTGAACTACAGACACATTTTTAAGCATCTCAACACTGTAACAGGCTTATGAATAAATCAAGAGCTACTTTAATTTAAAACACAAGTGCAAAGGATTCACAACTAAAGACGAGCAGGACTGTTTTGTTTCAAATTATAAATCTTTTCCAAGCCCTGCTATTTTTGCATTTTAAAAAAAACCAATATATCTGGAATACAGAAACATTTTACATCAAAAATTTTCCAGTGCAGCTAAGAAGGAGCTTAATGAATTAATTTCAACCAACTCCATCAGCCTAATCTTAGACATCCAGTCTACAGAAACCCCATATGACCTCTCTACCTGCCACGGGTGAGAGAGTGATTTTGTCCTTCAGCAGGTGTCTGAACCAAGGGGATGAACCACCTCTGGAGTTGTTCCCCCAGGGGTGCTCCTCCCCCCATGGGCTACAGAGCCAACCTACACGTTCTGCAGACTGGGTGCCTGCCCTTTGATGGTTGGCAGCAGTGCAGATGAATTCCATCCCAAATTACTTCAAGTAATCAACCACAGCTTCAATTTTGAAGCAGGATCTGTAGCTGGAGCAAATAGCAGAGGACAGAGGTTGTGAACATCTTCTGAAGAAAACCCAGTTCTGAGGTCAGTTTCTGAGACAGCAGGACTGTCCTGAGAATAACTAAAAGTCCAAAATCTTGGTATCTGGAGTTTCAAAACAAGATCCCAGCTCCACATCTACAAATATATTCTTGAGACCTCACAACAACACACACCATCACTGTACAATGTTAATCCCAACCTAGAGTCCAATTATGTTGAGGATCTCACTGATCAGAGAGTGCAGCATACAAAATACCTAAAACTACGTCAAAATAACTGAAAGAACTGTTCAAACAACCAGAAACCTTCCAGATGTAAAGGGCTGATGGGGAAGGGCAGACCAATAGCCAGACAGCAGCACATAAACACAAAAATCAATCCTGGGATATGCAGGATAGCTCAAATATTTCCATTTGGTCTCCTACAGCATCCCCAAAATGCTACCCAGTAAATGCCCCAAGGCAGCACTTCTCAGCCTCTCCAGGGAGAAAGGCCTGGAAAAGCAAGCCACAGGAACATGCTGTTCACATTCCAACCAGCACACAAGGTGTTGCAAATGGTGAATTTTTAACCATAAGATCCTGGTGATAAGAGCACCTGGTCTTCATAGAGTCCACTTTGAGGACCATATCCAAGGGTTTCCCCCTCCAAAAGTTTAAAATCATGAAATGGATTCAAGATTGACCACTAAACCATACACATTTTGCAGCAAAAGAGAAGCATGTTGATGCAAGAGAGCCACTTAGAAACAAATATATACATATCACATCTGCTCCCTAAGGAAGTGTGTGCAGGTTTCTAGGTCCATATTTAACCAAGGGAAATTAAAATAATCTGTGGAAAGGTCTCAGAGGAAAAAAAAAAAGTCTTTGTGCATTGAGAGTTTAAAGGGGTCTGTGCCCCAAAGTGAGTCAGCTCATGGCTCCAGTGCACAATGAAGAAAACAAAGATCACATTTCTAAGTGGGAAATATGGTTCCAGCTCAGTAGTCAGCAGCCTGGGTGTGCAGAAACCCACAACATTCAGAAACACAACTTCACACTCCGCTTTCGAATGCCATCCTTCGGCAGCAGTGATCCGCAAGCCATGGAATACCCGCTTTATCCTTGAGACAGGCTTGGTCTCACTCAGGTCTAGTCTGTATTGATTGTCTTCAGCAAAGGAGAAGCCACAGAAGGCTGAGGATGTATGGACAGGATTCACATTTGTCCTCCAAAACAATCACTGGCAAGTTCCAAGCACCATTCACAGGTCGAGACTGCCTGGGCTCTTACTTTTTTCTATATATTTTTTATAAACATTCCTTTTCCCCAGAGTTTCCCCTCCTATAAAGTCAGCAGGTGGAGGTGCGCTTCCTGTACTGTTGGATAAGGGGCACCAAGCACTCTGGAAGTCCTGTCTGGAGCAAAAAGGGGTGATCCAGGAGTTCTTGTGCCGTTGCTCTTTCCAGTGGATCCCGTGTCAACATCCTCTCCAAGAAGTCTCTCAGAACTGGGGAGGTCTGTGAAAAAGCAACCAACCAAGTCAACCCTGCAAAGGGACCAGGCACAGCTCATGCAACACCAGGCTGCCAAGGTGGGTGTGGTTACAAAGATCTTGCACATTCCCAATCTGTATCCCTGTTTTTCCAGCAATGTGACACAGGTCAAATGTGTTTTATGCTATGAACATAACTTTCTGTTACTGCTAGGCACTACACTTAGGTTGCTTTCTTTTGAATGGGATACAGTCAATTAAGCTAAGAGTGCCTGCCACATCCTTCCATTTGGGTTACTTCTGCTTCCCACTTTGTTACTTAAACTTTCCTGGATTTCAGCTGAAAAACTCTGCAGGAATCCTGCTACCTGGGCACATCACTTGGGTGGGAAGGGAGCATCAATCCATTCTTTTACTGGTCACAGATTATGGAAAGCTAGTTAAATAGAGTTCTCCCCTAGGCTCTGAGAGCCTGAAAGACCCTCATGCTAATGGTACAAGAAGATGAAGCTGCAGCACCAGTACCAACAAGCTGAATAACCTCACAGGTTTGTCCTTTGGAAGAGGTGTAAAAGCCTGGTAGTAGCCAGCCCCAAGCACTACTTCATGACCCTGCACATCTCTGGCTCATTTAATCCTCTGCATCATTAAAATGGAATTTTAAAAAATGATATTGACATAGATTTATTTTAATGCTGATAATTACATCCAGGCATTTCCCCAGCTCTGGTTCCCTTAGTAGACCCTGAAATACTGTTCACACTGAGATATTGCTCATCTCAGGAGAACTCTGGATGACTTTGCTTGGAATTGCTGGAGAAGGCACCGCACAGCTCAGGACAAGTGCCAGGATCCAGCCTGTATCCCTGTGTATAAATCTGCCCATGCTTTAGCAATGCAGCAGGGATTATCCTAGGTGGCATCCCTTTAACCTGCTGCCCCCAGAATTGCAGTCACTGACCACAGTGAGCCATGAACTGGCACCAAAACACCTGAATGGAGGGCTGGATCCACAGCTGGAGCTGCACTCCAGCAGGACACTGGAGAGGATGCTCACCAGCCTGTAAATCAGAGGTCTGCTGGAAACCAGGCTGCTTCCCAGTACAAAGTGGAGCAGAGCAAGACAGTAACCAGCTCTGGCTGTCACAGCGTGTGGCATGCCCACGTCACCAAGGAAGGTGTGACCCAGACCAGGATGGTTTCACACTGCCCAAGGAGGGCAAGCACCAGGTCCAGAATGTGACCGGGAAATTTTCATTAGTGCTGCAAAGGCAAAAAGGAGAGAACAGCTGTTGATGCTGGAGTGTGTGCTGTTAGTTCAGCAGTCTACTCTCTTAAATAATTCAGTTTTAGCAGCTGCAGATGCTCTGATTAATTGGAAAGGCTGGGTAGCTCTGGATGCTGCAGAAGCTGTTTGATCTCAGAGGCTGGGCATGGAATGAAAGGAAGACTTCTTTAAGCGGGCACTGAAAGGTGATCACTATTTCTTATGTCACTGATTCTTTTTCCTAAGAAACCATGGAGCTGAGTTCATCTTCTGAGCTCCTGCATTGTCTCAATGAGTTTGCAGCTGTCCTGAGCTCTCCTGCTCTGACCATAATGCATCCTTTGTAGTACGGAAGGCCATGAAGCTGAAAACTCCTAAGAGCAGGGATCCTCCTGTTCCCTTGCCTGGAAGACAAGCTACTCAATCAATATCAGTAAGCTGGGAACTGCTGGGTCCACCTGAAGCAGCTCTGACCTGCACTCTCCATTTATGCCCAGGTACCCTCACACTGCCAGGGCTGTTTCCTAAAGCAGCCACCAGCTGTCAGCAGCAGCTTGCAGCCACTAAGACCCCGAGGCCAAAGCTGTTCCCCAAGAAACAGGTCCTAGCAAGACCATTTCCACAGCCAGCTGCACTGGGAACAGCTGATACAGATATTTGCCCATGATAACCATCAGGCTTACAAGTGTTTGGCAGCACGCTCACCCTGTGGAAGTTTTTCAGCTTGGGAGGAGGGCTGTCACGGAGTCTCTTCATTGCCTGGACTGGAGAATCACTGAAGTAGGGGGGTTCTCCATCTACCATCTCTATCACCATGATCCCCAGGGACCAGATATCTACCTGTGGGAGACAATGTCACATCAATACACACACTCCAGAGGAATCCATCCTTGTTTTTTTGCTTTCACAAAGACCACAATGCCACACCCATGACAAATGGTACCAAGAGAGTCCAACACTGATGCCCTTAATGCTTTTGGGCTCCTTACAGGAGCCTAACAAAGTCGATTTTGCACCCAGAACTGAGCCATGCTGGTGTTGCAACATGTAAAGGTGTGCAAGTAACTGCTTGTATCTGGCTGGTTGGTAAACAAAACTAGTCAGGCTACTGCCACCTGCCCAGAACTCCAGAGTTCTCATGTCTGCTTTCTCAGAGGTGAGCCTCTCACAGCTCACATCTCCCCTCCATTCCTTTATGGAATTGATTTACTGATCCCTATAATGTCACAGGCTGCTCCTTGCTCACATCTGCCCACAGCAGATACAAGTCTGGGCCAAACTTTAGGTGTAAAAATAAAAAAAGTTGATGCCTTGTTCCTAGAAGCAGAACAATCTGGTTTTCTACTGATTTAGGAAATACTGATGTCATCACCATCAAAGGTGTAGTCTTGGTTGGGTTTATTTTCTAAATAGAATCTAGAGACTTGCTAGAAAAGCCAATAGTTATTTTCCCATGACACTTCAGAATATTACTTGCTCTCCTGCTATTAGGGAAGCGGTCCCTTACCTCAGTAGTGTACGGTATCCTTGCAATGACTTCTGGAGCCATCCAATAAGGAGTACCCACCAGGGATTTTCTTTTAGGTACATCTTTACTGATCTGAGCACAGAAGCCAAAATCAGAGAGTTTGACCTGTACCAAGAGAAAAGCAACCAATCTTGAAAATAAGCCTTAACCCAGAGGGAAACACCACAGACAAAGATGAAAAAGAGAGAAAGAGGATGAGGGGAAAACAAGGGATTGGAAACAGAAAGGAAGTAAGAGACAGAGGCTGCAGCAGCAGAAGACAGGAAACAATTTGTCTGAGGAAACACACCCTGCCATCCAACGTCAGAAGAATGGAGTCGCTCTTGATGTCTCGGTGAATGACCCCCTGGGAGTGGAGATAGGACAGAGCCTGCAGCACCGACTCGCACACTGTGGCAATCTGCTCCTCGTTCAGCCTGCAATTAGAGACAGGGGACTTAAACTGTCCAGAGCACAGTGCTCCTTCACAGGGGCACAGGGGTTTAAACACAGACACTTTGGTTCCCCATGACAATCACCATCTTGCCTTCACCATTCTTCCATGTCTTTACTGAGGAAAACATTTTTTTACTTGATGGTTGACAGCTTTTAAGTTTTCATAGGTTTAATACTGAGAAATTGCACTTCAAATTCTGTACTGAAACTCATTCTGCAAGATGCTGTTTCAAGCAGTTCTGACAGGCAGCAGTGCTGCTTGATGCCAAGGTGCTGCAGGAACTGGTGAGACAGCTTTTTTTAAGCAAATACAGTAAAGACATTTTTCACAAGGCTTATTGTGCAACTGTATCCACAAAATGTCCAAAAGCATAATTTGACAGCAAGTATAGGGATCCTTTAGGATCCTTTAGGTGTTTCCTGCAGACACTTGGGGTACACTCACACCTAACTAAAGGCAGCACAGGCTACAAACAGGGAAGACACTACTGATTCCTACCACTGTTAGCACATGGAATATGAGTCCCAAGAACCCCCTCTTTAGAAGCTGCTGCTGTTTAGAATAGCATCACAAAAACCTTCACAATCAAGTGAAAATGGTAGAAATGAAAATTCTCTCCTGTACCTGGGGACAGTGACAGCTCTGCATGTTTACACTGAGCAGTGCTAGAAGTAAATTATTTCAAAGAATAGCTGAAGTACCCAATTTGAGTACTGTGGATTCTCAGCCTGTCTCTAGCAGTTGTTCTGAACAACCCCTGGTTGAGGACAGAAATGAAATGTCCTCAAATTTGGATCTGCAAGTGAGCCTAAGGAGAAGAAAACATTCAGAAGGCAGAACTGTGCAGTGAACAATACCTTCTAAATCCATAACAATTCCTACACTATCAGCTGAGAAATCTACACTTGTGCTGCTTGTTTGGCATCCCATACCTTCCTGTTCCAAACCAGGACAGCTACAAGGCTGTAGCTGCACTGTGGCACACTGATGGCAATTAAAGCTGAAGGGTGTCAGGGGGCTATGCCTTTATGATTTAACCTGAAAAGGGAGAGGGACAAAGGCTACATGTGGGACTTCCCAGCACAGAACCCAGTGCCTTTAGGAACAGTGCTTTTCCTTTCATAGTGCCTGAGCTGATGCACCTGAAAGCCCTGTGGTTCCAGAAAATCACAAGAGGTGCACTTTCGCCCTGTCACGTAAGGAATTTGGTTTCAGTCAAGTGACTGCACACTGTAAAACAGATTACTGGAGGATTACCTCACTCCTGGAGATGTAAATCACTTATCCCCCTCAGCAAAAGTTTAATGGCTGCAATGATGGCATTTTTCTTCCTGGGAAAAACTGATAAAGGTTTGCAGCTTATTTCTGATAAATGTTACTGTTACAACAGATCCTTGTTCCATCATGAGGAAAAAAAACCCCAAACATTCATTAACAGGTTCAAAGGCAGCTTCTTAAAACAAATCTAGGCTGAGGTCTCACTGGTGGATAGAAATACACAGACCCTTCATAAACCTCTTCATCACTCTTTATCTGTAATTCAGTACTAGCCAAGAGCTACGAGAGTTTCATTTGCCCTGTAAGCTGTAACTGAGCACTCCTCAGGATTAAATGTTGGCTTGCAGACCCTGAAATGCCTCTGAACTCAATTCTGGAAGGGCCTGCCCACATAAGTATCTCCAGGATACTTCTTCCAGGTGAAGTTGTGGAGGCTACAGAGGACAATGATGCCTGTCAAAATTCTGCTTCCAAAACTCAGAACCCAACAGAGCAAGATACATGCCTTAACGATACATGCCACCAAGCAGAGTAAGGTACATGCCTTAAACCCACCACAGGACCTAGGCAAAGCACGTGTGTGAACTAAAGGTATACTAGGAATTTTTAAAAACTGAATACAATTAGTGCTAGCAATACTGCCTAACTGTAATCCAGTTAAGATCCTGAATCTTCCAAAAAGAAACTCTCATCCTACCCACTTTCTTTGTCACCCTTTCCACTGGCATTCCCTGTCCCAGTTTCCAGCCTTGCAGGATGGCTCTGAAGCAGGAGGAAGGTGCTCCAGAGTCATGGGTAAGACACAATCACCATAACTGCATCATCAGAACACCTTCTGAGAAGGACCATAGGCCACCTGAGAACAACTTATTTGCCCTACAGAAATGCTTTGGGTACTATTGAATATGAAGCAGTGTAGATAAGGAAACAAATTTAGGAGAGTGTCCAGTAGTTGCTATCTTTAGGCAATGAAATTTGGGAAGGAGTCCAGATCTCAAGGCTCTGCTGCACTTCTCCAGAGGAGGTAGTGAGGTTGAATTTGTGGCTAAGGTTGCACCACGGAAAACTATTTCTTTAATACTTATTCAATGAAGGTCCTGGCCAGGATTCAACAGATACAGTAAACATTTTTTATGAGTACTGTGTTTTACAGGGAAGGTCATCAAGGAAATGACTAGTGGGTATCTAATGGATCAGTACTTTAAAGTAGTCCCTTCTACATCAGAAGTAATAGCACATATTCAAAATGGGTAGCAGTTATAAACTTGTGGTAGTTTTAGGGCACTGCAAACACAAGATCTCTGAGGGAACCAATTTGTCCCAGAAATCCCCATTGTGCTGTCCTTGCTCTCCCACGTTGATGTCTGGGATTTTGCTTTATACCTGATCTGAGACACGATGTCTGTGAGGGCTCCTCCCTGCAGGAACTCCATCAGCACCCAGAGCTCCTCTCCCACAAGGTAGCTCTTGTACATCTCCACGACATTGACGTGTTGATAGTCCCTCATTATCACCACCTGTAAAACCACAGTGGACAAGTGACCACCACAAAATCACTCACCAACTTCATCTTATCCAACCAAGTAAGCACACACAGCCCTGTAACTACAGTGCAGAGCCTCCATCCCCCCAGCCATAGTTGTTCTTGGTATGAGCATAACACTACTAAAAGGAAGATGATCCCGCTCTCCCCTTTCCTCTGCCACACTGATTGTTCCAACAGATTCTGCAGACAGCAGAATCCCCCTGTCTTCAGCACCCTCACCTCATTGAAGAGGAGCTCCCGGCGCTGCTGCTTCCTCAGGTCCATCATCTTCACGGCCACCTGGCGCCCCGAGTGCTTCTCCCGAGCGATGCACACGATTCCTGTGGAGCCTTCCCCAATCTTGATGTAATTCTCCAGCAATGCCCTGGGATCTCCCTGGTCCACAACCATCCTGAGGGCAGCCTTGAATTGCTCGTGAGTCACAACCACAGGGTCCTCGCTGGCTGGCTGCCCCTTCCCAGCAGAGTCCTGGGGCAGGTGGAGGTTGCTGGAACTGGTCTGGGTCTGCCGGTTCCTGGGGGACCCTGCTGGGGAGGGCCGGCCTGGTGGCACTGCCACAGCCTTCTCTGCTGTTGGGGACTTCTGGGGGGTCCCAGCTTCGGATATCATCCTGGGGAACTCGGAGGCAGGCTGGTCTGGAGGGAGAGACTGGGCTTTGGCTGCAGGGCTGAGGGGGGAACCCCACTGCTGGGGCTTGAAGAAAGCATTAGGCTTTAAGAAGAACAAAGGGAGAGGAGAAACAAATTAATGGTTGAATTAACAAGCAGAGAGGTGAGGAATCAGTTCTGTGTCATCCCACTCTGCCCTAACACACCTTGGAGCAGACTGGAATCAAGAGCTTCAGGTTCTTGTCTCCAGGTCTGCCCAACACATGGCTTGGATGAAGATCTCCTTAGATGCAGATCTTCAAGAATCCCTTAGGGAATGGGTGCTACGCTTTAGTGGCCTCCAAATTGAGGCAGTTTAAAGGGAACATGCTTTTAAAAAACCACCAAGACACAAAACCCACAGAAAAAAACCCCAGCTGCTAAAAAGCATTCCAACCTTGCCACCAAAAATCAGGGGCAACCTGTGCTGCAGAGAATTTGAAAATCCTTTATCCCTCCATGCCTCTGATCTTCCTTTGTATAAAAGGAAAGGGGATTCATGCCAAGGCTGTAAATCACTTTGAAGTCTTGGCCTAATTCCCTTTGGGTAATTACACTCTGCCTACTGAAAACACTCTCTGCACTTTCCACTGGTACCTGCAGAGCATTCCTGTCGATCAGGCATGGAATTAGCTCTCCACTTTGGGAAAAGCACCAGGCACCAGGACAGCTGGAGGCAGCCAACGTGAGACTCCAGCTACACAGAGCCACCTGCCACCTCACTGGCTTAAAACTGACCTGCTGTGAATTTGGATTAGCAATGCTCGAGGTTTTTTGAGACCTCCCACTCAAATGACAAGCAGGCCCAACCCTATTTAGTGTAGATGTAGTAAGATCACAGCCTGTGGGAATGTGGCTTCAGGATATGCATTCCCATGCCAGGAAGGATAAATATTGTCGTGCTAATACTCACCCTGGAAATGCTGACTAATTAAAATCAACAACACTTAGCAGGTGGGGTACAAAATACATTATATACGTACATATGTATATGTAAAATATACATATATACATATATATGCAAAATAGTAGTAGATCTGTCAAAGAAGCAACTTCAGAAAGAGCCCATCATTTATATTACAGGGCAAAATAGAAACTTCAAAGCAAAAAGCTTTTTCTCTCTCACAATTCACAGAGATTATTAATAAAGTTAATAATATGGGCATGGGAACTGAAAACTGCCAATCGAGAATTTTTTACAAGAGCACTCATTTTCCCTGTCTCAGACAGGGAATAATTGTGTAGGATTTAATTCTATGCACTTTGGGTTTTAATCAAGGATTTTTGTCAAGAGCAGAATCTGCATAAGCCTCACACACAGAGAGGCCCTGGAAAACACGATTTAGCAGCATCAGGGCACAGCACAAACACAACTGCCTGTCAGGAGCTCCTTCCTCCCCATACACCAGCTCCACCCCTGCAGTCCTGTGCTGACATGCTCACAGCAACACAGAATTTACTTCCCAAATCTTGTTTTGTCTCAGGAGAGAGGAAAAAAAACACGTTTTACATAACCCAGAGCATGCATAAGGGCACACAACATGCATGCAAGCTCACACAGGTTTGCTTAACCACATCTAAGTCTTATTTCCTGCTCCTATAATCTGACGGTCCCCATGTACATGTTTTAGGTCTTGGGACATTTTGAGGTGTCACTGGCTCTTCCACTCTTTCCCTTCATAAGGAAGGTGCACTCAAACTTACCATGGTGCTTTTCAAGGCACCACCTTCCCATTTCAGCCAGCTACCCAGCCAAGTGGTGGATGCTCCATCTCTGGAAGTGTTCAAGACCACATTGGAGCAGCCTAGTCTAGTAGAACCCGATGGACACTGATGTCTCTACCAACCCAAACCAGTCTGGGATTCCATGATTCAGTTATATCCCTGTCCCTTTCATCTGCAATTACATACTTCTTACACATCATCATCTCCATTAGAGCAGGAGACCCAAGTTTTCATCATCAGAGGCTGGTAAGAACATCTTAGATAAACAATTATCAGGGATGGCACAGATCCCTCACTGGAGTAGGAGATAGATTAGTCTTAAGGGTCTTCCCTATTCCTTTCCTCTGACAGACAGCTGGACTTTACACACTCCCAAGCACATCCACTTGGTTGGTAACTTCTGGTCCTGCTCCTAGAAGTGCTGAACATGGCAAAGACACTCTGGGGAAGACAAAAGTGGCCAGCTCTAGGTACCCAGGGGAGAGGCCTTGAAGCAGTGTAGATCAGCCCAGAGCCACTGAGACAGCAACAAGTGCAGTTTGTGTTACACAAGGACTGCATTCTTTCAAAATCCTCTCCCTTGGAAAGGAAACCCACTGTGCCCAAAGCCTTGGATCCTTGCACAAACTGCAAGAAGCTGGATTGGAGACATCTCCCTGCAACACCTTTCAGAACAGTCAGGTTGGTTTGGACAGTGGTTCCTGTCATTGTCCTCACAGTTCACAGCTGCTGGGAATCAACCTGGCCCAGCACCAGCTTTAAAGCCACCATACAAGCCATGCACAGATGATGGATGCTGGGTCAGCCCAGAATGGAAAAGAAGCAATGGCTGCATTTCGTATCCAGTACCAGGAACCAGAGATTTTCAGCTTAACAAGAAATGAGTCATCCATTCAGGACAGCTTTCCTGGGGGAGCTGTAGCTATGAGCTGTCCCACCCTTTACAAAATCCAACAGTCTGATTTCCTGTGTGACAGCACCGTGGGTGCTGATGCAAACCCTGCTGCTGTAGTGGCCTGGCAGATATAGCTATAACCAACACACTCTCCCGAGTTAGTTCTGGTTTGCACAGGCAGAAGAATACACTAATTCAAATCATGGCAATTTCCCAAATGGCAAAGGCTTTTTGGGGCCAGCAGAATGGCATTGCAGTTATGCCTTTACCTCACAGAAGGTAATGACTAAGACCCCTCATCCTTCCCAGCCCACGCTCCTGCAGCTTCGCCAAACCTTCTGCTGGAGATCTGGCTGCCATCCTGAGCTGTGCCTTGCAGCATCTCGTGAAGCTCAGGCGGACCACACATTTCCTCTGCTCAGGACTATTTTGATTCCAACATTAATCATAACAAGAACAGATGGTTGCCCGATGTTTGCAATTAAATTGGCTGCATATGTAACCTCTGGAACTGTAAAGTCAACACTGCAGTCCGGTGAATGAATATCTCTTACCTTGATCTGCAGGGGAGGGCCTGGCTTGCTCGAGGCGGTGGACAAGGGGAACACGCTGCGCAAGAGCCTCCTCTTCAGGCTGTTCTCCCGTGATTTGGAGCTGGGGCTGCCCTCCCCCGAGGGTCTGGCGCTGGGCTGTCGCTGCAGCCAGCTCTCTTCCGGGCCCTTCACTGCCGTCTCGCCCTCCCCCGGCACGGCGGGCACCTGCGGCAGCCCAGAGGAGCGCTGCAGGCAGCTGCCATCGGCGCCCTGGAACTCCGACGGCCCCAGGGACTGGGCTTTTGTCACCATCCCGTTGGGATGACACTGCCCTTCCAGGCGGGATTTGTAATCTGGCCACATGGTCTGCCTCCGGGCCACCTTGGACCCACCATTGCAGTTGAGGTAGTTCCCATACTTGTCTGCCCAGTCTCCTTCAGGACTCTGAAGGTACATGTCTGGGGGTCTCTCATCTCCCAGGAGCCCAAGGGACTGGGCTCTTCTCCTGCTGGTGGGGCTCCTGCCCCTCAGAGTGTTCGAGCTGATGGCAGAAAGCTTCTGGATGTCATTGAGCAACCCAGAGATGTAACCTTCCACTTCCACGGTGCTGCCCCGCACCACGGTCTGGGAAACACAGGGAAGGTGAGAAACAAGTCAGAGTTGTAAGAATCAAGGCTCAATTTGTATTGCCAAAGGTTAGATTTTGTACATATAGCCAAAGACAACTCAAGGAATTCAGGAAAAAGTACCAATTTTCATCTTTTGTTTCATTGTCCTTTACTGAGGGAAAAAAAAAAAGTCCTTGGGTTACATCCCACTGTCAGAGCAGCAGTGCTGTCAGCCAGAACAGTCAATTCTGCTGTTGTGCTCACATTCTAAATGGCATCCTACTTTTGCACTAATATTATTTCAACACTCGTGGCTTTCTTGTGCTAAAACTGTGTGACACAACATACATCACTAATGCACTCACCAAGCTCCTGAAATATTAGTGCTCAGAAGTTCCAGCATGCTGCAAGCTCCATTTGCAAAACTCACCTTTGCTGTGCCAACACAAGGTTCATCTCTCCCCTGAAGCACTCTCAATAGCGTTGTAATCAGCGTCCCTCAGTCTGCTTCTCTACAATTTCTGCTAATACATCCCAATCCTGACCAGTGCAGACTATGCTGTTCCAACTCTGCCTCCCTGCTCTGCTCTGCCAAGCTATTATAATTAAAAATTATGAACAAAGGGTCACAGCAGCTCACAACTGCCTTGTAAGCAAACGCTGAAGAACAAGGCTTCCATCCAAACAGGCACCAGCTCTGTACAGTAGGACGCTTGAAGCTGTTGGTATATTATGTAGTCTTCTACCTTTTTTTTTTTTTCTGGAACTGAAAAGCTTACAGAAGCTTTTCTAGTGCTGGGAACCAAAATATTTCATTTCTCTACAGAAATCTGCAGCACAGGATCACTCCTACACTTTCATGAACCTCTGCCTGAGGAAAGTCCTTCCCTGGAGTGACAGCAATCTCCTGTTTGCTAACTGAGCTCCAGGGATCTTCTAAACATGCTGAATTAATTACACTGAGACTAATACTTAGCTGGTGCAACACAGTAGCTCCAGTAATTTCAACAGAACACTACCACAGTGCACAAACGAGCACCTGGTTTGCTCAGCGTCTGAGAATGAAAGGCAAAACAGAAGATTTTTGTTCAACAAGGTGAAAAAAGGACAACTCAACTCACTCCATGGTGTACACACACCAGCTGCAGCTGGAAATTCTGGTCTTCACTCCTACTCTCTCACCACACACACACCCCCCTTCCTCCACAGCCTAGCTGCTGTCACAGAACAATGGGCTCAGGACATGAACTTTTTGTCCAAAATGGACAAAAGCAATTCCAGAAAGACATGGGTATTCTCAAAATAAGAAGCCTCAAACAACATGCTACGGACTCTCCAGAAAATCCACTGCAGTTCTCTCCTTCTAGCTAAAACTCCCTAGAATTAGACTCAAGTCACTCCCATGAAATCAGACCTAGCCCCAGCAGACAGGGAAGATGGGAGTTAATCTTGCTTTACTGCTGTGTTTAAGGATTGCAACAGATTAACAAGGAAACATCCAAATTTGAGCCAAATGTATATGGAGTGCTCTTACATAGTTCATGACTTACTGACCAAAACTGAGAAATTATAACAAGAAAAGCACCTTTTTATAAACTACACACAGACCCAGGAACTACTCTGATAATTTAATCCAGGACTATATACAAGGGCTTGGCCAACTAGCACCTGGGGGGAAAAAAAAAATCTAATTGATTGGTATCATTGAACAGGAGTTAATTCAAATAGAGTTTACCAGAAAGAGTCAGCTTTGTTATGCAGTCTATGAGAGTGTTTGCATTTTGAATTACTGGGAAAAAGTGTTAGTTTAAGATGATTCTTTAGTTTTTTTAAAAAAAAACTATGTTGGCTATTCTGTCCTCGTTCTCTTAGGACTTGCACCTCCTTTCAAGCTTTTACCATCCTTGGGTCTAGTAAGTCAGACATGAAAGTCCTGACCGCATAAGGCTCAGGGCAAACTCCAGGAAATCTCTTCACACACCTCTGTTTCAACAGTGATGCCTCACTATTTTTTGAGCATCCTTGGCCTGTTACTTGAGGAAACTTGGCTTGGTCTGGAAAAGGCATCGGTGTAGTGCCCAGAGCCTCACTGAAGTCAAGATACAGGGAAGTGCTATCACTTCTCCTGACCCAAAGCCCCCTACCCTGTGATTAATGAAAACGGAGTTGCTTGACGTGATTATTTTCTTGATAAATCCATACTGGCTGCCAGCTATTACCCTGCTATCTCCTTGGAAATGGCTGCAAATAGATTACTTGCTTATTTGTTCCAGTCTCTTTCTGAGGACAGAAATTATTCTGACTGATCTGCAATTCCTTGAATTTCATTAGGCCCAGCTGACTTGAAAATATGGAACTTCTTAGCTAAGTCTCATTTCTGTTCCTGTTCTTTTCTTATTCTGGCCTGCATTCTCATCCCTTCATCCTCATGCTAATTGTCAGCCCACTGATCACACTTAATGAAGACCAGAGAAAAATCACTAAACACTTAGGAATTCAGTGTCATCTGTTAACTTGCTTCCAAAGCCAGCAGCTAAAAAGTTCTTTCCTTCATCCTTCTTCTCCTCCTCATTGCACTCATCACGTGTCCTTAGTGCCCTTTATGTTCTTTGAGAATAACATTTCTTTTTGTGCACTGCCCTTCCAGTTTTGCTCCTACATGAATTTCTTTTCTCTTTGCCCTTTATAACTTGACCTAGTTTCCACCCTTCTGAGCAATCCTCCCGCAGTTTAAGCTCATTACAGAGCTCCCGATCTAACCAAGTTGGTCTCTTATTACACATTTTATCTCTCCTCTGGATTGTGCTCCTACCCTCTACTACATTTTGAACCTCAAAGCACATATAGGACACCAGGTAATACCTCCTGCCTTTTTTTTTTTTCACCTATTCTTCCTAAGCAAGTTTTTCCTTTATAAACCAGCATTCTGCTCAAAGATCCTGACGAGCCACTTCATTTGCAGGTTTGATTATGTACTGAAGCTTACATTAAACCAAATATAGTCCCCTTTATTCTCCATGCTTTAAGCACCTGTACACAAAAAGCTAAATATATTCATCAGATAGCCAACTCTTTTTTATATCCCTCCTAAAACCCAAGTAGCAACATCTCTGTTTTACAACACACCTTTCAGTTTTTAGGCCCCTGCAGGGTTTTCCTTTTTTAACTGGGAACAAAAACTTCTCCCAAGCAAGCAAGATTTCAAGCACAATATTTCTGTCACCATCTTTAATTTCCTTTCCTGAGAGGTCACCATGAAGTTGTCTTTTCCCACAGCATGTTCCTGCTGTCACTTACACAGTCTCCAGATGCCAGGACCAGCAGCCATCTAAACCCACCCATTTACAGGAATCACTTTTTCCTTACTGAAGGACTCTGTCCCATTTCTATGTCCCACTTTCCATTAAGATGCTGGTTTATTTACCATTTTAGCCCAGACCCTAGTTTAGTCCTCGCAGTCCTCACTTGTCCATAAGCTGCAAGGCAGTGCTACATTTCCCTCTCTCCCACTTAGGCTTCCCTGGCAACTTTATTACCAGCCAAATTTGCTCACGAAGGAGAATGACAACCTTGTAAAAACAGGTCTCTCCACAAATTCTTCTCTTGGCTTCCCTGTACAACAGCTGAAAGCATCCTGGCTTGTAGCAGGCACAAGGCCTGCAAGGCCTTGGAGATCAGAAGCCTGAGCTAGGAAATACCAAAGTCAGCATGACTAAGGTTTTAGAAGCCCCTCTCTTCCGCCTTTTGGACACTGTTATCTCCCTGTATATCCATAGGTCACTTTTCCCCTGACCCTTACTATTGGACAGTTTTCAATCCCCCTGTAAGGTATAAAAACCCCTAGCCCTGCCCGGTTCGGCAGAGGAGAGCTGTCACTGGACCCTTCGCGGAGACCCCAATAAAAGAACCCTGCGGAACCCACACAGCGCTGCTCCCTCTCTCTCTGCGTCTGCTGCGGCGGCACCTAGGGCGACGGCCCCAGGCGTGCTGAAAGAGCTGAAATCACTAAAGAGCTGACTGCAAATCACTATAGCTTGCCTGGGTTGCCTGAGCCCCCCGCTGGGCGATCCTGGACCCTCCGTGAGCTATCCTGGACTACCGGCCTCCCCGCTGGGCTTCTGCCCCTGGGGGCCATACTGGCTCCTGTCAGCTACCACAGGACCCCATCACTGTGACAGGCAGCCAGCTGGTTATTTCAACAGTGACAGCAACAGGTAAAGATCCTACTGCTCTTATTCCTGATGAAGTCAATATCACTGAATTTGACACAGATACCACCCTCAGTCCCATTTATGGGGCACCAGAAGTAGTGCCTCAACTTGGAGGCAACTCCCCAAGGAACAGGAAAAACTGTCTGCCTCCCTCACCTTCATAGGCTGGAGCTGCATCCTTGTGATTCTCGAAGGGTCTACCACTGGCTTGGGGCGCCTCAGCGTGTCCAGAATATTCTGCCATTGAGGTGGCAGGCCCACAAATTTGCCCTCCTTTGGGTCAAATGAGGTGTGGACACGGTGCTCAAAGTTCTGCGGGGCCGAGATCTCCGGGCGTTTCTTCTTCTTCTTACGGAACATGACGCCTGAAGGGGAGAAGGCAACACCGTCAGTGCCTGTCTAGGGCTGAAGTGTCCAAGCAGTAAAATCAGGTATCAATTCTATGAGTTAATTATGTTGTATTGAGAACATTTTTCAGTAAAAAGCACTTCATCAGGAGTTGATCACCTGCTTTTATAGATGAGGAAACAGGCAGCAAGATAGCAATGATTGTGCCCAAGGCCACCTTGCAGGTTCATGGCTCAGATGGGATTTCTAGTGACTTCCCTTATTTCTACAAATTCATATTGCCTGATAAAACTATTTTAAAAGTAATTAAGAGATACATATTTATATTTTATCTGCTTATACCTACATTAAATGGCTTTGGAGTCCAGCCAGTTAGACAGCATTGATTCCGCCACAAGCCTGAAATTTAAGGTGGCAATAAACAGGGCTCAGGTTTTCTTTTCACTGCTTACTCCAAGTAAGTAATATCCACTTGGTTCCCATTAAAAGACAGCAGAGCTGTTGCCAAAGGAAGAGCTGCCAGAGACTGACTCTGGATCTCAGTTTTTCTTGCTTAGACAGAGGGCTCAGGAGGGAGAGAGGAGGTGGTAGGTGGAAATCAAACTCTGTCAGCAGGTAGCTGAAGAAGCTAAAATTAAAAACTAAGACTCTTTTCCCTTGGGGGCTTGAGAGAGACAGCTTGTGTGAACAGCCAGTGCAAGTGCAACAAGCCAAAAGCACCTAACACTGAAATATACCCAAACACAGGAGACTTCAAAATCTGAAATAAGAATTTATAAACAAATTTATAACCAGAAAAAGATACTTGGACAGAAAGCTCAGAGACTGGCCCTTTCTGAAATCAGGAAGATATGAAGGAAAAGGAAGAACCAGAGTTCTGCATGCAGACAAGAGGTGGGAAAGCTGGAGGACTGCAGTGGATCGACACAACCTCTTCACAAAAACCAGACAGGGAAGATAGGGTGAGGTAAGGAGATTTTCTATGGAGAGCCAGGTTTTTCACAGTGGGGAGTAGTGGGAGTGAGAGACAGGCATAAATCAAAACAGGAGCAGTCCCAACAGCATAGAAGGAAAAGTTTTCCTGTGACCAGGAGAGTCTAACATTGGAGCAGCCTGCCCAGACAGGCTGGGCAGGCTCCATCCTCAGGGGTTTGCTCTCAAAGCCAAAGCCCTGAGTAATCCAGCCTGACCCTCCAAGCTGACCCTGCCTTGAGCAGGGGGTTGGGCTGCACCTCTCCAGGTCCCTTTTCCTCTGAAATGTTCTTTGACTCTATTCACTGTTTTAGGAAAAAGCTGCACAGGTTTTTTTAAAGCAATTAGCATCTGTCAATAAACAAAAACAATATTTGTATTCTCTTCCTTTTCCACAAACAATGTTCTATTGGCATTTGCCTCTCACTAACACTGCTTACAGCCATGAATGCCATCTCTTCCCTGACATCAGGCTGAGGATTTTTGCCACTTAATCTTCAACTTTGTAGCAGTCACTCTTCCCCTGTACAGGACCTCAGCTTCCAACTATTTGTGCTGAATAAATATTTACAAGGGTCAGAGAGACAGACCACATAGAGAGATAACCCACTGCGGTGTAGACATGAACACACTTCTGGAGGACACCAGTCTCCAAAATCAGCACATCACAGTGAAATCTATGTCAAACATTTTCCAGATTGTCCCACTCTAAACTTGTTTAGGGAGCAAAGTGCAGCCACCACCTGAACAATGACTTTGCTCCCTGGTGCTAGACTGGAGTCTTGAAAATCCAATACACAATGGCTCCCAGTTTGGTTACAACGATGCTACAGTCACAGGGATAGGAAGTGTTTGTATGGCAGAGAAGGATCTTTGCTCCATCTAACCCCCCCATTCATGCAATCCATCCTTGGTGAAACACCAACTTCATGTGCACTGTCCATTTCAACAGCCTACTAAAGATACCTCACAGGTCAAAAAGAAAACAAAAGGTTAGGAAAGAAAAAAAAAACAAACAAAAAGCTTACAAAAGAGGCTGGAAGCAACTGGTCTGCCTAGAAGAGATTTTTCAGAATAATCTTTGCTTAGAACAAGCTCCAATGAAAACCCAAATACATCTTAATGGAGAGCTTATGGGAAGGGTGTCTGTGCTCCAGGTCTGTATTGCAGCTCCTCAAACACAGTGATTCATCTCTCAGGCCCCTTAGGTGCTGCTTATTAACTAATAATCAAGACTAAAGTCAGAGAGCAATTCTTTAAGGAAAAAAAAGTGCAGACAATCCCAGAAAGGAAAGATACTCTAATAGCTCGTGGTGTTAGTAGTGCTCAAACCAACAGCTGGAGCTGCTGAGGAGCTTAAGAGCCTCCAAGGAAAGCAGGGAGTATCTCTGTAGTAATGCAGCAAGTGATTCATTTCTGAATCCTTGACTGCATGTGAGTTGTGACAGCTCCTTGATCCACCTTGACTCTACCACAGCAATCCCAGTCATCATACTATTTTTTCAACTAGTACCTCTTCTTCTGCTCCTATTCCCACAGCTTCATGAGAGGATACCCAGGGCACAGCAGACAGTCTTAAGTTTGGTTTTTAAGTGCTTCATGTGGCAAAGGGTCCTGTAAAGCAGGGTGTTACAAATGCCACAATCGTTCGCACTTGTAGCATCAATGGTTTTCTGAACACGTCAGGCATTTCCCCATAACAAAAATTATTCTGGCTTAAGTATTTCCAAATGCAAAATTTTAAAACCCAGGTGATATTTTGGCCCCAACGAGAACAGTGGCTCTGTTTCACCATCTCAGTTTGCAGAAGTATAAACACAACACTACATTTGTATATTTATATAAAATCCCTATCCCTGACAATCAACATGTGGACTACAGTTGGATCCCATAGCCAAAAGCATGCTTCCAAAACCCAGAAAGGAGCACCTACTGACTTCATGGTCAGTTTTAAGTGACTGGTTGGCATGGCCTGCATCTACCTTATTGGCTTAAAACAGACAGCTTAAAAACAACAAAATGTAATCAGCTCCAAATACAACACACCCCTGGGCATCCAATAGTATTTGCTCTACATGGTCAGCATCAATCCCTGATTATAAAGAGATCAGACAGGTGGTTTAAAGGTAAATTGCATTAGGATCAAATGAAATACATACACTAAAAATAGTTATTTGAAATCCAATGAATTCTAATAATCTTGGTAGGTTTTGCATCTCATTGAGGAGGTCTGTATTTAACCAGTCTCCTTTCACTTTGTGGTTTTCATGCAAGATCTATTTACTTGTATTTCCAATACCCAGCTAAAGAATGTTTATTGTTAAATAAAACACATAAAACCAGGCCTTTTCTAAGTCAGTGAGAAATTCATAAGAACATTTTATGCATATAAGATTTTGTAAATCAAGCCAAACCTGTATTTAAACATAGACAGCATCCCTTTAATATAACAACACAAATACTGTGACACTGATTTTATAATAATCTACTAGACTTTAGTCTTTCATTCAGTGCTGACAACTGTACTGTAAGAAATGTCACAAACATAAATAATAAAAGTCACTACCACAAGACAAAAGCAGTCGGAGATTGAAATTCTCTCAGCGATCCATTCCTGCTGCCTGGGAAACCACGTTAGGTTTTTCAACTCCAGATATAGCTGTTCCTAGATGATACAGTTCCAAAAGCTGTCACATCTGCCAGCGAGCACGAGAAAAAATCCCACAGCCAGCAGATCCAGAGCAGGGGGAGGGATCAACTGGGAAGGAGGGGCAAGAAGAGAGAGGGGTCAGCCTCAGATGAGAGGAAGGGGTGGGAAGATTAAGGCTGGAAAGGGAGTGAGTGTTAGTAAGGTAGAGAGGAATGGTTGGAAGACAGGCAACCCGAGGAGGAGGGCACAGTAAAGAAGCAACATCACCCGGAGGGGAAGGAAAAAAAAAAAAGAAAAAAAAAAAAAAAGAAGTAGATAAATGTTATCAGGAGTGGCTCGTTCCAACGCCCAGACAAAGGCAGCAGCGTGCACTGCCTTTTCACCCGACCTGCCTCCACCCTGCTCCCGTCCAGCCACACGTTCCACTAGGACACCGCGCCGTACGGCCCCGTGCTCTACCCTCCCTCACTCACACATGCACTTGATGATAGCACGGCAGCACAGAGCTACTTCAGTCTCACTTGTGCAGTTTCCAGTTAAAAATAAGCTCTCCCTCCCCCTCCTTGCTGCAGCGCTGAACTCGCTCATCAGCTCATTGCGTCGCTATCGCAGATCTGGACGCAGTTCCCTACATTCCTCCTGCCCCGGACGAGAGATAACGCTTGGTCCCTTGGGCTCAGGAAAGCCATTCCCATAATTTCCAAGTCCTCCCACAGCTGATCTGCCAAACTGCTCTGGCCAGCTCCTAGAGGAGAGGGAGAGAAGGAGAACTCTTCCTACAGGACCTGAGGAACTGCAATATGCAGATTGAGTTTGCAGTAGGAAGATGAAGATCCCAGAGAACAGACCAATTAAAAGGAAAAATGTATTTCCATACTCTGCTACTCAGGTCACTGTCATGTGCTGCATTTGAAATGGATTACAGATTAACTAGGCCATTATCCATGCATGTCATATGCATGTGTTCACACAAATGTGTGTGTGAATATGCACACATGGAATTTCACTGCATCCCATACCTTCTAAAATACTCATGTTTGCCTTCCTGAGGTTTTCCAACACTCTTAGTATTTATAACAAGCCATAAACTATCATAGCAGTTTGCAAATAAAGGAAAATGACAGGTTAGGTCCCTGAAGAGCTGACAAACCCAAATGTGACTTCACACAGCAAGGAATGACAACAAGGGTCAGTGAAAAGGAAAAAGAAAAGCCAAGTGGTCCAAAATCTGAAACAGTATCTAAGAGCACTGCCCTGACACCTTCTGCATTCATCTGCAATTCTAGCTTTAGAAATACTGGTTGAAGTACTTTTTTTCCTCCTAAAGGAAGAGTGGATATTTCCTAGCTGTGCTATCCCTTTCCTCACTGCAAGTCCTTTCCTTCTATTCCTTTCTCCCTCACCAGCCCCCCATGGCAAAGCCGCATGTTGGAGCAAAGCAACAGCACAGCAAACTGATGTAATGCTCTAAATCCTGCCCAAACACACATGAGAGCACAGATTAATATTACATTAGAAATAAGCTTAGGGAGAGACATATTTGTTATATTGGTGGGTTTATTTCTGAGGAATGAGAAGAACAGCACAACTGGCTTGATATTTTTTGGCCGTGCCTCAACTGAGCAGGGTCTGAAGGTGCTGCCTCTCTCTCCCCTGCTCCATTTCCTTGCTCATAAATTAGGACTAAAACCCAGTGAACGCCTATTTGCTCAGCTTGTTTGGGACGCTGCTGGGTTACATACTTTTAGATGTGTTTTAGTTATACCATACCAAATTCATTCTGGGACATATATAAAAGTACTTGCAAGGAAAAGACCTTTTGAACTTTCCAAAACCAGCACAGGCATGTCCCAAATGCTAATGGGCTTTATCCCTTAACAAATAACAAAGTTTTCCATTATTTACAGTCCCCTAGAAATCCCAGCTGAAGTCACTATCCCATTGTGTCTGTCTCTGAAGTCAGGCCCCACCCTCTAGAGGTTTCATCTAAAGAGACTAAAGGTGAGGAAAGGGAATGATTATCCTCATTTGCAGATGAGACAAAAAAAAATTACTAGCCCTGTTTCTTCCCACCTATGTCTAGATGAGCAGATCTACAACATCTCCCAGGTATGTCTCCTGGCTGCTTTTTAACTTTATATCAAGGCCAGATCCAGGCCCAACACACCCAGGCTTCCACAGAGAGAAAACATGGGTGCAGAGCCCCAGTGGAGGCCAAGACACGCTCTGACCACAGGTTTGATCTGGACACCAGCACATATGTCCAGAAGCCTTGACAGAACTAAGCATCATAGACAGAAATCACACCCAAACCTCAGCTGCAGTCCAGTGCCTTCATTACAAGACCAGCCTTTCCCCCTTGGGCTCAGTGTGTGAGAGGGTACAGCCACCAAACGCTGCTGCAGCACCAGGGAAGGCAGCTCACTCATTGTGTCCTTGACATGCAGAGCCAGCGGGGCGTGTGCTGCATGTCACCAGGCTGAGACCAAAGCCACAACAACTCTGACCCTTCTCCCCCACCTTTTACGTGATTCATGTGGCTCATGTCCTGTTCTGGCTATACCAAGCCACGCTGTGCTGCACCTCTGACACTCACTTTACATCTACACCCCTCCCTGTCCCCTGTCCAAAGAGTAGCTGCATTGTTCCATGGATTTTCCAACATTATTTTGCCATGAAGGATGCATCAGGGTTAAAAACAGGTTGCTGTATTTTGCTGTTAATCCAAAGCACCACAGAGCTTCAAGACAGGGCTTGACTGATTCAGGGCTTCACTCTCCACTGTCTCGTGTGACAGATCCATTCAAAATCAGCATAAAAGTACTATCAAGATTAGAATAAGAACGTTTAAGGTCCTGTCTCCAAAAATTCACATGAATAGCAACATCTTACATATCAGACACGAGGTTACATTGGGACAAGCCAAGGGGCCACATCTGGCATGTGGGGTCACATGGCAGGGGAAGGAGCCAAGGCACTGGGCTGCAACACTGGGCACCACATCCTGCGGCTCCCTGTGAGCCCTGGAACCTCAGCGCGCTCTTGCACGGCTCGTGGGGTGATGAGGGAGGGGGAAGCTGCAGCTCCGTGTGCAAATGGGCACAGCACAGATTTTACTGTATGCAGGAAGAGTCACACACTCAGGGAGCAGGGCTGAATTCTCACAAGCAGACCTGTCCCAACAGAGGCACTGGTGACCACCATCCTGGATCACCATACTTGCTCCAGTAGCACAGCAAAGGGCTGACAGAAACACCCCAGTAATTCCCCAGATGACCCATGTATAGAGATGCAAGAGTGAAACTTCCTTCCAGCCAACACTAAACAATCTCAGTCCCTAGTTATGCTCATCACGTTCTCCCAAAGAGAGAGCTTGTGTTATCCCCACAGGATAACTGATGGGAAAACTGCAGCCCAGACAGTGTCCCCCAAAACATGGAAGGACAGATTTGTTTAACCCCACAACCTGCCTGACTCTCAGTGCCTTCCTGCTCACTGCTGCCAACACTGAGATGCAAATTTAAATTACAACAGACAAGTCTTCTCCCAGGGAATATCAGTTATCCTGCTCTGTTTGCCACAACTGTGAGTGTTCACACAGCCCTCTGTATGTTAAAACCTGAGATGCACTCCTAACACAAGATAAATGACTGCTGTTGGCTACAGCTACGTTCGGTTCATCAATTAATTACAAAATAATCTAATTACTAACACTACAAGTTAAATGGCTGAGCCCTAGGAAAAGTGTCATTTCCTGAGACATTTTTGAGGGAAATAGATTTCAACTTTTAGTCTCTGGGCACCCTCCATTCCCACTGTTCTCTTTTGGCAGACAAACGGAAGGTCAGTCTAAGAACAACAGTACCATTGGTAAGACCAAATGGCAGTGCATTAGCCCCAAACCACATGGTAATTCTGCAGCTTTAGAAACCATAATGAGGGATTCCTTAAAAACAAGACCTGTAGCAGCCAAGTGCTGATTTTTGTGCTCCATTGCACTAAGTCTATGACATTATAACTCAAAGTCAGTGAGACTGATGCAGGAGCAGTGTTGGTGACACAGACAAGGAAGCTGCTCCCTAGTCCAGAACCCCCCCAACCAGGTGTCAGAAGTTGCTCGCTCTCTGCTGAGCAGCACAACTCCTGGTGAGCCTTCAGCTACTCCTCTCACTTGTGTCCTGTCCAGGTATAGAGCACATGTGCTGCTCTGAATGGGATGGAACTTCAGCAGGGTACCCCTGTGGGTACCCAAAAAACCCTCAAGTGCAATGCAGCACTCAAAGCCAGGCTGTATGTTTTACTTGCAGTTGGGCTAAGCTAGTCCAAGCTGCTTTAAGCAATTTTGTTTAAAGCAATTTACACAAATATTTAGCTCTTTTCTCTGCTTGTGAATTTCCCTAAGCATATTACAGAAGTAGGTTAAAAAGAGCTCTTTTTCTTGGATTGGAGGCAGGACAGACAAACTTTAAAGAATTCTCCTTAATTTCATTCTCCTTGGGAATGAAAATCATTTTGTGACCAAGCAAGTGTTGTTTCTCACTTTGCAAGCATTGGCAGCAGGACCCAGGGTGGCCTTCCCAGGTACATCCATACCCATACCCAGCTAGACAGAAACAGCCCCTGTGCACAGAGCAGGCTTTTCATCTGGTTACTAATCCAGCAAGCTATTTGCTGATAGTACTTTCCACTTTTTGATCAGCTTTGCTCTAGACTCATAAATCATTGTTCACACAGCATGCAGCATGTACATACCAAGGCAGCACTGAATGTTAGAAACAATATAAAGCTTCATCACACCACCAGGAATGAGACTTTTCTGTGGGACAGGGCTGGAGAGCGGCAGCAGCTTCCCCTCCCCAACAGCTGTGTTAGGGGCCAACAGGTTGCACCCAAACAGAGAGCTCAGAAAAGCAGACAAAGAGTGGCCAAAGGTCTCTTACTTTCCATACATCCCCCAGCTTCACCTGAGAGCTCACACTCACCAGACACAAATTGCTCTTCTGTTTTTTCAGCGCTCTGTCCCCAAATACATTAAAGCATTAATGCCCTGGCAAAAAAAGAAAGCAAATATTAACAGACAGGACTGTTTTCTGTCACTGCAAATACCTGTCTGTATGCACTGGTTACTTGACAAAATAATTAAATACAAATGCCCAATAAATCTGTATATTGTAACTTAAATAGAACAAGATCAGGCAGCTTTCAGCCAGCCAAAACACACACACCCAGCCCCACACGAGTACTCCAGCATAGCTTCAGGACGTGTTCTGAAAGGATCCTGGCCAGCACAGCCGCCAGAAGGTTGGGAATACACACAGGAAGGGTTTAACTAGACCTCTGTGAGGTATGGTGAGGGTCCTTGCAGATAGAAGATACTTAAGAGCAGACATTGCTCTGTAAAGGCGATGAGTATGCATGTTCCTGACATGCTGTCTGCTCTCTCAAGCATCATCCCGAGTAATTTTTAACCCTTTCTTCACCCCAAGGTTTTAAGAGCATCACCCTGCGAGATTCAACAAGGCATTTTCCCTCCACATTCCCCATACTCTTGAGTGTCAGTTGGCTAAACTACCAGACCTCAGCCCCACACGTTGTCCCACCTCATAGACCGTGGAAAGTAAAAACTACAAGATCTTACTGGCAGTCCTGCTGTAACAATGCTGGTGGTGGACAGTTCCAAGGGAGAGGAGAAAGAAGGGTCTGGAGGTAAACTCTCCCACTGTCATGCAGCAAAGCCGATTGGAGGACGGTGTTGCTGGGCTATAGGAGTAAAGATGAAGGAAACTCCTTCCCAAAGGAATTCAGATCCCAGTTTTTCTTCCCTTCCAGAAGCATCCCTTGAGAGAAAAAATTTGTATGACCCCCCGAACTATTCCAGTCTCACTTCACCCCAGGCGGGCACTGCCAACACACGTGAGATCATTACACTAATCCATGGCAGTGGCACGGCTCGGCTCCGAAGAGAAGGGGTTAAGCCGAGGCAGCACAGCCACTGGGAAGCGGAGACTTAGTTTGAACTGACAAACCCAGTCCTCCGTAAACACAGGGAACAAATCCCACGAAACAGCAGCCATTAGGACGGTTGTTCTGGCTTTAAAGCAAGCAAATCAATGTTGATCCCCAAATCTGCGGGAGGGCGCTTACCCCTGACTCCTCATTGCTCCGTGACCAGAGATGAAGTGAGAATGCTCCGCCACCGGAATCCGCTGACACGTCGATAAACTTGAGAGGGAAAGACGGCAGGAGAAAGCGGGAGAAGAAAAAGGGGTGGAGGCAAGTCTGACATGTTTGTACAGTGCCTGATTCACCTAAGCTGCCGAGTTTGATTTCAGGGTGTGGTAGCAGATGGGACACAGGAGCAATCAGCGTAGAGAAGACTCAGATTCCTGTTCCACGGAAAACGACAGATGCTAACAGCAGAGCCTCTTGGGACCATCTCGCCTTCTTCTCACAGTCTCCTCTCTTCGTCCCTAGAGAGGATGAGAGAGAGAGAGCTCAGAGTCACACCTGGGTACCCCGATGTGCCGGTCTCAGGCGAGAACTTTGGGGAGATCATCTCCCATTCCCCTCCGCCCTTTTTCACACCCCACTTCACTGTGGCTTATTAAAGCTCCATTTGTCAGCTCTTCTCTCTCAGCTCCACAGCCTCGGGGCCAGGAGCTGCTGAAGCTTCTAACAAACCCGACATCTCCGCCCGTGTCGCCTAGCTGCAGATTTCGAGACCTGCCACCAATCCCTTGTCATTCCAGGAAGGAAAGCTTTGATTGCTTGCTTTATGGCTCGCAGTAGAAGAATTCACCCCATTTATTTGCATTGCAGATGAGCAGCACATGACCTGGTGCTTTTACTTTTCCCCTGTCCTCACCATGAGTCAGTGCTGCCAGGTCTGGAGTCTGGGATCACCCTCTAATTCAGTTGTGCTGCCTGTGCCTCAGGGTTTACTGACTACTGGAAATAGACTTTCCACAAGCAGCAGGACAGCAGCTCCGGCAGTGCCGGCTGGGCTTGGTGACTGGGCCATCATCAGAGGACACTTAGGGGATTGCAGCCTGGAGCGTTTAGAGTTCATGGCAGCAAACCCATCAGCTGCCCTTGCTCCATTGCGAACAAGGAGGATTCTTGGCCTATCCAAACTGACAATGCTGGCTTAACCCTCAGATATTTTTAGGTCCAAAGAACAGAGATGTTAACCATAAAAACCCACCCCCGTGACTTTTTAGGTTTTTTAAAATAAGATTTGTTTTGTTGAACCACACTTAAATAAATGAGTGGCATGCTACAAATAATCATTAAGTGGTCATTATTGCTGGGAGTGGCTTGTCCTGCAGAGATGAGCCAGCTCAGTGACCTTTTAGCCATGTTCCCCCCATTCCCATTTTCCTCCCCACCTACCTGTCTATTCCAACTAAAATAGCTGCAGTATCTTTGTACCACAGTCTCAGCTGTAGTTGGAATTCATGAGCTTTACTATCATGGAGAAGGAACAGAACCAAGATTCATAGAGAGAACCTTTTGGAGCTGAAGGTCTGAGGTTCCTTACCCTCATTTCCCAACCTGCTAGCTAAGTTATGGAAGGCTGCTTCCTGAACATGCAGCCACCACTTCTACATTACACTGCAGGTCCCTACCTGCCACAGTGACCCAGGTTTCCTGCCTGTTCCCTCCCCAGGGTATAGGAAATTGAGCTAGCCAGGTTCTTTTCTGTCTGGGGAGTAGCTTCTCTCTCCTACGGGGCAGGCCCCATACAAAGATGTAATCAAAGGAAGGAAAGTTCCCTTTAATAGTAAAAAAAAATCATAGTAAATAACAAAGGGGGACAGCATTCTTTCCCAACACACTGGAACTCGCAGGGCAGAGCAGTGTGGTGGAGGATCAGGGATGAGGAAGCAGAGTTTGAACCTAGTAGGTGTGGATGGCAAACCGTCTCTGTCATCCGTGCACCTGGGCTTTGCTGCTGTGCCAGGCAGCGCGGAGTCATCTGCACAAGCATGGCGTGGGGAGCATCACACACAAACAGCTTCTACAGTCTACAAGGAGTCATCCAGCCTTGGAGCTGACTCCACATTTGCATGAGTATTGTATTTCCTGGGTTACATGTTAGCACAGTCTCTTTCTAGAACAAGCCTTGAGTTCGTTATAAATGGCAGAGCCTGATTTTACTTGTCAAGGCACAAGCTTAGATGAAACCAAGGCAGTTCTGAATCAGTGTGAACCTCTGCTGCCTACAATCTTAATGAAAAATTAGGACACTTTCCAGTCTTTATATTCACAAGTTTGGTCCCAGCAGTCCTGCACGCTTTGAAGAAAAATTTCCCAGTAAAAGTGACACGTCTCTAATTTTCCCCTTCAGCAACTATCCCTACATTACACATTTTACTGCTCCCTGCCTGCCCACTGCTCCCTTCTTAGCTAGAGAATTGCACAAGACAATATAAATAATTATACTGGCGCGTTTATATAAACACAGGATACACGCCCCAGTCCTCCTACGGCTGCTCTCTCAGGTCCCGTCGGTCTCCGGGACAGCCATTCCTGGCAGCAACAAGTGCTGCAGGGTACGTTGACTAAATGTCTGCATTGCAGCCTGCCTGATTTATCTTCCCAGCAAAGGCCATTCCATATTCCATGTCCCCTCCCCAGACACAAAGCAAAGCAAATTTCAGATCCAAAGTGCTGATCTCACCTCGTTCCTCATCCTGCCCAGCCACATCACTGTGCTAGGAGAGCTCCAGGATCTCATATCCTGCACTGCTGCTGCAATAGGTTCCATTTAATCTCATTTAATCATCACTGGAGGAAGAGTTTGTGGTGAAAACCCCATTTTTAAACGTTTTCCTATTCCAACAGGCAACACTGGGCACTTTTAACTTAAAAAATAAAAGGTCCAAAACAGCCAAGCTAACTATACCATATACAATGTCTGTCTTCTACCTTAGCCAGGAGAAACATACTTGCTCCCCTGTCTGAATCTTGTGGAAACTGAGCAAACTCCTAAGGAAAATGGATCTGTATTCAACAGAGCTTCCAGGAAAAACCTAACACCAAGGCACAGGAAATCTGATACATTCATGAAATCCCAGTAAGAACTACAGCAATTCCACCTATGAAGCCAGGCTGTGGCTCAGGACCAGAATTCCATCAAGTTGTGTTTAGGGATCAGACAGGAAGCAGAAATGCTCTTCCACACAGAATCCCTTCCTTCTCTTTCATGGTTCTGTAAAGCTAGAGAAGCTGGCCGGGAAAGAATACACTTAAGGACTGGGACAAAAGGGTCACTAGGAGAAAGGGTGTGTTGCAAATTCGCACATCAGAACCAACCGGTGGGAGGAAGCACGAGATAGGAATCAAGTCGGGGAGTCTCATAATCAACACATGACAGTGATGCCAGGACTGGAGATAAGGAGGGAGCAATCCAGAGGCAGTTTCGCTTTAAGTGCTTACAGTTTAGCCACCTTTCCTTAAGGGTATCCCATTTGGAGGTGGGCAGAACATTCCAAGAGAGCATTACCTGGATAGCCAGCTCCAGTGTTTGGGTTATCCTCCTGCTTACTATGCATTGCTGCCATTATCCAGGTAGGATCCTGAGATGCCAGCAGGACAAAGCTCTGCTTGTACTCCAGCTGCATGAGTTCACCCAGTCTTTTTATCCATGGTTTACAGTCTAAACCAGGGGAGGTTTTTTCCCCAATTAAAAACAAAACACAAATGCATGAGAGCTGAAGAACTCCAAGTTTATCAAGCAAGTCCATCCCCTCTGCCAGAGCTCTGGGTGCTGTCAAAGTTCTGGACACATCCCCACACTCCTATCTGGCAGGGCAGTGGGGAGCTCAGAGTCCCTCTTTACCCTATGCCAAACAATGCAGATTGGGGCACATGGAAGAAGGGAATTTGTCCTACTTCAGGCTCACCATGGGTTACAGCCAGGCTCTCCTGGGCCAAACAACTCCTGTGGTGGAGCAAAGCACAGCCAGCAAAGAAACAGCACAAGGATCTGCAAATTCTGCGAAATTTGCAGAAGGCCAGAGGCAAGAAGCACAGAATCATTAAGGTTGGAAAAGATCTCTAAGATCATCAAGTCCAACCTTTGACCCATCACCACCTTGTCAACCAGACCAGAGCACTGAGCATCACATCCAGTCGTTCCTTGAACATCTCAAGGATGATGACTCCACCACTGCCCTGGTGCAGAGCCCCAGTGCCTGACAACTGTTTCAGTGAAGAAAGCAGGTTAAGCTTAAAGAGGGTAAGAAAACATCAGACTCTCTGAAAATTTTAAGTCCCACCCTGATGAGAAACTGAAGTTAAAGCTCAAGAAGATCACCTGAACACAGCACACGCTATTTTGCTACTGGTTAAATTCCTGTGGCTTGGTAGATGTTCCTGCAGATAATATCAATACAGCTTGGAACACAGCCACCTCACACGTCTTCCAGATCTTTTACTTGTAAAAATTCACAGACTTATTTGGTTATAAGAGAAGTAACATCATGGTCCACACCTCACAAGCCTGTGCCACCCTCTACAAAAGATGCTGCTTCTGCTTCCCTCAAAAGCCACAGTGATCAGTCCTGCAATGGCAACATCACAGCAGAAAGCCAACACTGCCTACAGATTCCCAGGTCACCTTGGAAAAGGCATTCTGCATGCTGCTAAAATGACTGTGACAATGCTCAACTCCCCCAGAACAGAGGCGGCTTAATCTGTTGTTTTTTCATGCATGCTGCGATCCTTAAGGATGCTATAGAAATGCAGATTGAAATCCCTCGCTGGCACCAGAGGAATACAGACCACAGCCTCTGTTCTGAATAACTAGGTCAGTCAGCTATCGCTGAAGTATTAGCCAGAATCCAGCGAATTCCTAGTGGCTAAAATAACGGCTGTAAAAGTCTAACACCATTTGCTGCCATTAGTCACTCTACCTCTGGGTACATTCAAACCCAACTCTGCAGAGCTTAGAATAATTTGAGGGTTGGAGCCTATGCTTGTCAAAATCCAAGCACGTGCCTCCGTGCAGCACAGGTTTCCCATCCCACTTGCAGCCGTGTGGAGGCAGGGAACAACTGTCCTTGCAGCCAGCTCAGCCTTACCCTGAAAACATTCAGCCCAGGAAAATCAGGAAGATGCTCTGCTAATCCCATGCCAGGGAAGAGGCGTCACCTCCCAGCAGCAGCTTCCCTACAGCAAGTACAGGAGAGGGCTTTGACCTGTGCTGATGAGTGGGTGGCATTTTTGGGGTAAGGCTGATAGAGGCAGAGCAGCTATTCCTCTCTGCGGAAGAAAAGAAGGGAAGGGCTGACAATTGCAATGGGAACAAGTATCCAAAATTTATTTCAACCCCTTCCAGCTGCTGAGGCTGGATCAAGCATTTGGTTTCCTCTCCCTAGAAGTAGGAGGCAGTTGAAGGGTTAAACCTGGTTGGGGATTTTTTGTTGGTATTTTTGGGGGTTTTTTTAGTTGTTTGTTTTGTTGCGTTTTTTTACTATTATTTAATTTATTTTCAAGCTCTGGTTGTCTCAGGAGCCTGGCCTACGTTTCAGCTGCTTGAAGTCATGCCACAACACAGCAACCACAACCTGCAAGGCAGGAACTGGACCTTCTTGTTCTGCCACTGAGAGCAGCATGTCACAATACTGTACCCTCGGTTTCCCTTATCTCCACAAGCAGTGAATGCTCTGGAGTCCACAGGAGGGGTTGCAAAGGATTAAATTATTATAATTCCCACGTAGAGATTTATTGATATAACACAGAAAAATGGTAGGCGAGGCATCCTTGTCTTGCATTCTCACTGCTACAACGAGGAACAAGTTATTTCCTGCCTCCCCTAAGAGTGAGTTTTGGTCTTTCCTGATAGTAGTTACAGAAGTCTTACTTTCTTTATCCTCAGCCATCTCCTCCATCCTTCCTTTAGGCTGGAGTTTTTAATAGCCTGGATACTGCCCAAGCCAGAAGGAGGTGCTGGTTGTTCTGAGGTACTGGTTTCAGCACAGCACAGACTAGTGGGCAAACAGTAAAGTTCTAGCTACCACTAGCCATTAAAAACAAGATTCCAAACTACCCAAAACATCTGTGCAACTACTAAGGCTGTCAGATTCCACAATAAGGAACTAAAGCATGAACAGTCAGGCAATGCACATTAGAAAGGACTGGAACACACCAGCTGTCTCTGGTACTGCAGGAACATTTTTCTACCACAGCCCTACCCTACAATTAAGGGAAGCCAAACTAAGCACAGTCACAGCCTGAGCACATGGACCTGCTGGCATTTGGCAGAGTGAATGCCTGTCCTTTGGAAGGAGTCTAGATCCTGCTGGCTGCTGAGAGAGAGAAACCATGGTGGAACAACTCAACCAGAATGCTCTTCAACATGACACCAGAAACTAGTCCACTAATATACACATACGTGTGGGTATATCTAAAGATTAAAGAAAATCTCCATCATCATCATCATCCTTAAAGAAGAAAAGAGCAACATAAGACATAGTCATTTAAGTTGTAAATAAGATGTAATGTTTCCTAATCTGCACATTTAGAGATTCTGAGGCTAGCATTGTAAAGATAACTGAAAAACTTCAGTTGATTTTCTACTTTCACCACTCCTCAAACTACTAATTCAAAAAACCACTTTTCTTGTTCATGTGCTCTCTGAGGTTCCAAATAAATTCTATAAATAAATTAATTTTTAAAAATACATTCCAACACAAAAAAAAAATTAACTAGCTCGTCTCCATTCCACATGTGATCTTTGAGGGGAAAAAAGGCTTCTTAACACTTAGAATGACCATTTTCTTATTCAGTTCTTTAGAATTCTAATGAAAACTGAAAGCCTGGATAACAGTTGTGCCCAAAGATGTCTTACAGAAATACTTCAGTATTTATTTGAAAAATACCTTCATTTTCTTCTTTCCACAAGTAGCAGTTCCAGTCTAAGCACAGCCACAGACCACTGAAGGTGATCCCAGACCACAGGTTAGGAGTAGCCAGAAAATTCAGGTGAGCCCAAGTTCTAGGAGACTCTTTAAAAACATGTCTTTAGATGACTAAAAGGTAACATTCCTTAATTAAGTTATGGGCTCAGCTTTATGTGACCCAGGCTGGTGTTTTGAGACGCTTTGGGAGAACATACTTAGAACTTGGAAGAGAACACAAAAGCCCAAAGAGGTTTGCAAATTTCTGGTTTGGGACCAAGCAGAATTAGTGTTTTCTTTCCTTTAACACCAAACAGTATTGTGTAAGAAAGAGGCAGACATCAGGAGGTTTTCTCAGCAGCAGTCGCAGACAGGAGCATTTTGTCTACTGACATCATCTCATGGTTGATGAGGTGTCACAAGATTCTAAGCTATTTGTGCCATTAGTTAATACATTTAGGTTTCTAATGAAATAAACACAAGCAGGAATTTTTCCTTTTAGGCCCCAATTACTCCATCCCAGTGCCGGATTTGCAGCCTGACTTCTCTCCTTTCCCTGCACACTCAGGAGCTCTGGTGGCTGCAGACTGTGAGTGTCCCCAAAGTGGACAGCTTGCTGCAGCATGACCAGCTCAGAGATGATTTGCCCAGAGAGCCTTCTTCCCAAAGTCAGCTGTAACATCTGTTCTTCGGATGCAATCCAAAATCCCTTGAAACCAGAGCTTTTTCACTGACTTCCACAAGTGCTAGAAAGATCCTCATTCTAAGCTGGATGTTACAGGAAAGAAGTTAATTTCTAGCATTATTGTATGCAGTGATGTACTTTCTTGGCCAAGGCCCAAAGTACTCATTATGAAGTGTAACACCCTGCTTAATTCTTCCAGAAGCCAATCATAAGGCTACTATGAATTTTAATGAGCACTGAATCAAGACCCAGATGGTTTTTTAAGCCAAATTATCCTGTTCTTGGTTATTTTAAGATCTATGTAGTGCCTTCTGGCCACTACATGTTAACTCCTCTGTTCCTGGCCCAGATTAAGGACAGACGTTCACCCTTCTTCTCCCTCTCTAAGCACAGCTCTCCAGCTGTGCTGTGAAGACCCTCAGCTCCTTCTGTGCCTTGAAAAGTCACAGATTTAGAAGACTCAAATATTGACACAGGTGGGGTAAAAAGGTTCCAACAATACTTGTCAGGGAAGAAAGTAAAAAAAATAGAAGGCTATCAGTAAGGGAACACTGACCCTACAGACAGTCAACTCTATTTAACCAATTCTCAGGGATACACAATTGAACTCAGAGCCATCAAATTGACATTATCAATTTGTGGGGTCACTGTCTCTGCTGAAGTTGCCGAGTACCATTTGCTTTCTAGTTTGCAATGTCATGTTTCATTTTAACCACACCATCTTGTCTATACATTCTCTATGCCATATCAGCAGGCCACCTGCTCCTGGCCAGGGGATGCTGCTGTATTGCCTCAGCTGCATCTACACCAAAAATGACACTGCTCAAAGCCAGTTTGGCTATATTGATTCTTCAGAGCAGGTTACAAATTACCTTCCACATCTACCACAAGCCACTATCACCTTACTCTGTCCTTTGACTAAACCTGGGGGTTCTGAGGGAGAGCTGAGGGTAGTTGGTCAGTTGTTTTCACAGATGGGGTAAAAGGAGGAGGAAAGGAAGAAGAAGACAAAAGGAAAAAGGTTCTACAACCTGCTTTCCTGGTCCCCAATTATCCAAGGTCTTCTCTCACTGCAATAGCAGTTCTCATTTCAGTGTCCCAATGCCTCTGTTCTTCATTAAATCCCTTTTATATACTCATAGAATCACAAAATAGTTTGGGTTGGAAGAGACCTTAAAGATCGTCTAGTTCCAGAGCCCTTCCATGGGCAGGGAACCTTCCAATAGATCAGGCTCCCCCAGCTTCACTTGTATGGGTTATTTTTGTATTCTGGGATTATTTCCACCCCCCCAACCTTGTCTGGTAAACAGATGGGTGTCACAGAAATGAAAAGCATGAAATGGAAGGAGTAACCAAAACTGAAATGCAGCATTATGCAAGGCAGCTATGGAGAAGAAACAATGTTATGTCACTGGCTGTTACTCAGTCAAGGGTGGTTAATGAGTTTACACTATTTAACCACATCCCCAGAATGGGCATCACAGTTTAAGGAGTGCAGATAGAACTCTAAGATAATTGAAAATGAGGAGTGGGAGGGAAATAAGGAAACAAAAGCTGGGTTTAATGTTGTTTCTTGCCTTTAGATGTATGACACATGGCACAGTTGTCCTAAGTCTGGGTCTGAAATATTTATTTTTAATTTACTGTAAACACCCTGACTGAGCAGCAGGAGTGCAAGTGACACACAGAACTTGCCATCATTTGCTAAAACAGAGAGGGAACTCGGTCTCTGTGCTGGGATTGCCAAGTCCTGCACGAACATCCAGCTCAGGAACTCAGACGGCTGCCCTTGGAAGTGGCCTGAGGAGTGTGTGCTTTAACCAGCATCTGTCCCTTTTCACTTGAACCACATTTGAACTTCTTAACAGTGAAAAATCATTCTGCCCTGTTCCTATTCCTCTGAGCAATTGCACACAGGCCCCTCTTATTACTACATTAGTGTAATTTTGTCTCCAACATTCCCCCTGAGAGGAATTACTCATGTCCTGCTATTATTTATTTTACTGCTAAGAACCTGGGTTTTAGGAGCAGTTTTAATTAAATACCAATGCTCCTCCTCCTCAATTAGGATCACCTTTATCTAGGTTGCTGTGCTTTGCATTCTCCAGCACCAACATTTCTTTCCTCTTATTTATCCATCCTTCAACAGTTCTCTCTGGAACTCAAAAAAGTCTCCCTCTACCACCAAGTCATTGTCAGCCAAAATACAAGGTTTTACCAGATGTAAAGAACCATCCCATGGAAGATAACCTAATGTTTAACCTTGTTATGCAGAATTCCACTTGAAAATTATGTCAAATGGCAATGACAAAAGAAAGAGCTTCCATAGTCCCCAAAGTCACAGGCTGCTGTGCTGGCCTGTCCACCAGTCCACAGCATGTGGCTACTACTGTCCCTTCCCAGTTTCCCTGCTCCTCTGGGGCCTTGCTTGCACTTCTCTTGCTCCCCGCTACCCTCTCATGTTGTGATTTTCATTGGGAGTTTGAAGTGCAGCATGGCCACCCCTGGGTAAACACCTCTTCAAAGTATTTGCTGTCCCTGGATAATGACTCAGATCACAATGTATTCCAGACTTGGGTACACAGGATTCTTGGAAGCTGCCCTAGATTAATGATTTAAGAGTTATTCATTCATGCTCCCCAAGTGACAGAGGCAGAACTGATGACTCCTGACTGGGAAGTTGGCAGGAATATCCTCAACTATTTCTACAGAGTGGAATCAAGCTGCAGCAACTACATCCAAGTGCATGAGCTGATCCAGTGCCTGGCAGCGACAGCTGCGGACACAGCACAATGTTACACAACCACTGCTGGCACCGAGGCCCTCCTGGCCACCAGCCCCTGCCTCAGCTTTGGGCACAGGTGCCCTTCCCCAGGCAACCTCACCCAGCCATTCTGCACCCTGCCCAGGGCACAACTTCCCTCTAGGCACTGTTTGGTTCCTGCCTTCCCTAGGGAAAAGAAGAGGCAACAAGGTATTTTGATTTCACTCTTCACAGATTTGACAAGGCTTTTTTCCAAAAGTTTACTGACTATAGTTATTTCCCTTACCAGAAGGTGGTTTTGCTTTATGAGCACATATTATTCCTTTACCAAGAGGAAAATGGAACTGCATTCAAGTATTAGCAGCATTGGCTAAAGAGAAAGTGGGGATGCTCTGCGCTGCACTTCCGGGCTCAGCAAGTGCCTTCCCTCCACAGCTCCAGCAGCTCTGCCAAATCCATGCTCTGCTCTACTCCCATCAAGGACTGGCATTTATACCCATCTAAGCACACATTTCTCAGGCTGGAGGGCTCCCAGCTAGGAATAGTTTCAGTATAAGGAAGGGACGCTGACATCAAACATTTTTTAGGTGTTGCTAGTTTTTTTTTAGAGCCATCTCTGTACATTCCAGGTATTTTTTCCCTACCTTGAACCGGCTTTTCCTGCATCTAGGACAAGCTCTCTGCTACTTTCTGGCCTCTCAGCCAATAGTTTTTGACAGCCATAAACTGAGTGTTCAGGTGTCATATAAATTAAAAAAAAAAAAAAATCTTATCTCCAAACCATGCCAATTAAAAACCTTTAAGTCCAAATTCCCAAGGCAAGAACCATCTTCATTTTGCCTTCTACAGAACAACAAATAATCTAGCAATGTTGAAAAACACTAGATTAATAAACCATAACCTGATGTCTCTTTACTAAATTTTACTTTCATTCACCTACTGTTCTTTCAATACCCATCATTCTGCTACTTAAATATGTTTTAGAGGCACTATCTGTGCATTTATTCACCACTAGAACACAGGCAGTGTTCAAAACACCACCGGCACAAGACAGTGTTAAAAACATTATCCCTCACCCATTTTTATGGCTTCAGACATCAGAAAATTAGCTCTTATTGGTTGATTTTTCAGCCTAAAAAGGGAGTATCAGAGACATAATACATTTATGAGTTCTACAGACTGGGAAGGTAACAAAAAAGCAGAAGTCATTTTAGTTTCAGTGTTCAGAATGCTGAACCCTGTTGCCCCATCTACCTCCCATAAAAGCAGGCTTACCTTGAAAAAAGATCCCAGAGAAATACTTCTGGAGTAAATTCAGTCCCTTCTTCCTTCTGACTGCAGGTTGCTGCTTGTCTTAAATACGGGAAACATCCCTTGCTTCAGGCAAAAATTCTCAGCAATTTAGTCTTAAAGCTTCTGCAGAAAACTCCTCATGCACATGCAAACCCCCCGGCTCCAGCTGCTTCCTCAGCAGCACTGGCCCGTGCCAGGTGCTGGGCAGTGATCCCAGTGCTCCCACCCCTGTTCCCGGCAGGCAGTACAGGTGGTAGCACAACTCAGGGAAGGTAAAACAGCCTCACAATCACCAATTCCATTGAAACCTTGCAGTTCCGGCTGAGGAGATCTCTTTGCAGACACATAGCCCTGTCAGGATGCTGGGATGCAGTGAGTCAATGTTTTCTGGGACCTTTTTTTATCGTGGGCTGATGCTGTGAGCTCAGCAAAGAGGATGGCACAGTGCCTTGAGTGGCATTTTGCACAAAAGGCAAGAGCAAGATACTAATCAAGATTCTGGTGTGTAGAGACTCCATGCATTTTCCCCTCAACCAAGCCTAGAAATCACAGGCTTAGCAGCACACTGGGGTGGGGAGAGAGCTACAGACATAACGGAGCCTTATGCTTTGAGAATCTGTGATTAAAGATTCTCATGCCCTGTAAACTGCAGGCCACAAATGGCAAATAAAGTATCATTCCATCATAGACTTCCTTCTCTATGTGGAGAGCATTCCCATGTCCTTTTGTGGATGTCAGGACTCTGGGCATTGTGCTGGTCTTGCATAACTTGCCTGGATCCCATGTCATGCAATTTCAAAAACTGCAAAAGCTAATACAAAGTTGACACTTCTGCAGGCTGGGTTTCAGCAACAGTTCGCCTGGCACCCTGAGAAGGAAGGTAAACTGTTCTATGGCTTCAGACTTCACAGGGATGTAAATGAGGACAGATTTATTAAGCTAATTGAAACAGTTCATACTGGCTGAAACTCTGCAGCTGTAACCATTATATTTCTGATCCTTTAGTCCTAAATGCAACCCAGCAGAATCCAATGCTTTAATCAAGACAGCAAGTGCCATGGCTTCTCCCCACTGCAGTGGTTTAGAAATCAACACCAGCAAGGCTGCCAGGGAGGCAATTAGGTATTTTCCATAGGTATCCTGATAAAGAAGCCAGTTATTTACAGCTTCCTGGCACGTCAGTTACTTCACTATTTCCTACACAACACTCAGAAAAGAGAAGCACTTTTTTTTCCCCTCACAGATATAAGTGTTCTATTCAAGAGCCAATTCATTTTTTTTGTTCTTGGAGTTGGCTTCTATTTCCTCACCTGGATAACCACAAGCACATTTTTGTGAACATTAGGTAACAAGAAAGCCTGCTGCTAATTCTTCCTCATCAGAGCCTGGGGAAAAATCTGAGCTGTTGGGTGAAAGCTAAAAAAACAAACAGAATAGATGGGAGGGGGAAGAGGAGTGAGAAATAATTCAGGAGTGAGTCAGTCATGCTCCTCCTGCTTAGTCACCTGTAGTTCTGCTCTCCAGACACACTGAAGATTGGGAATAAGATTCCTGCCTGCCTTCCACCTACCTCCTCCTGACAAGGACTTGGAAAAAAGAGATAGGGCAGAGTTTGGGGAACCAGACACTAAAGATGCTTGTTTTCCAGTGTCAGAGAACTGCCAGTAGCCTTTTTTTTTTGTTTTGTTTTTGTTTTTTGTTTCCCACCTCCTTCTGTTGCCCCTGCACTATTTTGCAGTTAAATCATCTTGATTCAACCTGTTCATCTGCTGGTCTGAGTTCCTCTGATGGTGCCCTGCAGTTTTGACATCGTAGGGGGTTGCCATGGAGAAGAGGGTGATGTCATTGACACAAAAAGCACCGAACTTACAAATACAACAGGAACCGAGCTATTTATAAGAGCTGCTTCTCTTCCCCCACTCTTTGCTGGGGTGGGTGGAAGCAAAGACAGCAGCTCCATTCTTGATGTTTCTGTCAACAAGTTTCAGAAATGAATTTTCTTGTCAGAAAATATCCCAAGCCTGTGAGATTACTGAATGCTGTCAGCTTTCGGACTTCATTCATTAGAGCAAGATTTAGCTTTCCCAGCTCCTCACTGGGTTTGAGGTTAAATAACACTCATGTTTGTAGAGTAATTTCTACCCTGACAATCTCTGCAGCATTACTGAGACACAACCACTTCTGGAAGGGAGGACATGTCACAAAAAGAGAGGGGACAGAGACCCTGGTTTATGTAAAGGCTTCATAGTCCTTATAACCACTCAGTAATAACTCCTGGAATCACAGAACAGCCTGGCCTGGAAGGGCTCCCCGAGGATCCTGTGACTGTTGGTTTGGTCTTGGCTGTGTGGGGTCTGCACATCAACACAATTCTTACAGAACGAATGTTTAGCGCATGTAAAAATTGCAAAACACAGAGGAGAAAAAAGGAAGACTAAGAACTTAGAGAGGAACGAAAATAATAATTTTAGAATGCACTTGGAATAAGCCAGTTCAGTTCCCATACAGGTAAAGTAGTAATCCAGGTTGGTTCTTTAGGAGTAGATGCAGACGTGGCAGAACAGTCCAGGGCCTTTACTGCATATCAAGGAAGCATACAAAAAAATTCTGAATTCTGCAACATTCCAACTTTTTTTTTCTACAAAATGATTCTCAAGTGAATGATAATATAAAGTATCACACTACAAAGTACGTTACTAGTTTAGCTTCAAGGAAACACACAACCCAAGATACTGAAAAATCAAGTGAATCCAAAGCATTGGGGAAAAAAACCCTTCAGCTCAGGCCTAGAAAATGAATACTAACATTTGTCTTCTGTCAGCATTGTGTCACCCAGCTACTGTTCCTGGTTGGTAAATCACACTTCCATACCACGAGGTAAATAATTAAATAGCTTTGGATCATAGTTATGACAAAAGGAAAGTAAGGAACAAACATTTCTAGAACCAACAAAAAGAACAACAATCTTCCTCAGTCTTTACTGAATGACCTTGATATTCATGTTGTTTAATAATTTAAACTATTATGGAAATGAAACCTTCATATTTCTAAGCTTCCAAATAGCATCCAGCTTCTGCTGGATTAACTGAGCAGAAGGGCAAAAAGTGTGAAATAGTAAGAACCAAAAGAATGAAACTGTTAAAGGAGTTTAGTGCTCCTTGTCAAGCTTTAAGTGATCTTTGTAAACACAGGCACATCCATGTGACTGCAGTGCCCATAGCCCAAGGCTAAAGGAAAGACTCCAACCAAGAAATCCCCAGCCCACAGGCAAATAGCTCACTTCAAATAAGAACTCAGCTTTTGTACATCGAGGCCTCCTTGGGGAAATCACAGGGGCACAGCACCTCAGGAGCTGCACTTTAGCCCAAAGGCATTTTTGGAATATTATTTGGGAAAGCAGCAGCAGAACAGAAGAAAGATGCAGAATTACTTGCTGATACTCATGCAGTAGGGGTGATGTGTCTTCTTTAAATAATAGAATCATTAAGGTTGGAAAAGATCTCCAAGAGCCCACCCACCACCACCAAGTTCACCACTAAACCAGGTTATCCCCAAGTGCCACCTCTATATACTATTTAAATCCTGCCAGGGACACTGACTCAATTACTCTTTACTAAAGAGTGCCTTCAAGTCCCATAAGGATGCAGATTCTTCTCAGCCCTTTTTGTTGCTCATTTATTTATAGAAACATTTTAATACTTTCACAGCAGTACCCGAATTAAGTTTTAGATGGGCTTTGGCCCTTTTAATTTTGTCCCTGCATAACCTCACAACATCCTTGGAGCTCTCCTGAATTGCCTGTCCCTTCTAGTTTACTCTGGAAAACCCAAAAATCCTAGTTTATTCTGTGAAATCATTTTATCTGCTAGCACAAGCTCAGGCTCACACTTCTGATAATGTAACAGTTATCAGGTGTATCTTTCTGTTCTGAGGTTTGCTTGATCTTTTTATTGAATACAAACCCCAGGCTGCAAAAGTCTCAGATACATATATTCTGAGTGCACTTATCTGATAAATTTTAGGAGATTTCCCAATTATCTCAGAGTAGGATTTTAAATCTACACATCACATACCTTTGAAGACCAGCAGATGATCAGTACTCCTCACCTTTCCTCAAGCTTCCTTAAAATGATCTCTTCAGATGTGAAGTGAGCAAAAAAAGTGACTTTCAGAGATCACAAGGATTTGTAAATGCTTGCAGGTGGACCTTAAAAAGCAATTAGGTTCTGTGACCTCATTGGTCACTCCACTCCAGAGCCACTCAGGAGGTAAGGTGGACCACCTGTATTTCACAGGTGTAAGCAATGATCTCCGTGAGCCCTTAGAAACAGTGGAACAAACTCCAGCTGCAGCTCCCAGAGCTTAAGGAGAAGAAAATGGCTCACACCTGTGGGGTTTGTCCCATCCACAGCTCAAGCACATTAAATCAGCCCCCATTTTTTACCTTTAGCATTTTTGGCTGCTCAGTGATTTCCTGCAAATATTTTTAGACCCCTTTTTGCTTAACAGAGTGGACGTGAATAATTTGATCTTTTCAGTTTCTGAATCAAAGCAGCTGAAGCCTGCAGATATCTTCCAGACATCCCTCTTGTACCTTTGGTCAAGTTTTGTTCTTAAGCAACTTGGTACAACCATGACCCATCACATTCCTATTTTCCTTTTGTGCACTTTTATTTATACAATAGGCATTAAAATTTTCCATAGCCCAGATTCCATCACTCTATTTTTTAATAATAACTTCACTAGGACTTCTAAATCTGGCTGTCACACAATTTCATTTTACCCTCTACTTGGTGTGGAACATTTTGTCATGTCAGGATTTATAAATGCCTCTTTTCCCTCAGAAAATATTAAGACAGTTTTCGTCTCCAAATATCCTGTGGGCAAGGCTGATGTGCCTCCTACTTCATGATGAGTCTGTGGCAATCCCAGCCCTGCAAGGTCACAGAGCACCTGTGTGTTACAGAGTGATTCACACAAGTGGTGCTCAGGAAAAGCTTGTGTAAGGTTGGAGGTGGTTACTTGAACAGACAACAGGGATGTCCAAAGAGCTCCCTGAGTTCCTGTTACATGTCAGTGCAATCAGCTCATGGCATAGGGGAGGCAGAGACTGACCTGTGCAGCAGAGAGGCAGAGTCCATCGAAGCAGAAGTGGGAACAAACATCTGAAGCGATGACTGCTTGTTCTTGTTATACCTGCTTGCTTCTCTTCATTGTTTGTGTGTGTTCATTATGGAGAAATTTATAATGTCATTGCTGTTACTGTTTTTACACTACTGGGGGGCAGTTTTGTGTTGTCTGGGATGTACATGAAGAGTGACTGATCATGGGCAGCCATATTAGACAGAGAAGGATTAGCACACTTTTTGTTTAGAAAGAAAAGAGATGCCAAGTCAACAAAAAAGTAATAGTGGAGTATTGCAGCTTTGATTTAGATCTCATTTAAGTAAAGACAAATAGGTTCACTTACATATTTTAAAGACCTGAAGAACAGATTTCCTCTACTGAACTTCTGCTGAGAGCTCTTATCTCTGTTCAGCCTGTTCTCAAAAGCTTTTTGTGCGAGTTAGACACAGTGAAGCTGTTCTGTAGTGGCTACAAACACGCCTTGTCTGAGAAGTCCTTGGGATGACTGATCCTTTGTTAGGAGCCTTCTCTTCCTAATCTACCTGGTACTCAGCTCAGTGCTGCAGGATATAAACTGGAAAAGTTGCAATTGAGAGGACAGCAAGTGAAATTCCCCTGATTTTGTTTAAAAGGCAGTTAAAGGATGAGCAAAAGAAAAAAACCCCAAAACTAATCAGTTAAATAAAAGATCAAACACAGCATCTTTTGAGAGCTAGCAGAAGTAGCTATGCATTCGACTCCTCAGTGCTCTAGCAGTGATCTTGGTTCTAAACTCTGGTTAGAGATAGAGCATTGTTTATCTGCTAGCTCAACAGATGACTAATTAATGTACTACAAGACGCATTAATTAAGGCATTAATGGACCAAAATAAATTCTTCAGCAGCAGTTTACATTCAATATTAAATAAAGCTGGTTTACCAGGGCATTTAGGTCCTATTCCTGAATTAGAAGAATATATAACCCTCACAGAGAAAGTGTAAAAAAAGGCATTAGGAATCCATGAGAGCAAAAGAAGACAGACCAAAGTAAGAGGAACAGTGATGGAACATGCAGAAAAAAAGCAGGAAAGAAGGTGGCTTGAAACAATGTGGAAAAGACAAAACTGAGTTCCACCCCAAAATTTGGAGATAACCCAAAGGGGAAGAACCAAACAGAACCATGGCTGGAGAATTCAACTAAATGAAAAAACACAATCCATTTGGCTTCTTAGGGAGAAGAAATTGCTAATAATGCATTTGTCTACTCTCACTTTCCTGTGTGGGAGAAGCTGCAAGGAAGTAAATCCCAAGTCTGAGAAGTTTCCCTACACTTCAAGTACATAGTACCACCTTGGGTTTGGATCTGGTAAGTTCTGTTGTCTTGAATAAAATGAAGGCTTTGTACTGTTTCAGTAATGCAGCACATAAAAGGTTAACACATATAACTGTCCACAAAACCTCCCACAAAAGCCTGCCAATGCATCACTTAGGGCAAATTGAGATTTCAGGGATGCTCAAATCCAGCCAGGAACTCCAGCCCTTGCAAAAGTAAACAAAACTCTTGCCTTAAGAAGAAAAAAGGTTTATGTGTGCAGCTTTTCCACTTGTGACTTCATCTACTTTTTCTTATGACAACTTTCTATGAGAGCACATTCCAAACAGAATCATTTAAGCTGTACTGAAGTGTCCAGAAAATCCCATGTGGTTATGAAAGCTGCCACCAAATGAGGGGCTTTTGCATCCAGCAGCCACAAAACATTCCCAGTCACGCAGCAGCACTCCTGCATGGATTCGAAATGAAGTCTTTTGAAACCATTTGATAGCAATGTTAAATATGACACTCGCTACCAAAACACAACTTTATTGATTAAACACCAATTGAAAGACCAACTGAATGCAGGACAAAGACATTTCAAAGAGTGTGGTGCAAGTTAGGTGTTAAATTTTTAAGGAGCTGTACAAGAAGGGGAGGTGGCAGTTAAGACAAACAATTTTCTCTCGCAAACTGCTCCGACACAGAAAGGTTCATGTAGAGGCTCAGGAGGTTTTCCATGCACTCATGCAATAGAAACATTCTTGAGCAAGTCCCACGTGAAGTATTGCAGAAATGGCTCCAATCACTCTCATGTTTACATTTGAAAACATAAGAAAGCAACAACAAATTCTTCTCTAGAATACAAAATGTGTTTGTTTTCTATGAAGTCACTGGAAGTTCACCAGGAGGAAAGTTTCTCCCACAGCAGCTAAGGTCAACAAAAGTCGTTCTTTGAAAGAGCTGTCAAACATTTCACTGATTTCCTCTCTCAACTCCCTCAGCAGAGGTACTGTGGACTTACCATCTGCATTCAGAATTCTCTCAAAAAGTTTACTCCAAAAATCACTGTCAGGGGTCCTAAAACAAACAGAGCAGTGTTCAGTGGAACAATACAAACACACACACACACACACAATGTGTCTGTCAAGGTCTTAGTTTATATTCACCACTAAACATCCAGGGAGAACCACACCTGAAATAATAATGTCACTCACCTGAGTAAATATAAAGGAAAACTAGGAATAAGTTGTTATTAATTTTAAATGTATGGACCCCATTCTCCAATAGGTTTCTGGATAGTAGCTACACAGGTCTAAACCAACTGTTTACCTTTTCTGGTATAACTGACCACTACCGCCATTCATAGTAAGCCAAGGCAGTTTTAGTTTACAGGAATTATCAAGAACATTTTTGAACTGAACAACTTGGGAAACTCCTTTCATGAATAAAGGGCAGAGGTAAACCTTATTTACCCACTTGCAAGCTAAGTTAACAGGGCAATATTAAAGGAAAGCTGCAAGAAGAAAAAAAGAAAAAGGTGGTTTAGAGCCAGTTTTGCTTCCTTTTTCCCCCCCGCCTTCCATCTGCCACAGTTCTGTACAGATAATATTTTGGAGACAATTAATAGTAATAAATCCCCTCTCTCCCAGATGTACCCACACAATACGAATAAAAAGGTTAAGTGACTCATTTAAGTCTCAGAAAACTGATATTAGAGCAAACCCTTTGTTCTTCTGTCTCACACTGCTACTGACTACTGAAGCACTTTTCTCCCTCGAGCTAGGAGTTACAGTGGCTTTGAAACAAATTATCTGCCTCTGCTTTATCTGACTCACAAAACAGCAACAGCCAGTCTCAAAATGAATCCAGCCTGTACTATTTCACTGGTACCTCTTATATTTGCTAAAATAATTAAGGCAATGCAGAACCTAACCAAGAAAAAAATATGCAAGACTTGAGTCCATTTTCTTTGTGGGATTAGATGAGCAAGAGGTGTGGCAGAGGAGATCAAGTGTTGCTAAGGAGGTGTAAGGAGTTCTGAGTGACAAAAATAGTCCTAAAAATTCAAACACAGCTTCTACATCCTGCCTCACATAAACCTGCACAGATGAAGTTTCCTAAAATAGTACAGTGAAAACAGAAAAAAAATCACCATATCCATTCTTTAATAATGGTAAAGGCTCTCCCCTGAAAAACAGGCTGTAAGCATTATACTTGGGAGATAAAAAAATCAACTTGATCACAATTTACATTCTACCTTCTACTAAATCTCTATCACAATGTTTCAGTGGTTTCCATTTGTTCTGTCACCTTTAAGTGGGTTTTCTGTTATAGAAAGCCATTGACCTTGGAAGAAAAATGTTGTGCTCTACCCTGCAATTCCCCACTGCTTTGGTAATTTGCTGAACTGGTAGTAAAATCGGTAGCTCTTGCAGTCATTCTGCTATATCTACATTTGTTTAATAAAAATAATTAAGTCCTGTTTAAAAAGCTTTCTTAAGATAAGAGGGTCATGGTTGTTGTATTAATGCCAGTCAGACTTCCATCAAGAAGCCTTATTTCTAGTGGTCAATATCTGAATTCTCAGAACACTGTTTTTAGGAAAGTTATTCTGTCAATAAAATCCTTGAAAAAAAACCCCAAAAACAACCCCAAAACTCAAATGAACCTCAAAAAATAAAAAAAAATCACTTTCCAAATCACTTGGAGAACTTTGAATACAAAGGAGAGAAGCAATGTCATTTTTACAAAAGTAGAATTACTAAAAGCAACAGGAAGAAGAATCCTGTGTCTTCAGGGGTGTTACAGTGTCACCAGCACAAGTGGCTGCATGCACAACATGAAGAGCCAAACTGATCTGCATCAGCTGACTCTTCTCCCAGGGAATACTCGATTGTGGAGCCTCTTCTGGTGGAAGAAGGCTCCCTGCAGCAGGGAATTTGCTTGTCACAGATTACTTCAAAGCTTCAAACTGACTAGAGCAAATGTCATCAATCAATAACAACTAGACAGACTAAAAGATCCATGTGTGAACGGAAATGGATTTAGAGCAAACTCCTTATTCCCACATAATGAAATACCTCATTTACACTGTTGATATAAGACTTCAGTACAATGTGTAACTAAAGCACCTATGCAGACATTTATTGCAATAATTGATATTGAAAAGTAAGTACAGATGATGAATGATAAGTCTATAACACTTTTAGAAGCAAAGCAGAAGACAGGATAGAAAAGAAATTCCTTATTTGTACTCTGAACTCCCAAATTATGAACTGATGCATGCAGATGAGCAAGAAGCCATTACAGCCTGGTTCCAGCTCCACAGAATTTGTTTCCAGACTTTATCTTCTTCCTTCTGTGTCTCTGTAGCCCTTCACAGGTCTCACTCCTCAAGACTCCCTCCAATTTCTACCTCAACCCAAAATCCTAATTTTTTCAATCCAGAATCCCCAGCTTTGACTATAATTCCTTTCCAATAAATTCCTCCTCTCCAAACTTCACTGACAGACAGACAGCCCCTTCCCAACTCAGACTTACTATTCCTCCTGCTCCAGTTATCCAGACAGTTACTGCTCTTGCTCCCATACCCACATCCTGATCAGGTCCCTGACACCATGTCTCAGGCCTTATGTGGCTTCATCTGTAGTAGCTCAATTTAATCTTTTGCAGAATTAAACAAAGGATATCACAGTAGAAAACCAGGCATATACCCAGTAAAGGAAGGGAAAAAAAAAAAAAAAGACATGTTTTCCTCTGTATACAGCTTAAGAAGATTGGATTTTTTTTTCCAAAGGCTGAACACAACAAACTGGGAGATGTAAGCAGTGCAGGTTGCTAGGGAACTGGACAACTCCCACGCTGCTAGTATGTTTTCTTAAAGCAATGGTCCTAGGAGTGATCCAGGATCCTGAATCAGATACCTATCCAGCAACTGCTGGAAGAGTTCTGGAAAATCCTTGTGAAATGCCAAGGCAAGAAAACCTGCAGTATGTGCCTACAAAATAAACAACAGCAGCTTCCAAAAAGCAGCTGTTTGCACACTTGCATCTCAGGTGACAGTTTTAAATTATTGTCTTTGCTGTACAAATGTACTGTTTCTACAGCTGTTACACTCTGCTATCAGTGTCTTAGTAAAATAAAAAAAAGGCAGAAAGCCAAACGAATCCATCTCTGAGGCAACGTGCCCATGTGATCTTTGCCCCCCTCACCACCCACCCACTCACAAACTTCTCCAAGCTCTAAGGTGCTGACTAAGCCTCATCTGAAAGGATCAAAAAGCAAAATCATTTCATCTTGTTTATTCATATTCAACTTAAAATTGTCTCCTATGCAGCACTGAGGCCACCAGTGAAGAAGTCAACAACTTCACAATTTCCAGCCCCACAAAACTAACACTTTTTGGCAAAAAGAGCCCCAAGTTGTTTACATTCCAAGCTCTGAAGACAGTACAGTCTAAGCTCTGAAGACAATATCACTATGAAGAAAATAAAATTAGATGTCTCTTCTTTCCCAGCAGCCCCCCCTCTGCAAAAGGACTTACTCGGAAAGGTTTTGGCTGATTTTCCAGATGGAATTCTCCTGGTAGACCTGGATATGATCCCCAAACAACAGCAAATGGACTATATCTGCAATGCCAACCAAGTCTACCTGTAATCACAACAAATACCACAAAGTTCAATATCTATCACTTTCTGCTCTTAATGCTTTCACACATTTAAGTCAGAACCATCCTTACACCAGAAACTTCCAGAGACCTGTTAAACAAGAAAACTTCTAAAGGTAAAATTCTGTTTTCATTATAGGTTTCTAAGTAAATACAGTAGTTACAATCACTGAACAGCACTGCTAATCCTTTCACTTAATGCCAAAGATTCCATCAGATGCAAAATTCTCTTTTTTTAGTATTTATTGATCAGAGCTTTCCATGGCACTTGTAAATTTTAATTTAAGAAAATGGGTTTTGTAAAGGAAACACAGAAATTAAGATGTCCTACTAAATACAGACTCACCTGATAGGGAAGAGAACTTTCTGCCAGAAGTTGTTGTCCATGAGGAGTCTGAGCTGTGGGAAAGCTATAGGGCAAGCTGACTTGAGGCAGTACCCTCAAATCCAGACTGTGAGAGAAATCCACCACCTTCAGAGCATTTGGCACCTCCTCATTAGAAAACGCGTCGCAGATCCTGAGCAGAGGAAGCACATGAGGCAGAAGACAATCCAACAAACTTGTTCTGTCTTTTAGAATTCAATTTAACAGCACAGTGAAGGTGAGTCTTAGCCATGTCAATACTCCCCTCTGATGGCTGCTGTCAGAACTACTGCTGCTAGGGCTGCCCTGGATGGCAAGAGCTCACAGCAGGGAGCTTAGGGATGATAGTGCTGTCTCCACAGTAAGCAACAGGAAACAATGAAGGGTTGAGGATGATGCTATTTTTGTATTTGTCACAGTTATCTGAAACAAAGTCTGGGGACTGTGGGAATAGTGTGATGTCTTTTCAGTGGTCCTGAAATGATGAGCCAGACACAGGTGATAAAAAGGGGTTACCTTTGTAAGGATCCTTATGGTGCACAACGCGATGAAAACGCTGAAGATGCACACATAACACAGCAGGTACAGTTTTTATACGATTAGCAAATTAGCATAACTGACAAGAATCCTCAATTAGAGACAGGGGTGATGAGGGAATTCCCCCTGGTTCTACCCATTTCTGAACAACTGCCCTCAGACAGGAACTAAATTTTGTTTATGAATATGTGTCTCAAAGAGCTGGTTTTCAACCCTGGCTTTCAGAGACCCCAGGGCTTGGAGCCACTGGGGAATTTATTTTGTCTTTCTGTCTAACAGAGCAGGTAAAATGCTAGCTACAACTGCAATAATAGGCTACAGAGCTACAAATATAGATATGTAAAGAATATAGAGAATAGATAAAAGCAAAAAGGCAAGAATCAATTTGGAATCAGTGTAATGTTTTGCACTTCTCCCTCTCCATCTAAATCTCAGAATACTTGATGGAAAAAGTAATTAACCTTGATAATATTTCAACAAACTTCTAGTCTACAGGTGAGGGAAGACAAAACAAAAGGGCAGGGAGGATTATCTCTATCGACACCTGCCAAGCCAACAATATCCACATATCACAGCTCACTACTACTCTTCTTACATACTCATATGCTCTGAGCCTATTTTTTAAGTTGTACTATGCACTTGTCCTTTTGCTACCCGAAAAAACCCCAAACCATTATCTTAACTTTTTGGCAGTTGTTTGTTTTGTATTTGCCACAGAGGAATTCAGCAGGAGGTATCCAAGTCCATCAAGCCACTATTATATCAGTGACTTCCAAAAGAGGACGCAGCACCCTAAGGAATGTGCAAGACAAGCCATTTCAGGATGTGAAGAAAATATTAGAATTTGCATAGTACAGGTATGTAATTTATAAATAATTATGTAAATAAGTTATTAATAAAATAATCACAAAGAAACTGTAAGTAAAATATGTTGGGACTATGTATGTCAAATGACTGTAGGCTCAAAGTAAATTTAAATTTAATAGCTATTTTTAACATATCAATGATAACTAAGAACCAGTGAATTTATGTAATGGAATTATATCTGATTCATTAGACATTGTGGTTACTGGCTTCCCACTGATGCCTGAAGTTTTTAGCTTTTATGTATTTTTCATGTATTTGTAGTTCTGTAGACTGTTAAATGCCTCAGCGTAACTTCCAGTACTTTTCCAGCTTTCCTTCCCACAATGAACAGACACTTATTAACACATTCCTAAAATTTTGTTATCTCTTGCCTGTAAGTTCTTTATTTTGCACCATGTAATCACTGGCATAATAAGGGTAGGGGAGGATGGCAGAACCCAGGGAGGAGATTACATAACCAACTGCTCCTCTCATTGGACAATATTGGCCAGATATTCTAATTGCCTAATCTTATCAATTGCAAGGATCTAATTTGGGCCACTGTTTTTTACCATATTATGTACCTGAAGGCACACAGCCTTCAAGGAAAGGTTTGCTTTTATATTATCATTCCAACGTGGTCTGGAAAGGTTTGTGCATTATTTGCAGACATCACCACACTTAGTTCACAGATCACATTCCAAGGGATACGTGACTTTGTTAACATAACATGGGAAAGAGCTTAAAGAAGAAAATTAGGTCTATGCATTAAGGTACCAGCTGGACTGCAGAGGAACCTGAACACTTTGTTTAGGGTATCTGGATATTCCAGTCCCACCTGTCTTATGTCTTCTAATCTCCTGGGTTTCAGGTATGTAAAGGCAAGTTACAAACCATACTGTAACTTGCTTTAGCGGTCCAGAACCTTGGTAAAGCAGAAACTTAAAAACATGGGTAATAGCAAAACCATTTTGTTGAGCAGAAGTTTTACAATGTCAATGTATACTATTTCTACAGGAATGCTTATTCCTAAATTAAGTGTTTTCACTCTTATCAGAATACACTGGAGCCTAAAAAAGCTGGACTGCAAAATCAGGCCTGTTACAGCAGCAGTTACACTCTAAGACTCCACCACCCTCCAGAGCCACACAGCAGGGATGGGGGACCCTGTCACAGCCAAGCACTGCAGATCCCCTCCCAGAACTGGGAATTCCTACGGGTGCATCCACCCGCAGGCAAAGAGGCTTCCAACTGTGCTGGGACAGGGCCCAGCTTGGACAGTGGGCAAGAAACAAACTCACACCACTTGCAGTGCAGGAACATCTGGGGTCAGCCTCCTGCTGGGTTCCTCCCAAAGCCTGGCCAGGGCTCAAGAAGCAGACCAGGGAGTTGCCTTTGTTCCTATACCCCCAAAACCCAAGTGTGGCCTTATCTGGTTTCTAAATACAGGAATGTGAATTCATGTTTTGACAATGAGTGGGTACATAGATCATACTGCTAATGATTCTTTGTTAATGAGTAGATACAAATATATCATCTGGTTGGAAGGTTCATCTAGAGGTCAGCTTTGGCTCAGGGCCTGTTGTTCAGGCCTCAGTACTTCAGTACACCAGCTGAAGGGTATAAGTTACAGCAGCACAGGGGCTGTAGCTGAAACGACTGTTCTGTACCCTCCCATATTCACAGGCAGAGACCAACCTGTCTCCCAGAAACAACACCTCTGGCCTCAGATCTCCATGGACAATCTCAGCTTTGTGCAGCTTCTCTACCACATGCAGAAGATCATGAACAACCAAGAAGATGATTTCCTTTGTGATGAACTTACGGTCATGGAGAATATCCTGAAAAGAGAATAAACACCTGTCTCTGTACCCTTCTACCTTACATTAGGTGAAATATTTATAGCTCACTTTTTGTTTCATTTTTCATCTGTACAGAGGTAACAGTCCCACCATAAACTCAGTATAATCAGATTTTGCCCAGACAGAATTACAAGAACTGTAAGCTAGGAAACATTATTGTTCAGAATTGGACAAAAGACCAGGAGGGAGAAATTGAAGACTGAAATCACTACTGAATTTCAGTCCTATTTGTATGCAACAATTCCAAATGCACTTACAAGACTTAAAGTGCGAATCATTCAGCAAGACATTAATTGCTGTGACCTTGCTGTAGCTGACTGGAATGTACTGCAAGAGGTCAAATTAAACAACAGCTTTAGAGGCAAATCTTGCTGTGGAATAATATGTGGTTCTTGGTGGCAGTCTTTATGACTCACAAAGACAGAAAATGTGAAAAATTGGTTCAAGATTGTCTCTGAGAAGCACATGATCTATGAATGAGAAACCAGACCCAAATGAGGCATTAACAGCCCTGGTTTGTACACAGATAAAGACCAGAGCACCTGTATTGCAGGATTAGACAGGAGAAGCTCTTCAGCAAGGAGCATAACACCACTCCAAACTCACTACTGGCACCCAAGCAGGAGTTTGGACCTTCCAACTGTCCTTGGTTTGTCTGTACTGACCCTGAGTGTGAAGCAATTTGTATCCTTGTGCAAAATGGCACAGCCATCCTGGTACAGGTAACAGCTGCAATTCTCACTGAAGCTCTGGTCAAAGTCAGAATTCAAACGCTTCTGTAACTCAAGGGTGATATAAAAATCCCAAGGCACAGGCTGAGAATACACCTACAAGAAGGTACATAAGAAGAACATTTATTTTTGGAATAAAGTGAAAATTGCTCATTTTCATATTCTTCTTATCCTCTTCTCCCCCCCCCACTTGATCAAGGAAGACATTTTTCACAGTCAGAAACTTTTAATCTAGATCCTCAGTCAGGAAGAGGACTCAAAGTAGCAAACTTCTTGCATGGAATTCAGAAATTAAGAGTTTATATTAATGGATAAGATTTTACCAGTTCACACTTATTGTACAATAACCATCATGTGTGTTACCTTTATTGCAAATCCCTTTGCATCCCACTGGAAAATGCATCCAGTTGGAATGGCAAAAAACATCTTGTATTCTTCATTGTTCCAATATTCCATTTTGATGCAGTAAGTCTCATTTCCTGTGTTGAAAGTTTATATTCATAAACTGTCATAAGTATGTAAATAGCTAGTAAATAGCTCTCCCCAAGTCATTCCCCATCTGTGCCACATAAAACTAAGAGGGTAGACACGAGCCCTAATTCAAACCCATTAGAACACCAACTCTGCACTGCAGAGGGTCTGGAACACCTACCCAGCTCAACATCTTTCTCAACCTCCATGTGAGGCAGAGCTCCAGCCTCCAAGTGAAAACCTGGAGAAGCAGCCAATGATGACAGCACAGAACTCAGAAGCTTTTTACGCTCTTCAGGGCTCCACAGGATCTGAGCCACATCGTCATCTAAGAAAACAAACATGAAGAGATGAGCTGAAACTGTGTTAACTCTCTGCAACTTGGTTGTATCTGTCAGTAACAGTATAACAGTAAGTATAAGTAAAGTGGATACTGGAAACTTTGGATCCATGTTCTGATGTACTATTCATCTCTTAGCAAGTCAACTCATCTCTTTCAAATAGTTCTGGGAAGTCAATGTGACCCTTGTCTTTAAAGCTGCCTTACAGACTTTTATCACCTTGAGGTTTCAAGGATTCTACTGCAGCATCATGCAAAATGTATCTTTCACAAGAGACAAAACTGAATTATTTCAGCCACAGCAGAATTCAAACTCAGTCTGCAAATCAACATCCATTTTTTTTAATCTATGCCCATATCAAGTGATTAGTTTGAGGTTTTTTAGTTATGGGGTTTAGGGAAATTTAGTCCTTTGATTACAGCAGAGGTTTTATGTAAGAAAAGGAAAATAAAGTTGGACTCCAACTCTACTGCTCACTGCAATGTTAAGAATTTGATGGCTTTTATTTCCTGGAAGACACCTGTAGGACAGGACTTATTTTCCTTCATAACAGAACATGAGGGCGTTCAATAGATGAGTTGATCTGTAAAAAACTAAGACAGCCTCAATGTTTACTCTGCTTGATCACTGAGATAAAACACAAGAACTAGATAGCCTCTACTGCTTTCTCCCAAATGCCATGGCTGTAATGAGAGAGAACATTTCAAACTTCCACGGTATACAGATAGGAACCAGATTATCTACTGTTATGCCCACCCTTATTTGAAAAGCATTGCACTAAGTACTGATCAGGAAGCAATTCTGTGAAAGATCCAGGAAATAATGTAGGCTGGAGGCTACAATGTGTTCCAAGCTTTTGCCATCACAAACCTAGGAAATTTACTGGCATATTTTTCAGGAATAAATGGACAGCTACCTGAAGTAATTTCTGCCCTTTACACTGCTTTAAAAATTACTATGTCCAGGGTGAGAGCTGCAGTTCACGGGAGATGTCAAGAAATCAAGAAATAAAGCAACTGGAAAGATCCAAAATTTAAGAAAGGACCATTAAATCACCTGAATAAATGCTTTCTTTTTTTCTAAAAAGATTTTTCATCTTGCTCTAAAGTTTAGTACATATGATAAAAACAAGACAAAGATCCATCCAAAATATGCCAGCTATTTCAGTGACGTGACTTCTGATTGCATTTTCATTCCAAGTGCCAAGCATGCTTTATCATAAAATAGTCTTTAGGCACATGAGAACATAACTCTCCAGAGTAGATACACTGAAATTTCAAATACACAATTCTAAGAAAGAACCATAAAACAAAACCAAAGTAGTTAAAGAAAGTTAAACACCTTGAACACCATCATCCAACACACATCTAATTCCACAGGCCAGATTATGAAGGCTTTTTGTGACCATTTCTGTTCTAACTGTAATCTAATATTTAGAACAGAAAGAAACAAATGCCTTTAACTAGGAGAAAAATAAGCAAAGAAATTGACTATTTAAGTATCAGTACTGCTTTCCGTCAATAGGAATAAGAAGGATACTGTGAAGCAGCACAACAGTTCATAGCATAGTTAAAATGCAGATTTCAACCAAAATTATGCTACTTGCACTAGACTCCAAATATGTATTCATTCTTTTCAAAGTAGTAGCTTATCAGCACATCAGGAGACACACAGTATGATGACAAGAAAAAAGGAAAAGGAAGACAAACCAAAACAAAGCTACCTAAGCCGTTATTACTGCCAACCAGTCCAAATTTTTAATTTTGGAATTTGACCTCATTACTCCTACAGACTGCCCTGCTTTACTGCCCTAAGTAAGTTGTCTGTCACCTTAATACTGACATGCTTTGGATGCTGACAAGCATCCTGCAGTGCACCTCACTGCTGCTTCAGACAAGGAAGACAAGTTGAGCCGCCAGTCATAGTAACACACAAAGCAGAGCGGGATACGGGAAGGACAGAAAACCCCCCACATTTAGTGACAGGTGCCAGTTATTTGTTGTGAGTGAAATCAGTTTAATACTAACCAGTAACCACTTCAGCAGGCAAGCTCTGAGCCAGCTCCAGTTTCTCACTGATGTGCAGGTATTTAATAGCAGATGTTTGTGTAACAGAGGACAGAGAACCTCCTGAGACAGAAGCACCTGACGAGTGAGTATCTTCCAGGCTGGCTTCCATGATCGGGCTGTAAATAAAGCCATCAAGTACTCAGACTAACCAAAGATACAAGTTATAGATAACATCAAGCAGGGGACTAGGAGAGGACTCAGTGCACACCCAGATTTAATTAACATGAAGAAATACTTTCCTATCCCCAGCAGAAAGCCAGAAGTCATGTCAGAGCTTCATTTCAGTTTTGATGATTGATTATACTCAGAATCTTAGTTTAGAGATGATTTTATTAATCTTCTCTTTCACCAAATTAAACTGCTACAACAGAAGACATCTTGAATATTCATCACAACCTTTGCTACAAAATTTCAGTGCTTTCAAAGCAGTGAAGGTTTGGGTGGGGAATATTTCTTCCTAATTATAATGAGCAAGGAGCCTCCTGAGTAAAAAACGCATTCAGTATGGTATACATGTTTACATACTAAGAGCCAGCAAATAAATTCAACTCTAGATTAAGAAACTCCCATACAACAGATGATTTTTCTTCACAATGATAAAAAGGTTTTTCTTCTCTTCAGCTTTTTTACTCTGTAAAAGAACTAAACCACAAACACTAAAAACATTTTATATAGTCAAAATAAGTACAGGAGCCAATAGTATAAAAGGAACTGATGATTCTACTCTTCATGTTTGATAATCAAGATAGAAAGCATTCATTAGTTTTTCTGCAAGTTATTTAGTTAAAAAATCTTGTAAATTAGTCACACAGCAGTAACGCAAAAAGCCAAGTGAGCTTGCTATTACCTTTCAATCTGCTCAAGGCAAAGTGGACCCTGAGCTAAAGAAATGGCTCTCTCCATGATATTCTGGTCTTTTCAGAAAACTCCTTCCTTAGCAACACTAAAACCACAACATAAAGACATGCAGGAGAAGAGCCTTGAGGTCCTTCACTGTTAATTACCTCAGTTTTTTTACACTGAGAGCTTCAGTGTAGGCCTCTTCACCCACCGGTGTCTCCTGATTCAGAGGTGCACTCTTGGATTCTGGGCTATCTTCCTTCAGCTCACCCTGACAGAAAGCAGGAGCTGGCACTCTCTGAGCTACCACCCCGTGAAAGGGCGTCGAGGCCAGGTGGGCAGCCCTGTTAAAGTCACACGTGTCCTCTGGGTTGGCACAAAGGGTCTTGTTCTTGTAGGAGCCGCTCACAATTGCATCCTCACTCAAACGTTCAATTCCATTCAGCTCATCCTGGAACAAAACAGAAAAGACAGTGAAAGCCTGCACATCTTATGACCAATCTTTCTTTCTTTAAAAGCTCAACATTTCTCATCCCTTTCTGCCACTCCACCACCTTCCAGCATGAATAGGACATTCAGCCTCCATGAATTCTACTTATCACAGAATCCAAGAAAGCTCTGGGTCAGAAGGGACCTCAAAGACCATCGACTTCCACCCCCTTGCCAAGGGCAGGGACACCTTCCACAAGGGCAGCTTGCTCCAAGCCCCATCCAGCCTGGCCTGGAACACCTCCTGGGACAAGGCAGCCACAGCCACAATGCCATATTTCCAGTAGAATCTCATCATCACCCCATTCAGTTACTGCCATGCCAGGCAGCACTTTAGAATCCTTGTTTGTCACACGTGAGGCCAGTCCAGCCAAGCTGGCTCAGTCTGACAGCAGCACAGGCTGCCTTGGTGTCTCCTGGGCAGGAAATCTGCCGTGCCTGAAGTGGTTCCTTACACAGGCTCCTGCTCCTGCTGCTGCTGCGCTTTCCTTGGCACTCAGAGAATCCACAGGATTACGAACAGCAAGAGGCTGGCGGGCACTTTTCTGGCTACGACCTGCTGAACAACTAAGAGCAAGTTACAGTCAGTTATGTATTTATTACAGCAGCTGCCCATCTCCAACAAATTCCTTTCAAGAGTTTAAGTCTATTGATCATTCCAATCAACCAATTTCTAGTACAGAACCCGCAGCAAGCAATAGATACTACAGCTCTCCAGAATGAAGCGAGTTTATAGAGCAGCTTAAACAGTTCTAGGTTGAAGATAAAGATTAGAAGAATATTTCTTTATCAAGGACTCTGAGTAATTAAATAAAAATACAATATAAACACAACAAAACACACCCCCCTCACACTCCTATAAGAAACAGTTATTTCAGCTGCTACAGCAAGGGTTTTGGTGCTTCCATTTTCCTTCCCTCTGAAATCCAGGTCTTGAATAATTCTACCTTATATTCTGATTTGTCAAAGTAGTGGATTCATCAAATATAGAGAAAAATGGAACAGCAGCCGGTGGGGGAAGCAGACCTACATCTGTAAAGAAAAACCAAGAGGCTCTATCATATCCACAGCTCTTCTAAAATAGCATATCCAACACTAGTTAAGATAGTTAATATGCAGTTCTAGAAGTACTGCTCCTAACAGCAAGTTACCGAGCTGGCATATAAAGAAACCCATTTAAAAAGTTTTCATTTTGCCATGTTAATGAACCACCCCTTTACCACCATATTATGTGAGCTAACTTGCTGTGTTTAGACTATGCTTTAGAATTTGTACATTTTCCTGCAAGACTGTCTGATTTCTCTGTTTCTCCTTAGAGTTTAAAAATGTATTTCCACTGTGGCTGTCTGGGGATACATCAGAGTCTGGATAACTGCTGTCAACAGCAACACAAGTCAACTCCAATCAGAAGTAAAATTTTTCAGGATTTGACCTTCCCAACAAAACTTACCAAAATCAACAATAGACAATTTTGGGATGTATTCCCCTAGCAAAACCTCTGAGAATAAAGGACTTAAGGTAATTAATAATCTCATTATAGCATTAAACTCTTCTGAAATGTTAGTAAGACTGCAAACATGAAAAATGGAAGAAAACTTTCCAGCTACTGAAAGAAAAATGCCCTTCTTCTTGAAAGTCCTTTCAAATAGTGACAGTTCTCAGATGCTCCAATTTTTGCTCAGTAAGGTAAAAGGCACTACTAACAAACACACTGTCATTCTTCTAATCCACCTAAGCTTTGGGTTTTACTTTGCTTGTAAATACCTTCTTGGTATTCATGGAACACTTCCCTTGAAACCAGACCTTCTTGTTAATGGTAAAAAACTTGATTACTTACCCTCAGAAGAAGATGGTTTATGTAGTTGAGTATCTTCATAGACCTGGAATTCACTGTGAAAAAGATAAAACAAACAAGTTTGTATTCTACAGACCTTCACAAAATGTAAGTAAACTTTGTGAAAAAGGCAAGTCAAGATGACAAATGCTTCTTGCAAAAAGTTAAGATCCCTCAGACAATCAAACAGAGAAAGATCACATCCTGGTTACAGGCTGATGCCAAGGCTATATTCCATCCTACCTGAGAAAAGAGGCTGCTAGTGATCCATGTTACTAGTCATACCTACATAGCCTCAAAGTGTTCTCTCTGCTGGCTAAAACACCCCTCTATTACCTTTGTGACTGAGGCTGTTTCTCCCCATATTCTTTTGCGCTGGAAAAAGTAAATCCTTGCAATCCCAAAAGTGTGGAAGCTCCCATTACCTCTGCTGCCTGTGGAAACAACACCACATTTCAGTTCTACAGTGGGAGAGAATCACAAGCCAGGCAAAAAGGTTCCAAAAACATGAAGATAATTTCACATAGCCATCAAAACCCTGATAGAAAATGGTTGCCTTTAGCTACTTTTATCTGTGCTTAGCTTACCTGCATGAAGAAAGTAAAGTCCCCTTTTATTGCATAGTGAAGTTAAAAGGCATAATTTACTCTTTGCAACCATATTTATACTTTCATAGGAGATTTTAGTTACCCTGCAACTGTTAAGGACATATGTAAGCAGTTAGGTAGCTTACAAAGTCACAACTCTTGTTTCACTGTTTCATTATTTCAAGTACTTACCGTGAAGGCATTGTTTTGGAAACAGAGAAGGAAGAGAGAGAGGGGGAGAGAGAGAGACAATATACCTCACTAGTGAAGAATCCTTTCAAAAGAATTTCAAAACGTGTTACAAGAATATCAGAAACGCTTCCTTTTGGCTTTCTTTGGTACTTTCATTTAAAATTGCAGCTATTTGCAGTTAAATGAGGACAATACCTGTTCATGTGGTTGTTGCTGCTTGTTATCTTCTTTCTTCTTTAATTTCTGTTCCAGCTCCTCAATTTTCCTTTGTATTTCTTCCTTCTTCCGTTCTATGGCTTGTATTTCATCTAAGGAAAGAACACCTCTAAGGCCCAATGCCTATTTCACATACAATTGGTGGCTGCAGCCTAAATTCTCAAGGGGCTGAAACTTGTGGTGGTCTTTCCCTGTCCCACACTTCCACATAAAGCTGTTGAATGTGTTACTGTCTCTGTACCTCACAGCAGTTAAACAACTACTCCAGTAGAAAAAGAGAAGCAGCTGCAGTAACAGACAGAAGCAAATACAATTTTATGATTCCATCTGGAATGCCTTACTTGCTCCAGCCCACTTTGGAACATACCCTCGTCTTTCTTTCTTGCTTTCTTCCTGTAGATTTCAGCTCGGATCTCTTCAAAAGAGAATTCATCCACTCCAGCATAAACTTTCTCTTTGCAGTACATCACCATCTCTTTCTTTGCCTGAGCATCCTGCTGCTGATGCTGCACTCGCTGCAGAGGGTCCTCCCTCTCCTCAGGTTTGCGAGTACTTAACACGCAGTTTATGCTGGGCTCAATTTTGCAGGGGGTCCTGAAAAAACAGGAATTTATTAGGTGGGCTTTGTGAACTTCACTGTAGCACAGAAAAACAGGCACAGGAAAAAGCAGGGCTAATTTCAGAACCTACTTTTGGAGTATTGTAAAGACATTCTGTTCTGTGCTTAGAAAAAATACATGAGAAAATTGGAATAAGTAGCACCAAACTACTCAGAATTGTGATAACTAAAATAGAACAAACACCACAAACAACAGAAGACAAATCCAACTTAAAGTATTTATAAAGTACAGTCAAAACCAAATAAAATTCTTATGATGTCTGAACTGTCATGCATCCTGAAACAGGATCTGTTCAATTTAATTCCATTCAGCTGTGTGAGCACAGGCACGACAAGTCCCTAAACCCTGGTTTGTACAATGATTATCTGGGAGAAAAGGGACACACAAGAGAAGGGACATAAACATGGACATTCTTGGGCCACATGAAACCTACATGCTAACTTCAGGAGAGAAGCAGCAATGCGGGTATAGCTTTACAAACACCAGCAATCCAGACGACTTCAGCTGGATAAACTCAAATCTGGGAGTGATCATGAGGCAAACAGGTGCTCCAAATGTTTGGGGTTTTAAAGCGTTATTGGAGGAATGTGGGGATCAATACCAAGATCCCAACAGGGTCCTTCTGCCGAGAACCCTGCATGACAGCTCGTGGCATGATTTTGCATCACATTTAAACAGACTCAGCATAACACTTCCACATCTGGCAGGTAACAATGTTATCATAAGGAAATGGATTCAAAATCCAAAAGCTACTTTTAAGATTTCAACTAGATAATCTCAACCTACATACCAAGTCTCTGCCTAAGTCACTTAGGGCTAACTCAGCCTGGTGCTCAGTTCTCCCCACTCCATCCCTCTCCCTGCTATGAAAAGCCACTGCCTTGGCAAGTAACATCCCAGTGAAATGGGCAGGCCAAGAGATTTACCCTCTCATGTGCCATCACTGACCTTCAGGAGAAAGAAATAGTCTTACATTTTCAACAGGAATGCACATTTCACATATTTGTCAACTACACCATGGCACAGCCACGGGCAGAGCCACTCTGCAGTCCACATGCAATCCCTGCTGCTCACCAGCTCTCAGCATTCCATGGTTCCATGCAATTCAGACCCCTGGGAACTGGCTGTAATGCCCAACAGCCTTTTCCACTCCTCTCTCACAAGGAGCCTGTCTACTCCCTGGCCATCATTACCCACAGGAAGGTAGAGCAACCTTGCAAAATAAGCTGTTTTCCTCTGCTCTAACTAAACCACCCCATCTCCTGGGGTTTATCAGCATTTCAGGGAGCACTGTACAAGCAGCACACTCACTCCTCCATGACCTAAGCAACACTGTTGGCATGGCAACTCTGACTGCTTATTTCAGAATAAAACTCCAGATATGCTGAGCACAGAGTTCCCAAGACAGAAAAAAACCAGACACAAATCTGCCTCCACTCAGGGCTCATTTCACAGCAAACAGCACCCTAAGACACGGAGCTTGTGGTTTTGTGTAAGCACACTGAGCTAAGCTATTTAACTCATTAGCATATATGAATATGATATAGGCCCCCACACCAGGAGCAGCACTGAACCCTTCCCATGTCCTTATGCAACCCCTGCTGAAGCCTCTGTCATCAAGCTGCAGCACTAATTGCTTCCAGGATGACAGATTTTTAAATTCTTCCAGCTCGAGAGGCTTAAGTACTTGGCAAAACAAGTCCCAGCTTTAGGAAGCAGCTTTGAGAATTCCAAATGCAATCCCCCCATCTCCAACTCAAGACTCACATCATTTGGGGCTGAGCTGACTCGTCCACATAGGGGGTGAAACTGGGCAGTGGGGGTGGCGCTTCCAAGCCAGAGCTCACCGTGCTGCGAGGACGCTGCGGAAGGAAAGGCAACATGAACAACACAGGGATTCATTGCAGTCTCCACACCCCTCTGCAGTCTGCACCTCCCTTTGCCTCATCTTCTGCTCATTTGGACATTTTCTTACCTAGAAAATTAAACTTGATGGAGACTTTTGCAAGATGAATTCCTTTCTGACCCAGTCAGTGCCCACCAGCTGAACACTGCCCCTTAAAAGGCTCCTCCTGCATGTCCTCAGCAGTCCCTCTTATTCTGAGGGAATGTTTTGTACATATTGAGCGATATATATACACATTATCCTGGTCAGGTTGGGTATTCCTTATTTTCCACAGATGCCACAGTTCTCATTTTACAGCCAAGATTGTCCCAGTTCTATGATAATATTCATTCCCTGTCTACCAACAACCTCCAGATTTGGGTTTTGTGAGGTTTTTTTCAATTTTTCCATTAAGAGACCAGTGCAACACCATAAAAATCCCTTAACTGTTTCTGAGGTCCATTAGTAAAGAGAAGAGGTGGAATTCAGGCTGACAACACACTACTCTTATCTGCCTATTTTAATTGCCTGAGACTCTTCAGCACAAAAATTTACATGGTGGGAAAATTCACTCCTGTTTTTCATGATTTCCCAAACTGCTTCCTGAGGCATCTTGAAACCAGCAGGAAGAGAAACCCCTTCTTCCCTCTGCAGGTTTTAATGTGTCAGAGCATTCACCAAAGGTTATCCTTGCACTGCCCTTCAATGGAGTGGAATTAAACATCCTTGACTCTTCTGCCAGAAACAGGATATTTTATTTAATCAAATCTAAGAAATTTCATTAAGAGGGGAGCAGAGACTACGCTAAGGGCAGACATTAAAAGAAATATGGAAGCATTTGGAGACCAGAATGAATGTTTTAAACAGCACAAAGAGACTGGCAAAATTAATTTTGTATTAATAATTCTTCCTCACTCTTCTCCCCTGTATTAAATCTGTGATTTAGTTAACTTTTCCATTCATTAAAAAAAACTGCTTTCTATGTGAAAAGTTGTTCCTTGAGTTTCCAAGAATTTTAGCCTGGTTGCCTCCGTCTCGCATTTGAGTTCCTCTTAACAAGCTTCACTTATAACAACATCCATGTTGAGAAGACTAGAATACTTTTGTCATCTTGATGCCTGAAGTTTTTAGCTTTTATGTATTCTTCATGTATTAGGAGAGTTCTGTAGACTGTTAAATGTCTCAGTGTAACTTCCAGTACTTTCCCACAGGGAACAGGCCCTTATTGACAAATTCCAAAAATTTTATTATCTTTGCCTGTTACTTCTCCAAGGACATTTTATTTTGCACCACATAATCACTGGTATAATAAGGGTAGGGGAGGAGGGCAGAAGCCAGGGAGGAGATAACCTAACCAACTGCTCCTCTCATTGGACATTGGCCAGACATTCCAATTGCCCAATCCCATCAATTCTGAGCACTGCTTTTTGCCATAGTGTGTGCCTGAAGGCTTTCAAGGAAAGCTTTGCTTTTACATTTTCATTCTAACATGCTCTGGAAAAGTTTGTGTTCCAGCACACCAATGACCAACAGAACAGACCACTGGGGACACAGGCATCACAAAGTCACCCTAGGACAGCCAGGCATCGGCCTCCTCACTTTCTGTTCTTCTTTTCTCAGCTACAAAGAACAGGGCAACACTGGGGCTTACCTGAGCACCTATGAAACAAACCTGATCTCACAGCATTCATGCCCTTCACACAAGGACTTCCATCACTTCTCTGCAACAGCCTAAACATCTGTAGCACAGCTGTTCCTTTTCATGTTTAGTTTAAGCCATTGGAAGCCACTCTCTGTCATCCTATTGCCAGGATAAATATTCCATTGATATTGCACTTGAATCCTTTTGATCTGCACTCTTCTGTTTTCCTCACAAGCACTTCAAAACAAGACTTACAGAATGCTGTACGTGCCTTCTTTGCGCAGACAGCCAACAAGTTCTTCCTTCAGGTTCCAGTTTCCAAAATAATTCAACTCTAACGCTTCTATCTCACACATTCAACTAATGCCTGGCCTCTCTCCCCTTCCCTGGCTCATGGTTTGCCTCTTGCTTTCCTTTTCTGCCCTCCACACATTTCAGCAAGCCAGCTCTGCCAATTCTCTTGCTTAGCAAGAATTTCCTTTCCTTGATTTTAAAGCTCCACAGAGTTTTTAAACTTTATTCAAGCAATATCAGCCTGCTAAACGTGAACAGAGTACACATGGCCAGGGACTCTTTCGGAGAGCAGCCACTCACAAGGGTTCATTCACAGTGACAGGACAAGGGGAAATGGCTTTAAGCCACAGTTAGGTGGCTTTGGATGAGATATTGGGAAGAAATTCCTCCCTGGGAGGATGCTGAGGCTGTAGCACAGTTGCCCACAGAAGCTGTTGCTGATCCATCCTTGGAGTGCCCAAGGCCAGGTTGCATGGGGCTTGGAACAACCTGGGCTAGTGGAAGGTGAAACCAGATGATCTATAAAGGTTCCCCCCAACCCAAACAATTTCGTTATTCTATTACGAAATCTGTATTTACAATAGACACAAACCACAGGCAAGGGAGAAAGAGACCATCTCTGTTTCAACAATCAGAAGTCATCAACTTGCACCCTCCTCTCTTTTCCCCATCCATTTTGAGCCTCCTTACCCTGCCAGAGTTCCACGGTCCTGCGCGGAGTTCATTCTCCTTGGCCCTGGGAACTGGCGGTGCTGGCCATGACTGTGCTGTAAGTGTGGGAATCTCAGGTCCAGACACAGAATTTTCATCAAATACGGCAAAACTTGGAGTGTTTGGAAGCTGTAGAGAAGCCTGAGGCTGGCAGCTTCTGTTTGGGTTCAAGGCTATTAGCAAGAAGATTTTTATCAATTAACCTTCAACCGTCACATTCAATTACAAATCTCACTATAAAGAGATTAAACTCCTTCGGTAACAGTTTTTTTAGCTCTTTAATGTACCTTTAACTGCATCTCCCACACGACTAATGGGGGCTCTCACTTTCTTCTTCCCTCTGCCTTTGAGGTCTGCCAGCGAACTTCTCTGAGGCTCCGCAATTCCCAGCAATCCCATATCGTCTCCATCAGGACTTTCCTCAAGTGCCAGTAGTGTCTGCCGAGAAACACGGGCCTGAAACTGCCTAGAAAAAAAAAAAGAGAGATTGGACAAGTCAGCATAACCTTCCCTATCCCAGGAACCCAGGTGAGCACCTAAGTTCTTCCCTTACTTGTGATGAGCCTGGAGTTTGTCCAAAGGCTCAGCCTTGCGCTGGAGTCCCTCCTGGAATATCAGATCTGCTTTCCTGAAGCTGCCCCTGGCCTCGTGTGCCTCTGCCCAGGTGATGTAGAGCGGGGCCAGCGTGGTGCCGATGTCCTGGCTGTGCAGGTAACTGTACAGATCCAAGGGCTCGTTGCAGCAATCGCCCTGAAATGACCCAAGGATGTCTTTAATCACACGCCACTGCAGGGGGGTCCCAGTCAAAATCTGCCTTTCAATGCCTCCAGCAAGAGTCCAATGATTTCAATACAAGTCGGACAGGAACAGTTCTAAGGCCAGTACACAGAATTTATCATTTCTTATTTCAATGCGAGGTAATTCAATGACTGAATTGCACTGTATTAGTATTCCTGAGAATAAACAGTTATTTTGGCTTTAGATGAAGCATAGCATATTCCTTGCCACTTTTGGAACTGGTAGATTACCTCAGCAAAAACAAAACAGTAGATTACCTTTTGCTTTGCAAAAAAATGGACAACAAAAATCACAGCAATGGAGAGACTGGACAGGACCAGAAAACACTTAGCTTGCTTTAGAGTTTAAAAGGATAGGGATAGAAGACAGCTAGAAGCTAAAATATCTGAAAGGACAGATATATTTTAGATGTTGTATCTTTAAATCACTTTCCCCTTAAATAAACATTTGAACTCTATTTATTCAAGGCAGCTTTTACAAATCAAAAACTTCTAGAGTTGGTAGCTGTCCAAAGTGAACAACCCTAAAAAATAGTCTGGAAATGAGAAACAGAATTCAAGAGTAACATTTGCAGAAAAATACGTCCAATATCGCACTCATTGTACAACACTGTTTGACTCTTGTCACCAGAACCAACTTAGCTGTGTGCAGACAACATGACAAAGTCCCAAGGAAAAGCAGCACCCAAGAGATGTTCCCAAAACACTCACAAACTTGAGCCAGAGATTAAGGTAGCGAAGGTCTTTGTAGTATCGCTGCTGCCCGTGGAGGGCTTGCACTGCCCTTTCCAGAACTGCTGACAGGTTGCCATCCTTGCCCCCCCCAGGGAAGGCCTGCTCTGTCCACTTGATGTACCTAGAGACAGAATGTGTTCATAGCAAGTCAGTTCTTAATAAGCGTCTGTAAAATATAAAGAGATTAAGAAAAAAATAGGCATAATATTGAAACACATTATAATATTTTAAAACAATTATAAAACTTAGCTTTCAATGAGCTTCTTATTAAATTAGAATGTGTTTCCCTTGCTTTTACAAGGATATGTGACCATTTAACTCTTTTTTCTGAAATAAAGAAAAACTTACCGCTCCCACACATCCAGAGGATCATCTCCAGAGTAAAATCGTATTTCTGCTTCAAACTCCCTGAAACATAACATTATTAATCCAATAAATACATTTGTATCACTGTAAGTTGATCTTGCACATTACAAATTAAAAGTTAATTATTAATTTAAAAGCACAGCCAGATCTCCCTAGTGTTTGCTGTTTAAATGCTCCGTTGCAAAATGAAAAAGCTGAAGTCTGTACTACACAACACCTGCACTGAGTAGTTCTAAAATCCTAGAGCATGGTAATAGCACAGACATGAATTACTGAACTTCTTTTATGCCTTTTTAAATGCCTATGAGATTGGTACAGTTTAAGAAAATAGAGATAAAATGAGGAGGGAGGGAGTAAGATAAGGTGAAAAGAGCTATTATAACGTCACTTACTGTTTTTTAAGCTGCACAGCAGTGTGGCTGGAAGAGTCCTGCTGTGACAGTGCCTCTTGCAAGCTGGACATCACCCGTCCCTGCCTGAGGGGCTGCACATTCTCCTTGCTCAGCTCCCACTCGTGGCTGTCCTCCTGGGACATGACCACCTCTCCTCCAATCCTGAACGCTTCTCCTTTAATTCTGCATTTAAAAAGGAAAGGACACCTGTACAGCTGGGTACTGACCTGAAACCTCAGAGACAGCTTTCCTAAGCCCATTCACCCTGAATTTTCTGTGCAGCCAAAACACACCGCTAAGATACCCAACTTTTAGGGGATTTTTAGAGGGACTTGGGAGTTTAATTCCCGCCTACGGGAAATATATGAAAAAAGCACCCATCTTGAGAGTGAAGAACCGCAAGCAGGCAACATTAGCAACAAAAAACACTAAGATTAAGCCATCTTCCTCCCTGGTGATTGCTCCTTTCCCTGCCCCGACAGCCCCACGCCACGCTCCTCACACGGTTGCTCCACGGCTGCGCTCCGGCCAGGGGAGCCTCAGCCAGGCTCAGCCGGGCCCCTCTGGCTTTCACCACTTCCACGAGCGGTTGCAGCAGGCGGGGGCACAGCCGAGCCTCCAGCCCAGCCGCGGGCGGCGGGGACTCCCGGCTGGCACCGACGGCACACGAGGCTCTTGCTCCCCGGGACGCATCGCCCCACGCCGGGCCGGGCACCCCGCGCTCTCCGGGCACCAAAAGGCGTCTCGGAGCGCCAGAGCCGCGAGCGCCAAGCACCTCATACCCTAAAGGCCCGCACGGATCCCACACAGACACCGCCCCTACACGCACCTCACAGCCCCTCACAGAGCCCCAGAGACACCCACAGCCCCACACAAACCACAGCCCCTCCTCACGGCTGTGCCTGTGCCCCTCAGCCCCGCGCACCCCGCTGCCCGCAGCCGTCAGTCCCGCGCACCTCACAACTGAGAGCCCCTCAGCAATGCCACAGCCATGCCACAGATCCCCACAGCCCCTCAAGCCCTACGCACCTCGCGGCTCCCCATCCCCACAGGGATCCCACAGCCCCTCACGGATCCTCGAGCGCCTCCCAAGGACCCCACAGCTCCAGCACCTCAGGCCGCCTCCGTCCCTTACAGACCCCACAAGCATGAGCCCCGAGCACCTCGCAGCCCCTGACGGACTCCACAGCCCCCCCAGATCCTCGAGGGCCCGTCACGGCCCACAGCCCCTCAAACACTCCACAAGCCCTCAGCCCACCCCAGCCCCACAGGCGCGCGCCCCTCACGGACTAAACATTCCTCAGTCCCGCGCCCTTCACAGCCCCTGAGGCCGCCTCGGTCCCTCAGGGACACCACAACCCTCAGCCGCCGAGAGCGTCTCACCGCACACGGCATCATTCCTTACCGACCCGCACGCCCCTCACGGACCCCTCAGCACCGCGGGCCGCCCCAGTGCCGCGAGCCCCTCCGAGCCGGACGTACCGCACACAGCCGCCCGCACCGCCACAGCACCCCAGCGGCGCTGAAGCCGTAACGGCGGCGCCGCCTCAGAATTCAAACCTCTCCCACCTCCCCATTGGCCGCGCCCCGCCCCACCTGATTGGCGCCGTCCTGCGTCGGCCCGCGGCATCACGGGAAATGTAGTTCTCGCCTCACCCGCGGCACCAGCCCGACATAATAAAAACATTTATAAATACTGTGCTCGCAGTTAATGTAATCAGAATGGCATACTCCTGTTCGTGCTCCCATATGTTCCCGCCCTTTCTCTCTGCTAACTTTTGACAACTCGCTGATTTTTTACGTTATTTCTCTGTCTTAAATTCATCCTGTCATTTTTCCTGAGGCACTCACCTCATGCAACTGGCGATGTGCTCCGCTTCAGTGTCACAGAAAACCTCACTTTTTGGGCATCCCTGAAAAATGAATGGTTTGACACTCCCAAAAGTGGCAGGCTGTGTTAATAAGATGCTTAGTCCCATTAATTGCATTCGCTCTACAAGTGTAAAAGGAACTAGTGATTCTGCTTTTCATGTTTGATAATGAGGACAGAAAGCTTTTATTAATTTCTCTGCAAGTTATTGGGTTAAAAAATCTTGTACTTAAGTCCCACAGCAGTAATCCAAAAAGCCAAGTGGGCTTGCTATTATTACCACTCCAATCTGCTCAAGGCAAAGTGGACCCTGAGCTAAAGAAATGGCTCTCTCCATGATATTCTGGTCTTTTCAGAAAACTCCTTCCTTAGCAACACTAAAACCACAACATGAAAGACATGCAGGAGAAGAGCCTGAAGGTCCTTCACTGTTAATTACCTCAGTTTTTTTACACTGAGAGCTTCAGTGTAGGCCTCTTCACCCACCGGTGTCTCCTGATTCAGAGGTGCACTCTTGGATTCTGGGCTATCTTCCTTCAGCTCACCCTGACAGAAAGCAGGAGCTGGCACTCTCTGAGCTACCACCCCGTGAAAGGGCGTCGAGGCCAGGTGGGCAGCCCTGTTAAAGTCACACGTGTCCTCTGGGTTGGCACAAAGGGTCTTGTTCTTGTAGGAGCCGCTCACAATTGCATCCTCACTCAAACGTTCAATTCCATTCAGCTCATCCTGGAACAAAACAGAAAAGACAGTGAAAGCCTGCACATCCTATGACCAATCTTTCTTTCTTTAAAAGCCGAACATTTCTCATCCCTTTCTCCCACTCCACCACCTTCCAACATGAATAGGACATTCAGCCTCCATGAATTCTACTTATCACAGAATCCCAGAATGGCTCAAGTTGGAAGGGACCTCAAAGACCATCGACTTCCACCCCCTTGCCATGGGCAGGGACACCTTCCACAAGGGCAGCTTGCTCCAAGCCCCATCCAGCCTGGCCTGGAACACTTCCTGGGACAAGGCAGCCACAGCCACAATGCCATATTTCCAGTAGAATCTCATCAATGCCCCATTCAGTTACTGCCATGCCAGGCAGCCCTTTAGAATCCTTGTTTGTCACACGTGAGGCCAGTCCAGCCAAGCTGGCTCAGTCTGACAGCAGCACAGGCTGCCTTGGTGTCTCCTGGGCAGGAAATCTGCCATGCCTGAAGTGGTTCCTTACACAGGCTCCTGCTCCTGCTGCTGCTGTGCTTTCCTGGGCACTCAGAGAATCCACAGGATTACGAGCAGCAAGAGGCTGGCGGGCACTTTTCTGGCTACGACCTGCTGAACAACTAAGAGCAAGTTACAGTTACAACAGCTTCCCATCTCCAACAAATTCCTCTCTGGAGTTTAAGTCTATTGATCATTCCAATCATCCAATTTCTACTGCAGAACCAGCAGTAAGCAACAGATACTACAGCTCTCCAGAATGAAGCAAGTTTATAGAGCAGCTTAAATAGCTCTAGGTCAATGATAAAGAACAGAAGAGTATTTCTTTATCAAGGACTCTGAGTAATTAAATCAAAAATACCAATATAAACAAAACAAAACACACCCCCCTCACACTCCTACAAAGAAACACTTATTTCAGCTGCTACAGCAAGGGTTTTGATGCTTCTGTTTTCCTTCCCTCTGAAATCCAGGACTTGAATAATTCTACCTTATATTCTGATTTGTCAAAGTAGAGGATTCATCAAATATAGAGAAAAATGGATGATCAGTCTGTGGGGGAAGCAGATTGATCTTTTTTACACCTGTAAAAAAAAAAAAAAAGAGGTTCTGTCATATCCACAATTCTTCCAAATTAGTATATCCAACATTACTTAAAATAGTTAATACCCAGTCTTAAATACCCTGGTCCTAGCAGGTTTCCATCGCACCATGAGAAATTGCTTCAAATACAGAAAAATAAAGTACTTTTTAGACTTCAACTAGATAATCTCAACCTACATACCAAGTCTCTGCCTAAGTCACTTAGGGCTAACTCAGCCTGGTGCTCAGTTCTCCCCACTCCATCCCTCTCCCTGCTATGAAAAGCCGCTGCCCTTGGCAAGTAACAAATCTTCATCCCAGTGAAATGGGCAGGCCAAGAGATTTACCCTCTCATGTGCCATCACTGACCTTCAGGAGAAACAAACAGTCTTACATTTTCAACAGGAATGCACATTTCACATATTTGTCAACTACACCATGGCACAGCCACGGGCAGAGCCACTCTGCAGTCCACATGCAATCCCTGCTGCTCACCAGCTCTCAGCATTCCTTGGTTCCATGCCATTCAGACCCCTGGGAACTGTTTGTAATGCCCAACAGCCTTTTCCACTCTGCTCTCACAAGGAGCCTATCTATCCCCTGCCCATCCTTAGCCACAGAAAGGTAGAGCAACCTTGCAAAATAAGCTGTTTTCCTCTGCTCTAACTAAACCATCCCATCTCCTGGGGTTTATCAGCATTTCAGGGAGCACTGTACAAGCAGCACACTCACTCCTCCACTGTAGGATCATATTTACAGGAAAATAGACATGTACTTAATGAACCAGCCTAACCTCCTGGAACTGAAGACCAAGGTCATCTTTGTGTATAGAAAAGCTGTTGTTGCAAGAAGAAGCAGCAGAAAAGTTACTGACAAACACAGGGGTTTACCTGAGTAAAATGACACTTACCAGCATCGACCAGTTAGGTTAAGGAAAAGATGCATGCCTGCCTGGTGGACAAAGTAGAGCTACCAATTAGACAATGCGTGACTGTGTAGACCAAGATAAGAATAGAAACAAGGTTTAGAAGCACAATGGCTTTTTCTTGATTCACATTCTATCTGCAGAGTCTTTTTTCATCTCACTCCACAACCTAAGCAGCACTATTGGCATAGCAACTCTGATAGCTTATTTCAGAATAAAACTCCAGGTATGCTGAGCACAGAAAGACAGAAATAAACTAGCCACAAGTCTGCCTCCATCTGGGGCTGCTTCACAGCAAACAGCTCCCCTAGACAGGTAGCTTGTGGTTTTGTGTAAACACACTGAGCTAAGCTACTAAATCATTAGCATATATCAAGATGATATAGGCTTCCACATCATGAGCAGCACTGAACACTTCCCGTGTCCTTTTGTATCACAGCAGAGACAGACACAACACTCCAAGGTTCAAGCAGGAACAGTGATCTTTATTGTTCACAGCTCATGTTTATATGGTGTTCAAAAGCAACTCATTCCATCCCAGCTGGCTGATCACTTGGTGCCATTAGCTCACATTGCAGGCCAATAGCTGCCTCCATATGTGCTCGCCAAAGATTGGCCAGCATCCATTCCTTGCAGTTAAGTCCTTCCACTTTTCATGGTTTTCTTCTTTAAAGAAAAAGTCTTCCTTAAAGACTTCCTTTTCTCATGGGCACAGGCTGGTCAAGTCAAGGACAAGGTTACTTGTGTCTGTGAGCCTTCAAGCCAGCTGTTAACCATAGTTCCCCCTTTTTGTATTTCGACTACAAAGGCAGTCTTCACCATCCTCCCAGAGCCCTTTGCAGACAGGATAACAAACACAGCACAATGAGCAAAATAATTATGGTAACACAAAAATAATAAGCCCACTTTGAATGAGGCTCTTTACCCAGCCTGATAAACCTAACTCTTCCAGCCAGTGATCTCTCCCAGAAAATCCTCCACATAACACATTCCATCAAACTCTTCACAACTATGTTCATAAGCTAACAAAAGAAAATCAACAGCATGCTGCATGCTATCTACATCTGTAACCAAAGCACTCAGAATTTCCATTTACTCTTTTTGCTACAAAGCAAGCCAATCTATTTAATCCAGAAACTATTTGGGGTAACATTTTGCTTTCCTGTTCCACTTCCGTCCCACACATCATGTTCCAGTATGTAATTAAAAAATACTCATCCTTCTGCTGATAATGTCCCTAAAATGTCTAACTCTTGGGGTTCAAGTGAAGCAACAGGTAAATTGTCATACCAAATATCCCACAGCTTCCTACAGGGGGTTTTAGTATTAAAATTGCTCTGGGAAGAGCATTGCATTTTGACAACATTTTGTGTTACTGGTATACTTTGTGTGCCATTCAAGGGTGCACCCACTAAGCAGGTGTGAAAAGGTTGTTCTGGGTGTGCCCTAGACACTCAAAATCACATCTGATTCAATGCATAGAGCTACTGATACCCCAACATTGTTCCAGGGTCAGCTGAGGGGCCCTCGGGGAGGCCTTGCTGGTTGTGATCCAGAGCAGGGCACACACACTGGGCAGGCACCCATCGAATTCCTGCATCTGTAGAAACACAAGCATACCTGCACCCCAAGTGACATGGTCCCAAGGACCTTCCCACGGGTTGGTAACGAGATCCCATACCCATACCTTAGGCTTGGGCAACTGGATATCACTAGAGGACTGCAATGACAAAAAATTATTTAAAATAAGAGGGTTTTGGGATTTTGGCAATGTCATAAGGCAATTCACTGTATACAGAGCTTTGGCCACCCTACTCCGTGGGGTTTCACCAGACATTGTCCCTTTTTGTTTTTCAAGAATGCACTTCAAGTGCCATGGGCAAGATCACCAATGGCTTGGCCTGTAGGGGAATGAGCAATGCCCGTGAGATGCGACATGCCCCATAACTGCAGGAATTGATGAGTTTTCTGTGTGATATAGGCAGGGCCATTATCAGTTTTAAAGGTGTGGCCAGTGCTGCAGCAGAGCAGGGCCCAGCCCAGCCCTACCAGGTCATGGGGGGCACGTGGTGAAGCACAGCCTGGCCCAGCCAGTGTCCAGTTACCTGTTCAAAAGCTGGAAGCAAGAGAGCTTCTCCTGGGTTTTGTTCATTTTAAAATGTGATGACACAGGGGTGTGTTCAGCTTCCTTAAGTGGTTTAACAAGGTGTCAATATTCAAAACTAGCCAGATGATGGGTTCTGATGGGCCCAGAGGAAGCTGTTAGCAGTCCTCACAGAGAATCACTTCCATAACTGATGGATTTTCTCTTTACCAAAAACTAAGTTATGTTAAACAACAACATTCTCCACCCCTCATCTCTGTGAATACACATTTAAAAATTATCAAAATTATATCCAACATACAACTTCTATTTAGAACAATAAAAATTACTAAACTAAACAGAAGGAAATAATTTCTTACTCTAACCTCCAACCTCTAGTCATTTCACTATAATTACAACATAAATTTTCCACTATCATTCTATTTAAACTTATGACTTAATACTTGCTTTGCCCTTTATTTCTCCTAATTAATCATTATCTCACAGCTTTCACCAATTGCATGCATTCTCCACCAAAAGATGCAGTGGTTTCAGTAACTGCAGAAACACCAATTAAGTTTTGGTTTGCCAATCCAAGTTTTCCAGCCAACACACCAATTAATGTAGTGGGTCTAGTGCTGGCCAAATGCCAGTGCACCCACTAGAATTATTTACTCACTTTCTGTTATGAGATAAGAATTAGGAGGAGGGCAAAACAGGTTTTAACTAAAAAACAAGCTATGTTAAACCACAATGCTTGGGGAAGTTAACTCAGGGAAACCTTTAAGAATATTAAAAAAGGGTGACAAATGTGGGGTAGTTAACCCTAAATAGAGTCATATCCAGTTAATGATACCTAAAAGATTTTGTACACCATTTAATGTTTGGATCTTGGTTGAAAATGGAATTGTTTGTGGCTGTATTGTCTGGTCTAACATTTTAAATCCTAGGTAGTTCCATGGGGGTTCTTGTTGCACCTCTTCAGGTGCAATTTGCAACCTGAATTCTTGCAGCCAAAAGTTTGCATCAATTTTGGCTGAATCTGTAAAAGGCCTTCTTTGCTGCATGATTGACAAAGAACACTGTAAATATAAATTTGGGATATCATCAGGATGTAAAGGAATGGTGAAGAAACAGTTTTTTAAATCAACAATCAAAATGTCCCAAGTAGCAGGTATCATAGTAGGGGATGGCATTCCAGGCTATAAAGCACCCATACTTTCCAGAACTGTATAAATTTTTCTTAAGACATGGAATAACTTTCATTTACCTGATTTCTTTTTAATCATAAACACAGAAGTGTGCCATGGACTTGTTGATGGCTCAATATGTCCTTGATTTAATTGCTCTTTGACCAACAATTAAAGAGCATTCAGTTTTACTTTTTCAAGGGGCCACCAATCAACCCACACAGGTCATCTGGCGAGTCATTTTAAGGCTAATGTAGGATGCTTTACACCCTTCAGACAGTGGCCCCTGTCAAAAATCTGTTCCCAGCCAAACCCCCCACGCTGACATGACATCCCTTCCCCATAGGTGAGTGGCACAGCAGCAACACAGGGATGGACTGTGGCTGTCTGTTCTGGATTTTTAACTAACACAGGCTTACTACTCAACTAACTTTGTGTGGTACCTCCAAGGCTGGGAACAACAGATCCTACAGCTGTGGTGGGCTATGATTGAGGCCATGTGTTAGCAGATATCATAGTAACATCTGCTCCAGTATCTGTCATCCCACTAACCTTGATGTGGGATGGATTTGCCTGAGGCATTGCAAGAGTACAAACCACGTTTGGTCTTTGATCAGATACGATCTGAGTCCAGTACACTTCAGGTTCCCCCGTCGAGCCAAAGCCTCTGTTTTCTCGCAGCTTTGAGTCTGTTTTAGGAACACAAGACTTAAAAGGTACAAGTTGAACAACAAGACTTTTAGCTGGAAGGGGTACAGGAGGAGGAGGTGTTGATACCATAGCACATATTTGTCCAGTATAGTCTGCATCTGTAACTCCAGGGTGGACAAAAAAACCCTGTAACATTGCTCTTGATCATCTTAATAGTAATGTACTTAATCCTTCCCCAGCAGACCCATGGGCCTCGAGGGGGATTTCATAAACCTTTAATGAGTCTCTAAGTTATAATGCCAGCGACAGATACATCCATGCCAGCTGATCCTCCTGCCATCCCTGTGACCTGGTTCCATAGGCCTGCACTGAAGGACGGGAAGGTACTCGTGTCTGCAAGCACTTCCCCTTGGCACTCCTGTTCCAGTTTCCCTGTCCACTGAGAGGTTGTCCGTTGGCGTGGAATTTAGACTTGCATTGCTTGGCGAAATGACCGGGTTTTCCACACCGGTAACAGCTTCCCACTACAGGCCCAGCTCTCTGTTTCTGACGTGTCCCCCATGAGTTGTACCTATGGGGACAATTTGCTTTCTTGTGACCTAGTTGCCCGCATCCATAGCATTGGTACGACCTTAGAGCAGCTGCCAAGGAATCAGCTAACAGAGACACTTCATAAGATAGAGTTCCAACTTCAGCACACGCATTAATCATTTCATCTAAGGATGGATTTTTTCTTGGTAATAAGTCTATAGCTTTCTTGCAATCTTCATTTGCATTGTCTCGTGCCAATGACAACATCAACAGATTTTTTGCATCGTCATTTGCTATTTGCTTTTCCATGGCATCTTTTAATCGTTCTATAAATTCCACATAAGGCTCTTTGGGGCCCTGCTTAATTTTTGCAAAACTCTGAGTTGGAGCTGCCAATGCCATGTTTCCAACTTTCATCAGGGCCTGCATTCCTAAATCTCTTGCCTGTGCCAATATCAAAGGATTTAGGCGTGCTTGCACCTGTGGGTTATTTATGGGAGGCAATCCCAGAAGTTCAGGGACCCCTGCCCCAAAGCATGGATCTTGCTGCGGCACCACTAAATTATGCAGCCCTTGCTTTTCTGCATGCTGCTTCCAGGTGGACTCAAACACCATGTATTCCATCGGGGTACAGAGCAACCCTGCTATTTGCTTGATATCAAAGGGTGTCATTTCAGCTTCAGCTAGAAGCCGTAACATCCTTGTTACGACCGGAGACCCCAGTCCATGTTGGGTGGCTACTTGGCATAACTGGGAGAGAATTTTAAAGGTGACATGAATATAGGGCTCAGTCCAATCGTCTTCCAGTTCTTGGTCACCCAAGGACAGCGGGAGCTTAGGTACAGAAATTCGTTCAGCAACTTTGTAATCTCCACTAGCAAGTGCCATTAATTGCATACGTTCCCAAAAGCGAACTGGATTGTATGCTGAGATAGTAGTGCCAGTCGTCCCACACACAAGCTCTTGGCCACCCAAGAACAGCCGGGATAGTGGTGCAGAAAGTCGTTCAGCAACTTCAAGATCCCCACTAGCAACAAAGTTTAATTTAACATAGTGCCAAAATCTAACCCGATTGCAGCCGGAGACAGTAGCTGGTACTGGTCGCATGGTAAAAGCATCCTCCTGAGGGCCAGCAGGGGTGTGACAACTTGGGCCTCCCCTGTTAGGATCCCACAAATCTACTAATGGAGGGGGTTCCTTCGGCCTCTCAGGCTTTGGCTGTGGACATGATGGGATGTGGTGTCCCTCCACTCCAGGTGCTGGCAGCTCCCTGCCGGAACTCTCAGCGCCGAGTGCCGCTTGGCTGCCAGCTCCTATTTCCATGCCGAGGTTGTGATTAGGCCTATCAAGCACTGGCGGGGCTGTTGACAGAAGTTTATCATCACTCCGGCCATCCATAGGCAGAGGAGGAGAGGATGGGTTTGTGGTAACTGGAGGTGTAGGACACAGGGGTGTAGGGGCACACGGCGTGGGCAGAGTTGCAGGGATAGGAGGCGTGGATGACAGCTGCTTCCCTTCTAGGTTTTCCCCCGTCCTTTCCACCTGCAAACTCGATGTGGCTTCTACTCCCCCAGCTGCTCCCTCTTGAGCTCCACTATCACTGGGAGTCTTGGCAGGTGGTGCCTGCGGTGCCTCAGCTGCTGTTTTTGCAGGTTGCTCAGGTTTCAGCAGTTTCAAGGTATCCAGCACGAGCCTCCAGGTAGTCATAATATTTTTAGCAGTCTCATCTCCTCGAGAAGCTGATTCAAAAATCAATTCACCAGCCTGTTCCCAGTTTTTAACAATAAATGCAGCTCTTACGCTGGCATCTACCCCATGGTTCCGACACCACTGCAATAAAGTGCACAGAGCCTTTTTATTGCATTTTATCCCATGCAGGTGCAACATAAGGGTCCATGCATTCACTATAGCTTTTTCTTCTGCTGCCACGGCAGCTTTTTTTTTGGTTGACAGATGAGATCCCATTGTCCCCAGTGGCTCACCTTCTTAATTTTGAGCCTCAACCTTTGCAGTGCTCCACACACACACCAGTGTCTCCTGATTCAGAGGTGCACTCTTGGATTCTGGGCTATCTTCCTTCAGCTCACCCTGACAGAAAGCAGGAGCTGGCACTCTCTGAGCTACCACCCCGTGAAAGGGCGTCGAGGCCAGCTGGGCAGCCCTGTTAAAGTCACACGTGTCCTCTGGGTTGGCACAAAGCGTCTTGTTCTTGTAGGAGCCGCTCACAATTGCATCCTCACTCAAACGTTCAATTCCATTCAGCTCATCCTGGAGAAAAACAGAAAAGACAGTGAAAGCCTGCACATCTTATGACCATTCTTTCTTTCTTTAAAAGCTGAACATTTCTCATCCCTTTCTGCCACTCCACCACCTTCCAACATGAATAGGACATTCAGCCTCCATGAATTCTACTTATCACAGAATCCCAGAATGGCCCAGGTTGGAAGGGACCTCAAAGACCATCGACTTCCACCCCCTTGCCATGGGCAGGGACACCTTCCACAAGGGCAGCTTGCTCCAAGCCCCATCCAGCCTGGCCTGGAACACTTCCTGGGACAAGGCAGCCACAGCCACAATGCCATATTTCCAGTAGAATCTCATCATCACCCCATTCAGTTACTGCCATGCCAGGCAGCACTTTAGAATCCTTGTTTGTCACACGTGAGGCCAGTCCAGCCAAGCTGGCTCAGTCTGACAGCAGCACAGGCTGCCTTGGTGTCTCCTGGGCAGGAAATCTGCCATGCCTGAAGTGGTTCCTTACACAGGCTCCTGCTCCTGCTGCTGCTGCTCCTTCCTTGGCACTCAGAGAATCCACAGGATTACGAACAGCAAGAGGCTGGCGGGCACTTTTCTGGCTATGATCTGCTGAACAACTAAGAGCAAATTACAGTTACAACAGCTTCCCATCTCCAACAAATTCCTCTCTGGAGTTTAAGTCTATTGATCATTCCAATCATCCAATTTCTACTGCAGAACCAGCAGTAAGCAACAGATACTACAGCTCTCCAGAATGAAGCGAGTTTATAGAGCAGCTTAAATAGCTCTAGGTCAATGATAAAGAACAGAAGAGTATTTCTTTATCAAGGACTCTGAGTAATTAAATCAAAAATACCAATATAAACAAAACAAAACACACCCCCCTCACACTCCTACAAGAAACACTTATTTCAGCTGCTACAGCAAGGGTTTTGATGCTTCTGTTTTCCTTCCCTCTGAAATCCAGGACTTGAATAATTCTACCTTATATTCTGATTTGTCAAAGTAGAGGATTCATCAAATATAGAGAAAAATGGATGATCAGTCTGTGGGGGAAGCAGATTGATCTTTTTTACACCTGTAAAAAAAAAAAAAAAGAGGTTCTGTCATATCCACAATTCTTCCAAATTAGTATATCCAACATTACTTAAAATAGTTCATACCCAGTCTTAAATACCCTGGTCCTAGCAGGTTTCCATCGCACCATGAGAAATTGCTTCAAATACAGAAAAATAAAGTACTTTTAAGACTTCAACTAGATAATCTCAACCTACATACCAAGTCTCTGCCTAAGTCACTTAGGGCTAACTCAGCCTGGTGCTCAGTTCTACCCACTCCATCCCTCTCCCTGCTATGAAAAGCCACTGCCTTGGCAAGTAACAAATCTTCATCCCAGTGAAATGGGCAGGCCAAGAGATTTACCCTCTCATGTGCCATCACTGACCTTCAGGAGAAACAAACAGTCTTACATTTTCAACAGGAATGCACATTTCACATATTTGTCAACTACACCATGGCACAGCCACGGGCAGAGCCACTCTGCAGTCCACATGCAATCCCTGCTGCTCACCAGCTCTCAGCATTCCTTGGTTCCATGCCATTCAGACCCCTGGGAACTGGCTGTAATGCCCAACAGCCTTTTGCACTCCTCTCTCACAAGGAGCCTGTCTATCCCCTGCCCATCCTTAGCCACAGGAAGGTAGAGCAGCCTTGCAAAATAATGTGTTTTCCTCTGCTCTAACTAAACCACCCCATCTCCTGGGGTTTATCAGCATTTCAGGGAGCACTGTACAAGCAGCACACTCACTCCTCCACTGTAGGATCATATTTACAGGAAAATGGACATGTACTTAATGAACCAGCCTAACCTCCTGGAACTGAAGACCAAGGTCATCTTTGTGTATAGAAAAGCTGTTGTTGCAAGAAGAAGCAGCAGAAAAGTTACTGACAAACACAGGGGTTTACCTGAGTAAAATGACACTTACCAGCATCGACCAGTTAGGTTAAGGAAAAGATGCATGCCTGCCTGGTGGACAAAGTAGAACTACCAATTAGACAATGCGTGACTGTGTAGACCAAGATAAGAATAGAAACAAGGTTTAGAAGCACAATGGCTTTTTCTTGATTCACATTCTGTCTGCAGAGTCTTTTTTCATCTCACTCCACAACCTAAGCAGCACTATTGGCATAGCAACTCTGACTGCTTATTTCAGAATAAAACTCCAGATATGCTGAGCACAGAAAGACAGAAATAAACTAGCCACAAGTCTGCCTCCATCTGGGGCTGCTTCACAGCAAACAGCTCCCCAAGACAGGTAGCTTGTGGTTTTGTGTAAACACACTGAGCTAAACTACTAAACTCATTAGCATATATCAAGATGATATAGGCTTCCACATCATGAGCAGCACTGAACACTTCCCGTGTCCTTTTGTATCACAGCAGAGACAGACACAACACTCCAAGGTTCAAGCAGGAACAGTGATCTTTATTGTTCACAGCTCATGTTTATATGGTGTTCAAAAGCAACTCATTCCATCCCAGCTGGCTGATCACTTGGTGCCATTAGCTCACATTGCAGGCCAATAGCTGCCTCCATATGTGCTCGCCCAAGACTGGCCAGCATCCATTCCTTGCAGTTAAGTCCTTCCACTTTTCATGGTTTTCTTCCTTAAAGAAGAAAAAGTCTTCCTTAAAGACTTCCTTTTCTCATGGGCACAGGCTGGTCAAGTCAAGGACAAGGTTACTTGTGTCTGTGAGCCTTCAAGGCCAGCTGTTAACCATAGTTCCCCCTTTTTGTATTTCGACTACAAAGGCAGTCTTCACCATCCTCCCAGAGCCCTTTGCAGACAGGATAACAAACACAGCACAATGAGCAAAATAATTATGGTAACACAAAAATAATAAGCCCACTTTGAATGAGGCTCTTTACCCAGCCTGATAAACCTAACTCTTCCAGCCAGTGATCTGTCCCAGAAAATCCTCCACATAACACATTCCATCAAACTCTTCACAACTATGTTCATAAGCTAACAAAAGAAAATCAACAGCATGCTGCATGCTATCTACATCTGTAACCAAAGCACTCAGAATTTCCATTTACTCTTTTTGCTACAAAGCAAGCCAATCTATTTAATCCAGAAACTATTTGGGGTAACATTTTGCTTTCCCGTTCCACTTCCGTCCCACACATCATGTTCCAGTATGTAATTAAAAAATACTCATCCTTCTGCTGATAATGTCCCTGAAATGTCTAACTCTTGGGGTTCAAGTGAAGCAACAGGTAAATTGTCATACCAAATATCCCACAGCTCCCTACAGGGGGTTTTAGTATTAAAATTGCTCTGGGAAGAGCATTGCATTTTGACAACATTTTGTGTTACTTGTATACTTTGTGTGCCATTCAAGGGTGCCCCCACTAAGCAGGTGTGAAAAGGTTGTTCTGGGTGTGCCCTAGACACTCAAAATCACATCTGATTCAATGCATAGAGCTACTGATACCCCAACATTGTTCCAGGGTCAGCTGAGGGGCCCTCGGGGAGGCCTTGCTGGTTGTGATCCAGAGCAGGGCACACACACTGGGCAGGCACCCATCGAATTCCTGCATCTGTAGAAACACAAGCATACCTGCACCCCAAGTGACATGGTCCCAAGGATTGGTAACAAGATCCCATACCCATACCTTAGGCTTGGGCAACTGGAAGTCACTAGAGGACTGCAATGACAAAAAATTATTTAAAATAAGAGGGTTTTGGGATTTTGGCAATGTCATAAGGCAATTCACTGTACACAGAGCTTTGGCCACCCTACTCCGTGGGGTTTCACCAGACATTGTCCCTTTTTGTTCTTCAAGAATGCACTTCAAGTGCCATGGGCAAGATCACCAATGGCTTGGCCTGTAGGGGAATGAGCAATGCCCGTGAGATGCGACATGCCCCATAATTGCAGGAATTGATGAGTTTTCTGTGTGATATAGGCAGGGCCATTATCAGTGGCCAGTGCTGCAGCAGAGCAGGGCCCAGCCCAGCCCTACCAGGTCATGGGGGGCACGTGGTGAAGCACAGCCTGGCCCAGCCGGTGTCCAGTTACCTGTTCAAAAGCTGGAAGCAAGAGAGCTTCTCCTGGGTTTTGTTCATTTTAAAATGTGATGACACAGGGGTGTGTTCAGCTTCCTTAAGTGGTTTAACAAGGTGTCAATATTCAAAACTAGCCAGATGATGGGTTCTGATGGGCCCAGAGGAAGCTGTTAGCAGTCCTCACAGAGAATCACTTCCATAACTGATGGATTTTCTCTTTACCAAAAACTATGTTAAACAACAACATTCTCCACCCCTCATCTCTGTGAATACACATTTAAAAATTATCAAAATCATATCCAACATACAACTTCTATTTAGAACAATAAAAATTACTAAACTAAACAGAAGGAAATAATTTCTTACTCTAACCTCCAACCTCTAGTCATTTCACTATAATTACAACATAAATTTTCCACTATCATTCTATTTAAACTTATGACTTAATACTTGCTTTGCCCTTTATTTCTCCTAATTAATCATTATCTCACAGCTTTCACCAATTGCATGCATTCTCCACCAAAAGATGCAGTGGTTTCAGTAACTGGGCAGAACACCAATTAAGTTTTGGTTTGCCAATCCAAGTTTTCCAGCCAACACACCAATTAATGTAGTGGGTCTAGTGCTGGCCAAATGCCAGTGCACCCACTAGAATTTACTCACTTTCTGTTATGAGATAAGAATTAGGAGGAGGACAAAACAGGTTTTAACTAAAAAACAAGCTATGTTAAACCACAATACTTGGGGAAGTTAACTCAGGGAAACCTTTAAGAATATTAAAAAAGGGTGACAAATGTGGGGTAGTTAACCCTAAATAGAGTCATATCCAGTTAATGATACCTAAAAGATTTTGTACACCATTTAATGTTTGGATCTTGGTTGAAAATGGAATTGTTTGTGGCTGTATTGTCTGATCTAACATTTTAAATCCTAGGTATTTCCATGGGGGTTCTTGTTGCACCTCTTCAGGCGCAATTTGCAACCTGAATTCTTGCAGCCAAAAGTTTGCATCAATTTTGGCTGAATCTGTAAAAGGCCTTCTTTGCTACACGATTGACAAAGAACACTGTAAATACAAATTTGAGATATCATCAGGATGTAAAGGAATGGTGAAGAAACAGTTTTTTCAATCAACAATCAAAATGTCCCAAGTAGCAGGTATCATAGTAGGGGATGGCATTCAAGGCTATAAAGCACCCATACTTTCCAGAACTGTATAAATTTTTCTTAAGACATGGAATAACTTTCATTTACCTGATTTCTTTTTAATCATAAACACAGAAGTGTGCCATGGACTTGCTGATGACTCAATATGTCCTTGATTTAATTGCTCTTTGACCAACAATTAAAGAGCATTCAGTTTTACTTTTTCAAGGGGCCACCAATCAACCCACACAGGTCATCTGGCGAGTCATTTTAAGGCTAATGTAGGATGCTTTACACCCTTCAGACAGTGGCCCCTGTCAAAAATCTGTTCCCAGCCAAACCCCCCACGCTGACATGACATCCCTTCCCCATAGGTGAGTGGCACAGCAGCAGCACAGGGATGGACTGTGGCTGTCTGTTCTGGATTTTTAACTAACACAGGCTTACTACTCAACTAACTTTGTGTGGTACCTCCAAGGCTGGGAACAACAGATCCTACAGCTGTGGTGGGCGATGACTGAGGCCATGTGTTAGCAGATATCATAGTAACATCTGCTCCAGTATCTGTCATCCCACTAACCTTGATGTGGGATGGATTTGCCTGAGGCATTGCAAGAGTACAAACCATGTTTGGTCTTTGATCAGATACAATCTGAGTCCAGTATACTTCAGGTTCCCCCGTCGAGCCAAAGCCTCTGTTTTCTCGCAGCTTTGAGTCTGTTTTAGGAACACAAGACTTAAAAGGTACAAGTTGAACAGTAAGACTTTTAGCTGGAAGGGGTACAGGAGGAGGAGGAGGAGGTGTTGATACCATAGCACATATTTGTCCAGTATAGTCTGCATCTGTAACTCCAGGGTGGACAAAAAAACCCTGTAACATTGCTCTTGATCATCTTAATAGTAATGTACTTAATCCTTCCCCAGCAGACCCATGGGCCTCGAGGGGGATTTTATAAACCTTTAATGAGTCTCTAAGTTATAATGCCAGGGACAGATACATCCATGCCAGCTGATCCTCCTGCCGTCCCTGTGACCTGGTTCCATAGGCCTGCACTGAGGGACGGGAAGGTACTCGTGTCTGCAAGCACTTCCCCTTGGCACTCCTGTTCCAGTTTCCCTGTCCACTGAGAGGTTGTCCGTTGGCGTGGAATTTAGACTTGCATTGCTTGGCGAAATGACCGGGTTTTCCACACCGGTAACAGCTTCCCACTACAGGCCCAGCTCTCTGTTTCTGACGTGTCCCCCATGAGTTGTACCTATGGGGACAATTTGCTTTCTTGTGACCTAGTTGCCCGCATCCATAGCATTGGTACGACCTTAGAGCAGCTGCCAAGGAATCAGCTAACAGAGACACTTCATAAGATAGAGTTCCAACTTCAGCACACGCATTAATCATTTCATCTAAGGATGGATTTTTTCTTGGTAATAAGTCTATAGCTTTCTTGCAATCTTCATTTGCATTGTCTCGTGCCAATGACAACATCAACAGATTTTTTGCATCGTCATTTGCTATTTGCTTTTCCATGGCATCTTTTAATCGTTCTATAAATTCCACATAAGGCTCTTTGGGGCCCTGCTTAATTTTTGCAAAACTCTGAGTTGGAGTTGCCAATGCCATGTTTCCAACTTTCATCAGGGCCTGCATTCCTAAATCTCTTGCCTGTGCCAATATCAAAGGATTTAGGCGTGCTTGCACCTGTGGGTTATTTATGGGAGGCAATCCCAGAAGTTCAGGGACCCCTGCCCCAAAACACGGATCTTGCTGCGGCACCACTAAATTATGCAGCCCTTGCTTTTCTGCATGCTGCTTCCAGGTGGACTCAAACACCATGTATTCCATCGGGGTACAGAGCAACCCTGCTATTTGCTTGATATCAAAGGGTGTCATTTCAGCTTCAGCTAGAAGCCGTAACATCCTTGTTACGACCGGAGACCCCAGTCCATGTTGGGTGGCTAGTTGGCATAACTGGGAGAGAATTTTAAAGGTGACATGAATATAGGGCTCAGTCCAATCGTCTTCCAGTTCTTGGTCACCCAAGGACAGCGGGAGCTTAGGTACAGAAATTCGTTCAGCAACTTTGTAATCTCCACTAGCAAGTGCCATTAATTGCATACGTTCCCAAAAGCGAACTGGATTGTATGCTGAGACAGTAGTGCCAGTCGTCCCACACACAAGCTCTTGGCCACCCAAGAACAGCCGGGATAGTGGTGCAGAAAGTCGTTCAGCAACTTCAAGATCCCCACTAGCAAGAAAGTTTAATTTAACATAGTGCCAAAATCTAACCCGATTGCATCCGGAGACAGTAGCTGGTACTGGTCGCATGGTAAAAGCATCCTCCTGAGGGCCAGCAGGGGTGTGACAACTTGGGCCTCCCCTGTTAGGATCCCACAAATCTACTAATGGAGGGGGTTCCTTAGGCCTCTCAGGCTTTGGCTGTGGACATGATGGGATGTGGTGTCCCTCCACTCCAGGTGCTGGCAGCTCCCTGCCGGAACTCTCAGCACCGAGTGCCGCTTGGCTGCCGGCTCCTATTTCCATGCCGAGGTTGTGATTAGGCCTATCAAGCACTGGCGGGGCTGTTGACAGAAGTTTATCATCACTCCGGCCAGCCGTAGGCAGAGGAGGAGAGGATGGGTTTGTGGTAACTGGAGGTGCAGGACACGGGGGTGTAGGGGCACACGGCGTGGGCAGAGTTGCAGGGATAGGAGGCGTGGATGACAGCTGCTTCCCTTCTAGGTTTTCCCCCGTCCTTTCCACCTGCAAACTCGATGTGGCTTCTACTCCCCCCGCTGCTCCCTCTTGAGCTCCACTATCACTGGGAGTCTTGGCAAGTGGTGCCTGCGGTGCCTCAGCTGCTGTTTTTGCATGTTGCTCAGGTTTCAGCAGTTTCAAGGTATCCAGCACGAGCCTCCAGGTAGTCATAATATTTTTAGCAGTCTCATCTCCTCGAGAAGCTGATTCAAAAATCAATTCACCAGCCTGTTCCCAGTTTTTAACAATAAATGCAGCTCTTACGCTGGCATCTACCCCATGGTTCCGACACCACTGCAATAAAGTGCACAGAGCCTTTTTATTGCATTTTATCCCTTGCAGGTGCAACATAAGGGTCCATGCGTTCACTATAGCTTTTTCTTCTGCTGCCACGGCAGCTTTTTTTTTGGTTGACAGTTGAGATCCCATTGTCCCCAGTGGCTCACCTTCTTAATTTTGAGCCTCAACCTTTGCAGTGCTCCACACTTCACACACACACCAGTGTCTCCTGATTCAGAGGTGCACTCTTGGATTCTGGGCTATCTTCCTTCAGCTCACCCTGAGAGAAAGCAGGAGCTGGCACTCTCTGAGCTACCACCCCGTGAAAGGGCGTCGAGGCCAGCTGGGCAGCCCTGTTAAAGTCACACGTGTCCTCTGGGTTGGCACAAAGGGTCTTGTTCTTGTAGGAGCCGCTCACAATTGCATCCTCACTCAAACGTTCAATTCCATTCAGCTCATCCTGGAACACAACAGAAAAGACAGTGAAAGCCTGCACATCTTATGACCATTCTTTCTTTCTTTAAAAGCTGAACATTTCTCATCCCTTTCTGCCACTCCACCACCTTCCAACATGAATAGGACATTCAGCCTCCATGAATTCTACTTATCACAGAATCCCAGAATGGCCCAGGTTGGAAGGGACCTCAAAGACCATCAACTTCCACCCCTTGCCATGGGCAGGGACACCTTCCACAAGGGCAGCTTGCTCCAAGCCCCATCCAGCCTGGCCTGGAACACTTCCTGGGACAAGGCAGCCACAGCCACAATGCCATATTTCCAGTAGAATCTCATCAATGCCCCATTCAGTTACTGCCATGCCAGGCAGCCCTTTAGAATCCTTGTTTGTCACACGTGAGGCCAGTCCAGCCAAGCTGGCTCAGTCTGACAGCAGCACAGGCTGCCTTGGTGTCTCCTGGGCAGGAAATCTGCCGTGCCTGAAGTGGTTCCTTACACAGGCTCCTGCTCCTGCTGCTGTGCTTTCCTGGGCACTCAGAGAATCCACAGGATTACGAGCAGCAAGAGGCTGGCGGGCACTTTTCTGGCTATGATCTGCTGAACAACTAAGAGGAAGTTACAGTTACAACAGCTTCCCATCTCCAACAAATTCCTCTCTGGAGTTTAAGTCTATTGATCATTCCAAACAACCAATTTCTACTGCAGAACCAGCAGTAAGCAACAGAACAGTAGTATACTACAGCTCTCCAGAATAAAAGAGAGCAGCTTAAATAGTTCTAGGTTGAAGATGAAGAACAGAAGAATATTTCCTCATCATGCACTCTGAGGAATTAAATAAAAAAATACCAATATAAACACAACAAAACACAAAACACCCCATCCATGCAGTTAACAGTTATTTCAGCTGCTACAGCAACAGATTTGATGCTTCCATTTTCCTTCCCTCTGAAATCTGGGTCTTGAATAATTCTACGTTATATTCTGATTTCTCAAAGTAGAGGATTCATCAAATATAAAGGAAAATGAAACAGCAGCCCAGGGGGGAAGCAGACCTACAGCTGTACAGAGAAAGCAAGAGGCTCTATCATATCCACAGTTCTTGCGAATTACTATATCCAACATTACTTAAAATAGTTCATACCCAGTCTTAAATACCCTGGTCCTAGCAGGTTTCCATCGCACCATGAGAAATTGCTTCAATGACAGGAAAAATAAAGTACCTTTAAGATTGCAACTAGATAATCTCAACCTACATACCACGACTCTGCCTAAGTCACTTAGAGCTAACTTAGCCTGGTGCTCAGTTCTCCCCACTCCATCCCTCTCCCTGCTATGAAAAGCCGCTGCCCTTGGCAAGTAACAAATCTTCATCCCAGTGAAATGGGCAGGCCAAGAGATTTACCCTCTCATGTGCCATCACTGACCTTCAAGAGAAAGAAACAGTCTTACATTTTCAACAGGAATGCACATTTCACATATTTGTCAACTACACCATGGCACAGCCACGGGCAGAGCCACTCTGCAGTCCACATGCAATCCCTGCTGCTCACCAGCTCTCAGCATTCCTTGGTTCCATGCCATTCAGACCCCTGGGAACTGTTTGTAAAGCCCAACAGCCTTTTGCACTCCTCTCTCACAAGGAGCCTGTCTACTCCCTGGCCATCATTACCCACAGAAAGGTAGAGCAACCTTGCAAAATGAGCTGTTTTCCTCTGCTCTAACTAAACCACCCCATCTCCTGGGGTTTATCAGCATTTCAGGGAGCACTGTACAAGCAGCACACTCACTCCTCCATGACCTAAGCAACACTGTTGGCATGGCAACTCTGACAGCTTTTTTCAGAATAAAACTCCAGATATGCTGAGCACAGAGTTCCCAAGACAGAAAAAAACCAGACACAAATCTGCCTCCACTCGGGGCTCATTTCACAGCAAACAGCACCCTAAGACACGGAGCTTGTGGTTTTGTGTAAACACACTGAGCTAAGCTATTTAACTCATTAGCATATATGAATATGATATAGGCCCCCACACCGGGAGCAGCACTGAACCCTTCCCATGTCCTTATGCAACCCCTGCTGAAGCCTCTGTCATCAAGCTGCAGCACTAATTGCTTCCAGGATGACAGATTTTTAAGTTCTTCCAGCTCGAGAGGCTTAAGTACTTGGCAAAACAAGTCCCAGCTTTAGGAAGCAGCTTTGAGAATTCCAAATGCAATCCCCCCATCTCCAACTCAAGACTCACATCATTTGGGGCTGAGCTGACTCGTCCACATAGGGGGTGAAAGTGGGCAGTGGGGGCGGCGCTTCCAAGCCAGAGCTCACCGTGCTGCGAGGACGCTGCGGAAGGAAAGGCAACATGAACAACACAGGGATTCATTGCAGTCTCCACACCCCTCTGCAGTCTGCACCTCCCTTTGCCTCATCTTCTGCTCATTTGGACATTTTCTTACCTAGAAAATTAAACTTGATGGAGACTTTTGCAAGATGAATTCCTTTCTGACCCAGTCAGTGCCCACCAGCTGAACACTGCCCCTTAAAAGGCTCCTCCTGCATGTCCTCACCAGTTCCTCTTATTCTGAGTGTTATAGGTAATAAATGATAAAGCCAAATTAATAATTAATGAAATAGGTTTTATTTTGTGACTGAGATTCAGTCTCCAATAGCCCAAATCAAAGGGACAGCATCGAGCCTGGAATTGGCACTGGTGAACTCTGATCCGAACTCTATCGCTTTGGATCCCCTCTGCTCGCGAAGGCTGCTCCTGTCCAGGTAGTTTTTATACAGCTTTTTCTGCCTGGGGAAGAGTCTTTCATTTCATGGCTTCACATATTTATGTAGTCTCCTTTCTCTGTGCTGGGCTGGACAAAACAGTTTCTGGTAAGCGAGGAATGCTGATCATCCATTCACTGAGTTACGGGAACCTGGCTCTGGGATGCACACCCACGACTCTGGCTATCGCTATTTATTATAAATATTATTTATAATAAATATTATAATATTTATTCTCCTGTCCACCATCAGCCTCCAGACTTGGAGTTTGGTTTTTTTCTCAGTTTTCCCATCAGAGACCATCGCAGCACCATAAAAATCCCTTAACAGTGTTATGAATCAAGTTCTGTATGTCTAATTAATAAACAACAAAATTTAGCAGCAATTTTAATTGAACAGCAATTTTATATCAATGAATACAATCAAGTGTACTAAATATAATCAAGCATATAAAAAATGTGGCAGTGATTAATTATGTATGATTAAGGTTTATATAAAGCATAAGCAAAACTGAGCAGGGTACAGGGCAGGCTTCTCCCCCTGACTCATGTACAAAACAAAGTAATGCAAACTAAACTTCTATACTGTATGCTAACACATATTCATCAGTATTTTTCCATAAATCTCCTATTTTTGATTCTTGAAATCTGTGTCACTGTACTGCATAGCACATGCTCCACTTGTTGTCAGGGGGTCTCCTGGCTTTTTGGTGGTCTTTTCAGAGGAAGGCTCAGTCTTCCTCGCTGTCCTCTGAATAACCTTCACAGGTTGCACATGCACACTAAGCTTTGTGTTATGTAAGTATTATGTTCCAAATAAGCCTTATTATTTCACAGATAAAACCACAACTTGCATTCCTCACCTGGAATCATCCCAACTTAGTTCAGCCCAAGGCCAATTCTGTTTTGGAATCTTGCTCATCTCAACACTACATCCTGTATCCTGTTTTTCCACATGTAACAAAGGACTTTGTTCATACCAAGGCCATTCTGTTTTGGGATCTTGCTTTCCTCAATCCTACATATTTTATTACTTTGTAACTGTAGCAATATTTTAAAAAATAATTGTTATAATTTAGTTAGCACAAATCATTATCACACACAGTTCTCATTTTACAGCCAGAATTGTCCCAATTCTATGATAACATTCATTCTCCTCTCCACCATCAGCCTCCAGACTTGGAGTTTGGGTTTTTTCCTCAATTTTCCCATCGGAGGCCATTGCAGCACCACAAAAATCCCTTAACAGTTTCTGAGGTCTGGCAGTGAGTGAGGGACTTGGTGCAAGCAAGAAGCCAACGTATTGTTTCTACAGCTCAGTTTGTGTACTCTTACAGCTTCGGGTAGAATTTTCCACTGCCAAAGCGATAACCACAATATTTATGTTTCCTGGTAACGTTGCTTAACCACAGTCTTGCATGATTTGCTTTAGACAAAGCACAACATTTTTTCTGGTTTCTCTTTTATATTTCTGTTTACTGTTCCCAGGGCTTTGGGCCCACCAGGTGCAAGATGCCCAAAGCATTCATCGACTGTAGGACTTTTTGTTCTACTGCTCAGCTGTCCCTGCAGAGAGGTCCATTAGTAAAGAGAAGAGGTGGAATTTAGGCTGGCAACACACTACTCTCATCTGCCTATTTTAATTGCCTGAGACTCTTCAGCACAAAAAAATTACACAGAAGGAATACTCACTCCTGTTTTTCCATGATTTCCCAAACTGTTTCCTGAGGCATCTTGAAACCAGCAGTAAGAGAAACCCCTTCTTTCCTGTGAAGGTTTTAATGTGTCAGAGCATTCACCAAAGGTTATCCTTGCACTGCCCTTCAATGGAGTGGAATTAAACATCCTTGTCTCTTCTGCCAGAAACAGGATATTTTATTTAATCAAATCTAAGAAATTTCATTAAGAGGGGAGCAGAGACTACTCTAAGGGCAGACATTAAAAGAAATATGGAAGCATTCAGAGACCAGAATGAATGTTTTAAACAGCACAAAGAGACAGGTAAAAGAAACTTATATTAATAATTCCTTCTCACTCATCTCAGCTATATTAAGCCTGTGATTTACTGAACTTTTCCATTAATTTAATGTTATAAATGGCCATGTAGTAGTTGGTTCTTGCTACTACTTCTATGTTATTATAGGATTGCAACTCCTTGCAAATAATTATTGTAAGTCTTAAACTGTTTTTAAGTATGGAAAAATTAGTAGTAGCTTATGGGCAGTGCAAACAGAGAAGCAAGGCTTTCACAAGATGTAAGCAGACCAGCAAAAGATGTATTTGAAGATATGCTTGCTACTGCAGAATCTACATTTAAAATAGCCTAAGTAGAGAAACAAAAACCACAAAAGAAGCACCAAGCTCAAAGTGCCATCACCAGACCACCAGAAGAACCCCGCAGACTGCTGATGTCTGCAATTACTGAATTACGCAAACGCAATGGAAACCTGAAGTAAGAAGTGTGGACAAGGAGCCCAAAACCAATCTACAACATAAACTGAGGAAGTGATGCAACAGCAACACTATAAAGGACCCAGGGCTGAGGAAGGGGGTGTGTACTGGCTTTGCCAGGCACCTATATCTTTTGCTTTATATTTAATTTCTCAAACTCTTAAAATTTAAGAGTGGGCTTTGTTTCTCACATTTACCCAAACTGCTTTCCATCTGAAAAGATTGTTCCTTGAGTTTCCAAGAATTTTAGCCTGGTTACCTCCCTCTCGCATTTGAGTTCTTCTTAACAAGCTTCACTTATAACAACATCCATGTTGAGAAGATAAAAATAATTTCATCATCTTGATGCCTGAAGTTTTTAGCTTTTATGTATTCTTCATGTATTAGCAGTTCTGAAGACTGCTAAATGCCTCAGTGTAACTTCCAGTACTTTCCCACAGGGAACAGGCCCTTATTGACAGATTCCTAAAATTTTATTATCTTTGCCTGTTACTTCTCCAAGGACATTTTTATTTTGCACCACATAATCACGGGTATAATAAGGATAGGGGAGGAGGGCAGAAGCCAGGGAGGAGATAACCTAACCAACTGCTCCTCTCATTGGACATTGGCCAGACGTTCCAATTGCCCAATCCCATCAATTCTGAGCACTGCTTTTTGCCATAGTGTGTGCCTGAAGGTTTTCAAGGAAAGCTTTGCTTTTACATTTTCATTCTAACATGCTCTGGAAAAGTTTGTGTTCCAGCACACAAATGACCAACAGAACAGACCACTGGGGACACAGGCATCACAAAGTCACCCTAGGACAGCCAGGCATCGGCCTCCTCACTTTCTGTTCTTCTTTTCTCAGCTACAAAGAACAGGGCAACACTGGGGCTTATCTGAGCACCTATGAAACAAACCTGATCTCACAGCATTCATGCCCTTCACACAAGGACTTCCATCACTTCTCTGCAACAGCCCAAACATCTGTAGCACAGCTGTTCCTTTTCATGTTTAGTTTAAGCCATTGGAAGCCACTCTCTGTCATCCTATTGCCAGGATAAATATTCCATTGATATTGCACTTGAATCCTTTTGATCTGCACTCTTCTGCTTTCCTCACAAGCATTTCAAAACAAGACTTGCAGAATGCTGCACGTGCCTTCTTTTCACAAGACAGCCAACAAGTTCTTCCTTCAGGTTCCAGTTTCCAAAATAATTCAACTCTAACGCTTCTATCTCACACATTCAACTAATGCCTGGCCTCTCTCCCCTTCCCTGGCTCATGGCTTGCCTCTTGCTTTACTTTTCTGCCCTCCACACTTTTCAACAAGCCAGCTCTGCCAATTCTCTTGCTTAGCAAGAATTTCATTTCCCTGATTTTAAAGCTCCACAGAGTTTTTAAACTTTATTCAAGCAATATCAGCCTGCTAAACGTGAACAGAGTACACATGGCCAGGGACTCTTTCGGAGAGCAGCCACTCACAAGGGTTCATTCACAGTGACAGGACAAGGGGAAATGGCTTTAAGCCACAGTTAGGTGGCTTTGGATGAGATATTGGGAAGAAATTCTTCCCTATGTGATATATGTTATGGAATAATTAGTGCCTGGGTAAAATATACATGGGATAATTCACACCTTTGTAAAATATACATGAAATAAGTTGTGCCTGTTAAAGATTCAAGATTTCAAAACCACAAGCCACAGCAGGGGAAGGAGATTGCCTCACCAATTGTGAAATCAGACAGCAGCAAAGAAGAGAACCTAATTAGCAAACAAAAAGACATGGTTTGTGTGGAGATGGGCCCTTTCCTGGGACAGTCCAGAGACATCCAAGTATACCTGACAAGTATCCATGATCAAGATAGTCAGCATCTTCAAGGATGTGCATGCCAGTACCAGATTCCCTTAACTCCATCAGCATTCACCACTTCCCAGAACAGGCATTGTCCAGCCCAGCACAGAGAAAAGGAAACTACATGGATATGTACAGCAAGGAGAAGAACAGAAGAAACTGTCCCAGGCGAAATAAACAGTATAAAGCCCGCCTGACAGAGACAGTATTTGGTAACAGGGGCATTCTAGGCAGTAGAGTTCGAATCTGTGTTCATCCAGCACTGATCCCGGGCTCGACGCTGACCCTTTCATTGTGGCTATCAGAGACCAAACCTAGGTAGTGAAATAAAAATATTGATTTGGCTTTATCATTAATTATCTATCACACCTGGAAGGGTGCTGGGGCCCTGGCTCAGGTTGCCCACAGAAGCTGCTGCTGATCCATCCTTGGAGTGCCAAGGCCAGGTTGCATGGGGCTTGGAACAACCTAGGCTAGTGGAAGGTGAAACTGGATATCTATAAGGTCCCCTCCAACCCAAACAATTTCATGATTCTACCATTTAACTGTATTTCCAATAGACACAAACCACAGGCAAAGGAGAAAGACTCAACCTCTTCTTTGGGGCTTAGAAGTCGTCAATTTACACACACCTTCCTCTCTTTTGGCCATCCATTTTCACACTTTACCCTGCTAGATTTCCAAGATCCTGCACTGTGTTCTTTCTGCAGGCTGGATATCTCCTGTCCCTGCCTGAGGAGATGCACATTCTCCCTGGTCAGGAGTCTGTCTCCTGGGACATGACCACCTCTCCTTTAATCCTGTGTTTAAAACGAAATGGACACCTGTACAGCTGGGTACTGAACTGAAACCTCACAGAGACAGCTTTCCTAAGCCCATTCACCCTGAATTTTCTGTGCAGCCAAAACACACCGCTAAGATACCCAACTTTTAGAGGGACTTGGAGGCTTTTCCGCCCTACCAGAAATCTATTAAAAAAGAGCTCATCTTTTTTAATAGATTTCTGATCTATTTTAATAATTTTAATAGATTCAGTGAAGAACTGCAAGCAGGCAATATTAGCAACAAAAACCACTAAGATTAAGCCATCTCCCTCCCCGCTAATTGCTCCTTTCCCTGCCCCGACAGCCCCCGCCACGCTCCTCACACGGCTGCTCCACGGCTGCTCCGGCCAGGGGAGCCTCAGCCAGGCTCAGCCGGGCCCCTCTGGCTCTTCACCACTTCCACGAGCGGTTGCAGCAGGCGGGGGCACAGCCGAGCCTCCAGCCCAGCCGGGGGCGGCGGGGACTCCCGGCTGGCACCGACGGCACACGAGGCTCTTGCTCCCCGGGACGCATCGCCCCACGCCGGGCCGGGCACCCCGCGCTCTCCGGGCACCAAAAGGCGTCCCGGAGCGCCAGAGCCGCGAGCGCCAAGCACCTCATACCCTAAAGGCCCGCACGGATCCCACACAGACACCGCCCCTCCGCACCTCACAGCCCCTCACAGACCCCCAGAGACACCCACAGCCCCACACAAACCACAGCCCCTCCTCACGGCTCTACCCGTGCCCCTCAGCCGTCAGTCCCGCGCACCTCACAACTGAGAGCCCCTCAGCAATGCCACAGATCACCACGGCCCCTCAAGCCCCACGCACCTCGCGGCTCCCCGAGCGCTCCTCAAGGGCACGGCCGCCATCAGTGCCGCGAACTTCGCAGCCCCCACAGACTCCACTGATACCCGAGGTCCCCTCACAGACTCCACAGCCCCTCAGCCGCGACCCCACAGGCGCGCAACCCTCACGGATCCCACAAACCTCCGCCCCGTGCATCTCAGAGCCCCGGGTACCGCCTCAGTCCTCCATGGACTCCACAGCCCTCAGCCCCGCACACTTCGAGCCCCACAGCACTTCAGTCTTCACGGACCCCACAGCTCCTGTGGCCGCCTTAGCCCAGACCGCCGCAGGCTCCGCCAGCCCTCCCCAGACCTGCCTCCCCGCCGGCCGGATGTATCGCACACAGCTCCCGAGTTGACACCGTACCTTTTCACCAGCAAAATGGCCAAGTCTTCCCGCCGCTTTAATATTCAAGCCTCTCCCGCCTCCCCATTGGCCACGGCCCTAACCCCGCCCCACTTGAGTGGGGCCGTCCTGCGTTGCCCCGGGGCATCACGGGAAATGTAGTTCCCGCCTCACCAGCGCCAGACGGCGGGGAATAATAAGTAATTTAAAAATTAGTGCGCTCGCGGTTAGTCCCATCTGAAAGGCATACTCCTGTTCCTGCTCGCGTGTGTTCTCGCCCTTTCCCTCTGCTAACCGCTAGCACTTGCTGATTCATCTGTCATTTATCCTGAAGCCCTCACTTAATGCAACTAGCGATGAGTTCTGCTTTGGTGTCACAAAAGAACCTCACTTTTTGGGTGAAAAATACATAGTTTGCCACTCGCAAAAGTGGCTCCCAGAAGTGTATAGCTGTGTTAATGTGATACTTAGACCCATTCATTACCTTCTCTCCTATAGCATTCCTATAAACAACTAATTAGTCTGACAGGCTGCAGTAACACACAGGAGAATGGAGTGACTGGAAGCGTCCAAGGCCAGGTTGGACGGGGCTTGGAGCAACCTGGGATAGTGGAAAGTGCCGCTATTCATGGCAGGGCGTGGAATGGAATGGGCTTTAAGGTCCCTTCCCACCCGGAACATTCCAGGACTTTATGAATATGCCATCACTGCTTCCAGCGCCGTGCAGCGAGGTCAGGTTTTTGCGGCTCCGGGGCAGCGGCCCGGGCCGGGGGCGAGGGCCCGGGCAGCGCCGCGCGCTCACGGCCGGTCCTGCAGCACCCCCTCGCGGTCCCGCGGGGAACTGCAGCGAGCCGGGCCCCGTGTTCGCCTCTCTGAGAGCTGGGATCTGCCTAAAATCCAACTCCCGCGGCGCCTCAGGGGTCCTGCTCCCCTCTGCATCCAGCACCTGCAAACACTGAGCTATGAGGCAGTGCAAAAAGAAATTGCATGGACTTGGGCAGGAATATCCTGCCAGGAACATAGATTAGCTGCCTGCTGTTATTGGAAATAACAGAGATATTTTGTCATAAAGGCAACTGAATGAGCAGAAAGCAGGGTTTTTTTTCACAACTGCCCTTGACTTACAGACTCTGAAGGCCTTTATGATGTTTGTGACTAATGAAGAGACTCATGAGAGACCCCGGACTGGGGACAGCGGGCGGGGCGGGGCTCGGTCGAGCTGTGCGGGGCTGTGATATGAGTGCGTGTGTGTGTGTGTGTGAGATGATAGCGACAAACACGGCTCCCAGGGGGGCGGAGGTGGCCGCACATCAAGGCCGGCCACGCCCAAGAGGGCGGCCCGGGCCGGAGGCGGCGGAACCGCTCGGACCCGGCTGCTGCCAGCACACAAGATGGCGGGTCTGGGCAGGGCTCGCGTCATACCACACCTAAGATGGCGGCTCTCACAGGAAGTGACTTCTGCCAGGGCACAAGATGGCGGACCTTGGGCAAAACTCACATTACCACACCTAAGATGGCGGCTTAGGCGTATGGTGCCCTTTCCAATATAGCGAGAGATCGCGCATGCGCTTTGAGTAGGGAGGAAATGGCGCCGGGAAAGGTTGCTGTGCCCACAAAGACGTCCCGGTGGGGACGGGGGCGAGCGGGAGGTGGCGGGAGGCTGTGGCGGGGCACCCTTTGTCCCGGCCGCTGAGGCGAGAGGTCCCCCGAGCGAGCGGGCGCGGCGCGGGCCCGGCTCTGAGGGGGCTCCTCTGAGGGGGCTCCTCTGAGGGGCCCCCGAGCCCCGGCCCGGGGAAGACATGTAAAGAGAAAATGGTCGAGAAAATAACGCAAACAACTGACATGGTGGTGTCAGTCAGGGCCCTGTGTCACCGCAGGTCTGTAGAGCCCCTCTGAGGCAGACACCCCCGAGGTCACTGCTCGGGCAGAGATGGAGATTTTCCCCTGGCTGTTGTTCTGGGTCAGTAACAGTTTGTCCTGGTAATTATTTGCGTTGCTGAATGTCATTGCTGCAATATTCCTGCACACAGGGTACCCTGCACCAGCACTTACAGCTCCTGTGCTCAGGAGAGATTGATTAAGGTCTTTTAGTCCTTGTTATAAATTCAAGTAAATAATTTCTGTAATTTTTATCAACATACCTGGTCTGCTGCTCTTAATCTTGACAGGGTTGTACAGAGTGTGAAAAATGTGTATTTTATGATTGGCTTTTTGCAAGTATTAAAATGAATATTGTATTATGCTAGAAAGTTATGCTATATTAATTTTCTTAAGTAGTGTATTAAATATAGTTTTAGGTTATAACATAATGTTAAAATAGGAACTATGCCATGCAAGATATTTGTTTAAGAAAGGACTTGCACCAGATAGGAGCCACAGGAGACCTAAATCTTTCAGAGAAAGGGAATTTATTGCTCCCTTATCAGCAGAAAACTAACTACTTCCCACCTTGCTCAGACAGAAAGACAGCATGAGGATTAAGAGGAAGAAGTTGACAGTGACCAGACAGAATCCTGTATTTATGGAATTTATGCATCATGTATGAGATGTATGAATATGCAACAGGCAATTGTTTTTAAGGGTTAATCCTCTGTTAATAGGTGTCCTTTTTCGGGCTTGTGCTGTCCAGAAAAAGGTACCCGGACATCCGTATCTCTTTGTTTTTATTGTCTTATATTGTCCTAACCTCAAATGTTCAAATTTTATTATTCTGATTATATTACTATTTTTATAACCATTTTATTTCTACTAAACTTTTAAAATTTCAAAACCCAAGTGATTGGTGTTTTTCACACAGAGGATCACACCTTTAAAGCAGTTTTTCTCCCCCAAACCCCAGTTAAACTGACTGAGATCACACATAGGCGATGCCCTGGAACTCCTGGGTTAATGTTAATTCTTACCAAATTATTTTTATGAGGTTAAATTCCAGTGGATCTGTACCAAAACCCAGAAGACCTGAGGTACAAGCAGGACCTGGTGGCAATGCTGTGCCCCTTCCAGGACCTGTTCAGGTGCTCCTGTGGACCATCGGGTCCCACTGCTGCCCCAGCACTGCCAGGGCCTCCCCATCCCGTGTCCCCAGGTGCCACATCAGAAGCCAAGTGACACCAGTCACCAAGTGACAGGAATTGGGTGAGGGCTGCAGGCACTGGCAGGGTCACTGCCCCAGAGCTGGGAGCACCCAGCAGAACACAGCCCCTCTTTTCCAGGAGGGGAGAGGTGAGGGACAGGAGCTGGGACATTTTCCAGGCAGGGGGACTGAGGTCACTGGGAGAATTTCAGCTCCCAGCAGCTCTGTCTGTGCAGAGGAACTCAGGGCTGGGAAGAGAACAGGGCAGCACTGGGAACCCTGGGGCTGTGAACAACTCCAGTGGGCAAAGGAATGAACATTGAAGAGATGGATAAACAATGGGAGGAGTTGGAAGGAGAAAAACTGACCTGGAATTTGGCTTTTGGTGTTGCTGTGTCTGGCCTGTCAGCTCCAGGCATGAAACTGGACTTTGAACATGACCATGGTGAGCTGTGTGTTCTGTTCATGGAAACACTGACCATGGAAATTGGGATGTAAAAGCCTGGGGAAGACCCAAGAGGGTTCATTGAGCCTGCAGGATCATGGCAAGTGCTGCCCTGGAAAACTCAGAGTTAAGAGTAATCAAAAAATGAACTCATTAAACTCAGCTTTCAAAAACTTTATTCGAGATAAAAAAAAGATGGTAATTACCTTGGTAGAAAAGCACCCCTGAAGAAAAGCAGAATTAAAATACCTGTAAGCAGAAAATTCAGGAGAAATGGCTGCTGGCTCCTGGAGTCCTGGTCTTTTCTGGCAGGTTTTGTACTGGATGGAATGGCAGTTTTGCCTTCTGGGACTGGGACTTGCATCCCTGGAAGGAGAAAATGTGGGAAGAGTGCAAGTGGGAAAACAGTGTTGACATCAGCCCTTGGATTTCACTTCCTCCCAGAGGGTCTGTGCTGCTTGAGGTCCAAAGGAAATCAGTCCTGGAGTAGCTGTGTGTTCACCTGTTGAGCTTGAAGGACACACTGGGGATATGAAATTCCAGGGAAGCTGTCATTGCTGCAGTGGCTGGAGTGAGAAGTAGTGGAAACTGTTTGCTGGCTGCTTTCCTCAGTCCCCTGGAGCTCCAGATCCCCACACATCACTTTTGATTTTCCAAGGGTTTTGCTGAAGGGTTTCTAAATGTAGCAGTGGGATTTGCTGCAGCTGGGATTTATTTCTGTTTCAGGAGGTGTCTCATTGCATGGTCTGTTTTTTACCCACAACTGAATCATCCCTTCCATGAATAGTCCATGTTGTTCTACATGGCTGCTTTGGTTATGGGTCAGAGAGAGGGAAGGGAAATGACTTTTTATGTTCTTGAAATTTCTGCAGACAGAAGTGGGATGTCATCTTGCTCCTCCCCAAAGCACTGCAGGCATATAGAAGTAGCTCAGTGCTGGCACAGTTGTCTGAGAAATGACAGCATTTGAGAGGTTTAAGTGTTAATAACAGCTTTCTTGTCTCTTAGTTGCAAAGATTCAGTCCTGCAGTCTGAGGGAAAAAAATAACTTCTGATATTCATGGAAAACTTTCTGCCATTCCTGCTGCAGACTTTTAAATCTTTGTATGGTTTACTGTCCAGTGTCTGTACATAGAGAATGACTGATTTGAGGTAAAAATTGAGGTAATCAGTAGTGGATATGTAGGGAAAACTTTAGGAGTAAACTTGAGGTGGCCTATAGTGGAGAGCATGAATATTTTGAAGGAAACTGTGGCAATCAGTAGTGCACAGGTAGGGAAAGTTTTGGGGGTAAAATCTGAGGTAATCTCTAGGGAAGAGAATGAATATACTTGAGGTAAAAATCAGGCAATCAGTAATGAACAGATAGGGGTTAGAAAACTGGGGTAAAGCTGGAGATAATCTCCAGAGCAGGGCATGAATACTTTCTCGTAAAAAATGAGGAAATCAGAAGTGGACAGAAAGGGACAATTTGGGGGAAAAACTTAAAGCAATTCCCAGGGAAGAGAATGAACATCTTGAGGTAAACTAAGAGAGTCACATAGGGACACATAGTGAAAATTTTAGGGATAGAAATTGACATATTATCCAGGATAGAGAATTAATATTTTGAGGTAAAAATCATATAATTAGTAATGGACAGGTAAGGCAAATCTTGGGGGAAAACCCTGCAATAATCTGTAGGGCAGAGCATGAACCTTTTGAGGGGAAAATGAGATATTTATCTTTTACTTCCCTGTGTGATAACTTAATTTCCAGCTGCTGTGAGCCATTCCTTGATTTCTGCTGGAGAAAACCTCATGGCAGAGGAGTTTGCAGAGGAGCCCAGAGCTGTGTTTGGAGCAGAGAGCTGAGAGCTGCATCTGCCTGTGCTGCCCCAGCCTGGCACCATCCTCATGGAACAGCCTGGGCAGATGGGATTGGATGGAGCAAAATCCCTTCATGGGTGAGGTTTTCTCCTGTGCAAACCAGGCATGGGGCAGGCAGTGAACTTTGGAAATCAGCTCATTTCCCCAGAAAGCATCACTCCCCTCAGCATGAGTGACAGGACCTGTGCCCACTGCTCAGGATTCACCCAGCCAAAATCAAGGCCAAAGGTTGGTTTGGGTCTGAGAACTTGAAATAACTTTGAAACAAAAGAAATCACCTCTTTCTTTCAGATGCTGGAATTGCCTCTGTGGCCAGGTGCTGAGCTCTTGCTGCAGGTGACTTTCAGGCCTGACTGTCTGTGCAATAACCCCAGGACTCCATGGGACACTCAGGGACTGTCCCAGCTGCAGAGTCAGGTATGGGATGCCATTCCACACAGATTAAACTGCCATGAGCCAGGGCACTCCAGGGCATCCTGGAGGAGGTGCAGAGAGCAGGAAAGAGACATGGTTACAGCACTGATCCTCCTGCTTTCCCAGGGGACATGAACACCACTTCATCCTGATCCTGAGAGCTCCAAGGAAATTAACCACTGATGTGGCACTGAGGATGCCACAGTCCTGACACTGCTGGCCTGGAACCATGGCCCAGCAGCTTTCTGTGGGAGCCTGAATTACTTGTGCAGGTCAGTTCCTCCTCCATTCCTGCAGTCTGGGCAGTTCCAAATGTCTGATCCCTTCCCGAGGCTGCTGCCACAGCCTAGGGAGGCTCCTGGGCATGGCTGGGCTGTGATGGAATCTGCTCCCACCTCCAGCCCTCGCCCTCACATCAGGCCTGGCCAGGGGAGCTGAACTAAAGCCTGGGAATTTAAATTTTAAGGGAAACAACCCCAAACCTCACTCACTCAAGAGTAAAAAGGTGTGCTTGTATTTACACATATCCAGGAAAAACACTCCTCTAGGGAAGTCTTGGATTTATTTTATCAGTTGAACGGGCAGAGCTGCCAACTGCTGCCATTAAGTTCTCCATCCCCAAAAGCTCTGGTGCCCTTGGGCCATGGGGTTTTTGCTCTGTTAGGAGGGACCTCTGGCCAGACTCACAGCCCAGGAGTGTTCAAAATCCTATTCCTCACTTCCCTGACTAATGAATATCTTAAAATCCACTCTGGATTGTGCAGAAAAGCTCCTTGGTCCCACCTGGAACTAGACATGTACAGCTGGCTTTGTTATTCCAGATGAGTAAAATAATTAAGAAGAAGAGAAAACAATTAAACCAAGTAACTTGTGCCTGAAGTTTTCCCCAGGAATGAGTTGGGAGCTCACCAACAAGGCTCCCAGACAGGTAGATTGTGTGATGAAAAATATTTATGTGCACATATAAAAAAATAGATTATATAAAATATACATATTTATGCACACCTATTAAAATATATACAATATGTATTACAGAGTATCTAACTGATAAATATCGACCCTATATATACATATAACCACAAATATTTTTATATCACAAATTCTGCCTATAAATTATCCCACACTTGCCTGTTTTCAGGAACATAACAGTTTTAGACATGCTAAAATCAAGCACATGCTGTGCTGCATAAGGAAAATACACCATGATTTTATCCATTAATTCCAAGATGTTTTCCTGGATGTACTCCTGGGTGTTTTCCTGTAACTTTTGTGGCTTATCCATTAAGTATCCTTCCAATTGTCAGATCATACAACCCATTTGGAATTTTACTGTCTCTGCAGTATTCAGCAGGCTGAATTTTTTCAACATTATTTCTCTCAGACTGAGCACATGTCCTCAAGTTGCCTCTCACTTTTTGCATCCTGGTAATGCAAGAGGGAAACAGCTCCACCGTAACAAAATCCACCATTCCCCTTATTTTTCTCCAACCCCAAACCACCTTTTAAGCCTGTCAGAGAGTGATGGAATCCTGGAGTAGTTTGGGTTGGAGGGGATATTGAAGCACATCCAGTTCCAGTCCCACTGGACCAGGCTCCTCCAAGCCCCATCCAACCTTGAGTTTGGAAAAACCCCAAACACGTCCCAGATCTGGACAGGTCACTGGAAGAAAACCCGAATTCATTAGCACAGCAGAGCCTGGCTTGAGTCTGACAGCGGGACGTGCTGGTCAGGGCACACTCGAGGGCGGACTGGGAGGGGATCAGGGAGGGTCTGGAAAATGTCCCGGGATCTGCCCGGGATGGGACCGAGGCGCCCCCCCCCGCCCCCCTCCGGCCGCGGGGTGGTTCGCTCCCCCCAGCGCGCGCCCCCTCGGCCGGGCGCGCCCACTCTCCGTGAAGGGGGGCGGGAGAGGGGGCTAAGGAGAAGATGCGGTGACAGGACCCCCTCGCGCCGCCCCTCACCGTTGAAATCCCCGGTGTCGGCCACCACCGTGGTGTGGTGCTTGAGCTGGTCCAGCGCCGACTCCATCTTCTGCCGCTTCACGGGGGACACCGACATGTCGGCGGCCGTGGGGGCTCGCGTGCCTATAGGGGACGGTGAGTGCCCGAGGGGACCGGCCTGCGCGCGCACCCGCGGCCCGCGCGCTCCCGCGCCAATCCCGGCCCGGCTGGGCGGCAGCGGCCAATCAGGAGCGCGGACGCGAGACGGACGCGGCCGGGAGGAGCCGGGGCGGGGCAGCGGGAGGGAGAACGATTCTGATTGGCTGAATCGGGGGCCGGGGGCGGGGCCGGCGGTCGCCTTGGCGACCCTGACGCCGCCATTGTCGCCCCCGAGCGTGCCCGGGGCTCGGCCGGCCGCGGGATCTCCTGCCCCGGGATCTCCGGCCGCGGGATCTCCGGCCCCGGGATCTCCGGCCGCGGGATCTCCGGCCCCGGGATCTCCGGCCCCGGGATCTCCGGCCCCGGGATCTCCGGCCCCCAGAACCACCGGGGCTCTTCCCCACGGCCGGCGCGGCGCCCGAGCCGCCCCCAAGCCGCCCGTCCCTCGTGGCCGCGCGGGGCCCGCAAGATGGCGGCGGGCGGGCCTGAGGGGAGGCGGCCGTGAGGGGCGGCTCGGAGCCGCGGTGCTGCCCCGCTGCAGGAGCTCAGCGCTCGCTGCTCCCTGCCTGCCCTCGTGGCGAGGTTCGGAACGGCCTGTCGGGCACGGCTCCAGCCGCAGAGAGAGCCCCGAGCCAGCAGGGCAGGTGTTTGAGCTCTTGGTTTGCCTGAACTTTATTCAGGCTGTAGAGGAGGTGATCTTGTTAGTGTGGTCATACTTGGAAAATGAGCTCCCCATAACATCTACAAAAGGCATTACCAGTTATTTCAACTGAGTAACTTAATTACTGAGGAAAAGAGAAAACAAACTTTTGCCTCCTGAAACTGAGGATGGCTCTTGGCTGGAATTGGAGAGCCCATGTAACAGGCCCTGAGGCAGGGGTTTATGCTGTTCCTTCTTTCTATATTGTTCCACTTAGGATGGCTGCCAGAGTTGTTCCCCTTCCAGATCAGCACAAATGTGCTTTTGTACGGCCTTGTAATGGTTTGCCCCTATTTTTAAAACTCATCTATCCAGGCCATAACACCCTTCCTGCTGAATGTCAGTCCCCAAACCCAAAAGGAAATGTGTGGTTTCAGACATTTTGCTGCGTTTCTGAGACTGTCAGTGACAAACCATCATTAGAGCCCAGTGAAAGAGACAGAGATGGGTTTATAAGTATAACTTAACTATTTTAATAACTCTTGTACAGTGCATGGTTATAGCATTGTCTCCTTCGCTCAGTTACATCAGTGTACAGTCCTTTATAGCAGTGTCTGCAGGCAGTACAAACAGAACAGATGCACAGCTCAGTCACATGGACATTTGTAAAAGTGACCTCTGCAGTAAGGTCTGCTGAGATATTTGTTTTGGGAAGTGCTCCTGCAGCTCCCAGCTTTACAGAGCTGTCGTGTACACTCCTGTTAAAATCCCAGATAAATGTAATTCCCTGTGATTTGCTTCCTCTCCACCCCAGGACTAGAAGGTGGTGTGTTTCCTAGCTCAACATTTGTTTTTATTTTCATTTTAGAAACTTTTTCACCTCCTGTGCTTGCCATCCTGCTTCCCTTCTCCACCCTAACCCAGAGCCAGGGCTTCTCAGGAGGATTGTCCTCTTCATCCCTCCCTGACAAGGTGAGTGCCCTTCTCAGACCCCAGCAGGGCTGTGACCAAGCCCAGGATCCCCCCTTGCCTGCACCCCCATTCTGCTGGTGCCAGCAGTGTCCTCTCTCAAATGCAGCAAGCAGATTATCCACTGGGGATGAGGCCAGAGCTGAGGAGCACTGGTGCTCTCAGCTGTGGACCCGAGTTCCCCAGATGCTGTGTTAAAGCTTTTTCCCTTAAATGTGCAAGCACAGACACAAATGTGGGCAAAGACTCAGCACGTGCTGAGAGAAAACCCAGCTGTGCCTGGGCTGTGGCAGCTCTGGAGCTGTGTTTGCTTCACTGCTTTGCAGTCAGGTTGGTCTGTCAGCTCAGCAGGGATAGAAATGCAAAGTGCCAAACTTGCTGTGGACAGGAACTGCGCTGCTTGCTTGAGTTGTGAAACTGAGAGTAAATTTTGGAAGCATAATCACTAATTCTGCCTCTAGGGAGAGAGATGTTCCTCACCCCCCATTTACAGATTGTTATATATAAATGCACATAACTTTATGAAGGAAAACAGGAAGTCAGGAGCAACATCCTGTGCTAAATTAGATTTTTTTTCCTTGTGCCCATTTATTTGGAGTTAAAGCTGCCTTCCCAGTGTGCTTTGGGGTTTCAGCTCTTTGGGAATCTTTTCAGCTGACTTTTTCCAGTGAAAACGTGAAGGTGGGGACGAGTGACCAACCCTGGGAAGGGCTGTGGGCGTGCCTGGGACGGGAGCAAATGGTCAGGGCTGATCTTCTCCTGGCTGAGGCCGGGTTTGGCAGCACCACAACATTCCAGAGCAGGATCAGTGGCCCAGGAAGGGCTGCACAGCTGCCCTGAGCCCAGGCCTGGGCATCAGCAGCAGAGGGCAGGTGGAATCACCCGTGTCCACATTGGGATCCCTTTGTTTGTCACTCCTGCTCCTTTCTGGGCACTGAGAGCTCATTTCAGCACTGACTGCTCCGTGGGTTTCAGGAAGCAGCCAGCCTTTGGGAATGTGTGTTGCCATTCCAGCCTTGTCCAGTGAGGGGGCAGGGGGACAGCAGGGGACAGGGAGCTGTCACAGCCTGTGCTCACGGGCTGCAGGGGACACCTGCACTGAGGAGGAAATGGAAATGGGGCTGCCTTGGGCTGCCCAGAGGGTTGTCACTCCCCATCCCTGGAAGTGTCCCAGGCCAGGCTGGACAGGATTTGAACAACTTGGGCTTGGGAAAGGCGTCCCTGCCATGATGGGGGTGGAGCAGGATGAGCTTTAGTGTCCTTTCCTTAAACCCAACCCAGTGCTGGGCTCCAGAGCCTTGTTCCCGTGGTGCAGGCTCCAGGCCTTGAGGCTGGGCTCTCCTCAGCTGTGTCCAGCCTGCTCTGCCAGCGAGGGCTGGGAGCAGGGACAGCCCTTGGAGAAAAGCTCTGGGGGTCTTTGTGTGAATCCAGCCCTTGTTGTACATCCAGCCCTGTGAATCCTGCTCTGATCGCATGCACGGAAAATTTCAGTATAAAATATATAGTTATAAAAAAAATACTTCATGCAAAATTAAAACACCTTTCCCAGTGGGATATGGTCTTATTGCCAACCCTTCCCAACAGTGTTCAAGGAATTGTCACTCTGATGGCAGCTGGACCCCAAGGGGAGCTCTGCTGCCTCCGGCCGGGGCCGGGAATCATTGCTTTCATTCCCTTTTTCCTGCACTACTTAGGGCTAAGAGCTGAAATAAAGCAGAGAGACTTTAATTAGCAGAATCAATCCTTTCCTGGCGGCGCTTCATGATTTCTTGGAGCTCTGACTCCCCTCTGCTTTTCTGGAATGGAAACAAAAGAGGAAGTTGGGATTGGAACTCAAGCTGTGATTAAATTGCAGTATTTAATGAATGCTGTGGGAATAGAGCTAGTTTCAAAGGGATAGGTGATATCAGTAAAAAGCAGATTAGTTAGTGGAAACAGGGGGATCTTATGGATTTGGGGCCTTTTGCTTAAAAGACATTTCAGAATTTTTATGTGTGTTTTATTGCTGGTGTAGGTTTGGTTGTGTTGGGTTTTATTCATTTTTTTTCAATTGCATTTCTTAAAATGCCTGCTTAATGAGCTATCTGACACTGCTGGTACAGCCCCCATTCCACCAGGAATTATCCAGAAAAACACTTACCTCCAGCTGGTTTTTCTCCACGGTGATCTTGCTGTACACTCTGTTTCCCTCATCCCCACACACCTTCTTCAGCTCCTCTCTGTTGAGGGAGAAGAGCTGAGCTCCGGTGAGGATGCCCAGGTGCTCCACGGTCCTGGGGAGACACAGAGTGGGAGGTGATGGTTGTGCTGCACGTGGCTCGTGCCAGAGGTGAGGAGTGGGAGATGGGAGGCTGGGAGCTGCACTGGGATGGTATCACAGGGCCCTGGGGCTGTGCCAGGGCATTTCAGGCTGAGATTCCAGTGGCATTTCAGGCCGTGGGTTTAGGTCGTGGATTATTTTTCTCCAAGAAAATGTTTATAAGTAAGAATGGGAGTGAGTTTGGGCTCTGAGCATCCTGGCTATAGAGCCTGGATTTAACAGGGTTGAAATCTAATTTGCAGCACAGGCTCTGTAAGTAAATCCCAGTGACTTGTCCCAGGTGAGATGGTGCCAGCAGCCTCCCCAGCTCCTTCTCCAGGGAAGGACGAGTGTTTCATGTGGCCATAGAGCAAATCTTACTCTTTGCTGAATGACTTGGCCTCCAGCCAGGCTTTGACTTCTTCAGTGCTGGATTCAAAGGTGAGGGGCACAAAAACTTGCTGAGGCTTTTCCACTTTGAAATTCCTGTGGGGAGGCTGAATTTTATTGTTTGTGATCTTCTTAAGCAGCTCATCGTTCAGCTCATCCATTTGGTGAATAAGTTCTGGAGAAACAGGTAGGGAATGAAATAAAATCTTCAGTCAAAAACCCCATTAAATGTGTTTGTGGGGAAATTGTAAGGAAAATGGGGGTGTGGCTCAGCATTTTTATTTAAATCCAGCCCAGAAAAGTGTTTCCCATTTTCCTGTGCCCCTGTGTTATCGTTTATTTTCCTCCCATCACCCCTTGGCTGTTGCCTGATGTGGACAGACAGATCTGTGAGAATCAACAATTGGAGAGTTGGGATCGAGACCTTTTCAGTCCTTTCTGCTACTTCTAGTGAGTGATTTGCTGATCCCAGAGCTCCAGGTTTTGCTCCACAGTGGAACAGAAGGGGCAGGAAACACAAACTGGGAGTGAGGAACACACTCATGATGAGATGAGCTTGAAGGTTCCTTCCAGCCCAGGCCATCCTGTGATTCTGGGAAAACTCCAGTGACACTTCATCCAGTGTCACTTTCCCCATGAAACTCCTGAGGACTGTGGGGAGTAACTCGGTGTTATGAACAGATTCATGTCCTTGTATTGCAGGGCTTTCTGTCATCCCAAAAGGGCTCCTGCTTCCAAGAGTGGATAGGGTGGGATAAGGGGTGAGGAGAGTGGGGCCCCTGGTCTCTCTCCTGCTCTGTGACCCCTACAACATATACAGGGTGAAGGAGGAATGTGGATCTCCTGTCTGGCTGGAAATTCTGTGGGACCACATAAAGGAACCGGCCAGGCAGGCACAGCATATGTGGCAGGATATGAGCAAAAGGAAGGGAGAGAAAGGGATTGACGTGAGCTGTTCCTTAGACACACTTAAATGTTTTGGAAGAGAAAGGAAACTTTCTCCTTGAGAGGAGGAGGACAAAGGTCAAGCTGGAGGAAGGAGGAAGGGGCTGATCCCTTATTGCTGGGCTTGTCTCAGGCTGCCTGAGAGCCTGGGAGGTGTCACAAGCTCCAGGGCTGCTCTCTTGGCTCTTGTCCTACCTGGAATGGCCTCCAGACCTGGTGCTGTTCTATTTCTGATCACTGAAGGGTACAGGAGAGCCCCTTGGGTAGGTCTGGTCCCCAGAGCATCCAAACCCAGGGGACCCCAGCGTGGGACACAGAGTGGGACACACACTTACGTTCTTTGGCGTCCTGTGGAGAGTTGCGTGATAACATCTCACTGCCCCACTTATCCCCAGCGTAGCTGGCAGGCATCTTGTGAGTTGGACTGGATGGGCCATAGCCCCTGGGGCTCAGGTCTCCTTTGTACCTCTGGTTAGACTGGTTAGAAAGGGGAGGGGAAAAAAAAAAGTAAGAATTTTTTTCCTGACATTTTTCATATTCATTTGAGGGACAAACTGCTGTGTTGTCCTTGTGCTGATGTGGGGCTGGTGAGATCACAGGTGGAGCTGCATGGAAGAAGTTAATTTCTGGTAATGAAGAACCCAAAGCAAAGTCTGAAGGTTGCATGAGGGAATTCCTAGACATGCCAAACATGTACAATCCCATTGGAAGGCAAAGCCTCACTGCTCTATAGCTGGGATGTAAAGCATGACCATTGCCAAGGGCCTGGAGCAGACTGGGAAGTTTTTTGACATTTTGATTAAACTAGCTAGGATTTATCCAGAAGCTTGCTGGGCCCCCTTTGGCTTTGTCCAAACTCTGCAATACCAAAATAGGGAAGCAATTCCATGCTTCCCTAGGGTGTTTAGAACACTCCAGCTCCACATTTTTGTAGTGCAAGTTGCAGTATTCACTTAATTCTCACTTAGATGGTGTTTCCATCTGCCTCCACCCGAGTGATGTGTTCCTGCTGCTTAACTGAACTGGGTGAGGGAAGTGTCCATCTTTAATTTAATCCCCAGCAAAAAGCTTGACATGGAAAAATTTGGAAGACAGGAGGCTGCTGCACAAATGGGAAGGATAGGCCTTATTTGGGAGGGTGATCATGGCAAAATAGGAGTTTTATCATGGGAGACTCAAGAATCTCCTGATTTTGTCTGCTTCTGAGGGTTCATCCTGACATGTGCATAGTATTCTAAGAAATCCAGGGAGGTCTAATGACAAGATTATTCCCAGAGGCAGATTGTGCCCTGCAGCTGGTACCAGTCAGGTATCACCTCACTACAGACCTGTTCAAGCTCTTCCAGTTTCACCACATCCAGGATATTGTATGGAACGTAACCGGCCTGCCCACTCCGGTTGAGCAACTTCCACCATTGCTTATTATCTTCCAACACCTGAGAGAGGGACAAAAATAAATCTGCTAGTGGGAACATGGGATTTCAGGCATACACAACCAGGATACAGTGGGGATGGACCACTCAGAAGGTGAAGTTGCCAGAAGGACATCACTGAGGTCAGGAGCTCTGATTAGATCTGCTGCTGTCAGATGCAATCCAGGATTGAAGCTTTTCCTGGAAGGCATCAGAATTTATCATAAGGATGAATAGGAGAGGACCTCTGGGTGCTGAAGAACTCATAGTTGCTGCATAGTATCCCTCTTTCTCCGGATTTTTTTCCAATGACTTTCTGTTGTTGTTTTGTGTTAAAATAAATACATTTTTTAAAATCCACATTTTGCTCAGAAACCTTTTCCCCTCATCACACATCAGTGTTAGCCCAATTAATGTCCCACATTCTCCAGCTGCAGAAAGAGAAAGGTTATGGAAAAGGTGTTTTTCAGAGAAAATAATTCCTCATTGAGGGGGAAGTGATAATAAAGAGCAGAGAGCCAGCAGGGGTGAGCAGGGCACACAGGGAGTTGTTGTCCTCCCTCCTCACCGTGGTGGAGATGGGACTGATGTGTCTGGGCTGAGGAAGTGACACAGCCCAGCACAGGCCGCCTGTTCCAGCCTTGGCTTTGAGCAGAGCTCCTGTCACTGCTCACGCACCTCCAGGGAAAGGGAGTTGGTGCTGGCTGGCATCCTGAGCTCCCTCCTGCCCCTGGGAAGGGGAGGGGACACACCTTTTCCCAGGAGTGGCCACGTACCTCCAGGATTTCATCCTTCAGCACCGAGAGCTCGTTGGCGTTTCGCGCAGTGAAATCGTAGCGGATTTTGGCAAATCTCCTGGGCACAGCCATTCCCTGGGCCTCAAAATTCCTGCAGCAGAGAAAAACTGGAGTTTTAGTGGAGGCCCATCCAATTACAAGGCCAAGAAAACTGAAACTGGAGAAGAGAAATTATCCTTTCCCTGTTCCACACTGCATCTCTACCACCTGATGTTCCTATCAGGACCAGTGATAGGGTAAATGAGAAAAAAAATTATTATTTTGCTGATATAATTGGATTTAAGGTCTTTTGCTGTGGATTTGAATTCTTATAGTAAAGCTTATAAATCTTTTCGATTAGAACATAAAACCATGGAAAAACAGTCTGGCTTGAGGGTTTTTTTCCCAGACTAGATCTGGTGACAGGAAAGTGGATGGTCAGCTGAAAACGTGACTCAAATCCCTGATGTGTCAAGTCACGGCAGAGGATTCATGTGGAAGTCTGGAAGAGTTTGGTGACGCTCAGAGATGTGACAGTTTTCAAGGTGTGAGCTCATGTTAACAAGGAAGCAGATGGAACCTCTAAGGTCTGAACTAAAAGTACTTTGATGAAGGTTTTGTACCAAGGAGTAAATGGTGATGGAAAATGAGCATTGAAGCTGTTCAAAGGTGGAAGAGCCATCTTTCCCTTGGGAAAAAACCTGAGGCAAAAGGGTGGCCTGGTTGGTTCTGGATTTGGAAGTGAACTTTCCAAGACTTATGAAGAAAGGGGAGGTTTTTTCCTCCATTTTCTGGAATCCTGTCTCGTTAAGAAGAGTTCTCTGAACCTGGCATCCTGTCAGTTCCCTGGGGAGAGGTGGGCAGGACTGGAATATATTGTTTTATTCAACCTCTAATCAGTGGGTTTGCCTGTGGTTGTGTCTAAAGCCGAGGGGGAGCTGCTGTCTCCAGTGAAACAAAGCTCCTTCCTCAGCTGGAATGTTTTCCAGCAGTGCTGGGAGCTCAGGCCACTCTTCCCTGGCCCTGTGTTTCCAAGAGGACAAGGTTTGTTTGTGCCCTTCCCTTAGGGCAGATTCCCCCTGTAGGCAGCTTCTGTCTGTGCAGCCTGTGGCTGTGGGATGAATGGAGAGATCCTCAGGGGTGTCCAGAGCAGGCCAGGAAGGGCCAGGAAGTGCTCCAAGAGCGGGAGCATTACACAGACAGGCTGGGAGAGCTGGGAATGTTCAACCTGGAGAAGAGAAAGTTCCAGGGAGTCCTTAGAGCCCTTTCCAGTGCCTAAAGGGACTCCAAGAGAGCTGGAGAGGGACTTTGGGGAAGAGGCTGGAGTGACAGGACAAGGGGGAATAGCTTCCCACTGCCAGAGGGTGGGTTTAGATGGCATATTGGGAAGAAATTATTCCCTGTGAGAATGGGGAGGCTCTGGAACAGGTTGTCCAGAAAAGATGGCTGCCCCATCCTAGGAAATGTTCAAGGCCAGGTTGGACAGAGCCTGGAGCAACCTGAGATAGCAGAAGGCGTCCCTGGCCCTGGCAGGGGGTTGGAACTGGGTAATCTTTAAGGTCCTGTCCCATCCAATCCTTTCTGTAATTCCATGATTCCAGCGTGTGGAGAGCCAAAGTGGAGTGCAGCATCTTTGGCACCTGTTCCTTAAGGTCACTTTGGTGGGCTGATTTTGGGAAACAAAATCTATGGATGTACTGATGAAGTCAGTCAATGTTTTTTTTCTCCTGTGGTGGAAAACACCTGGGATTCCTTTCCTTGCAGAGCTGCAGGGGGTTAAACAGCAGACAGTGCTCCTAGGAATAATCTCTCCACTGATCTTTATCTGCTCTTTGTGGTTATTAATAGTGGCAGGGAGTTGTCTCCAGGATGCCCAAACTTCCCAGTGTCATCGTATGTGTCCATGTGTGTTCCTGAGGTTCCAAGTACAGATCCATTACCTATTTCCATGTGGAGTGACATTCTGTTTGAAGGCATCCCCAGGCTGTGTCTGCTCAGCCGCCTGGCCACGCTTGAGTGAGGAGTTCCGGTAAGGATATCCATTGGCTGAGGAGAGCTGGAAAGGCAGACATGGAGTCAGTGTTACCAGGAAAGGGGAAAGCTGATCAGAGGAAAGGAGAGGGATAGTGGGAGATGAGCCATGGCCTGGCAGCTTTTGGTCAAGATGTTCTCCAGGGAAGCCTGTTTCCCGGTGACATTGTAGGGTCCTGTTGCCTTGAATCGGGAGAGGCTGACTATTGCTGCTCTTTTCCAGCCTCACAATTTGCTTCCCATATTTAACTGCAGCAACCAGATCCAACTGAATTTTGAGCCAACTACTTGTTATACACCACCACACCCCCTGCAGCTCCATCTCTCTAGAAAAGGGGGAGGGAGAGGGAAGAGAGGATCCCCAGGGACACAGGACTAACCTCCTCTTGCAAGTGTCCGATGTCTATTTCCCAGGGAGCTCCACGGAAGATTTCTGTGGGTGGTTCCCAGCCATTGCGGAATTTGGGGATGTAGGTGGGGATGTTCGCATCTCGGGGCCAGTCAGCTCTAGGACACAAAGTGGGAATATGAGGTGACATTCACAGGAATGTGTCTTTGAGAGCATCCCCTCAAAGGAGAAGCAGGAGCATCAGGGCATCCAAGCATCCCCTCTGCCTGGGGAGCCTGGGGAGATGACAGTTCTGTCCTCACCTGGATCTGGTCCATGTCTCCCCCAGGGAATCCCAGAGGTTTATTTCTTTGGGTGTCAGGTGTCCTCTCAGGAAGTCGGTGGCATCTTTAGAAAGCAGTGGGCTGAGGACAGACCGGGCCAGCTCGGGGCCACCACAGCTATTGACGATCTGGGTCACACACAAACCACACAAAGAGGAGAGGACTTGCAAGAAACAGTCAAAGTGTCAAACCAGGGACACAGAGAAGCAGGTGTCAAAGACAAAACTGATCCTTGGATCAGCTCAGTCACCTCAAGAAACATCAACCTAAGTCTTTGGAAGAGACTGGACAGTTCAGGAGAACATGATTTTTTTTTAGATTGGAGTCAAAGCAAGATCTGATCTATAATTGAGCTGTTGCTACAGAAAAGGGAAGTGTCACAAGCTGATGCTCCAAAAGATGGGAAGTATCTTGCTACTCCTATGTCCTTTCTGACTCTTTTCCAAGTTGGGATTTCTGCTTCCAAGCATTTTCAGTGCAAATACTGAGTTGTGTTTGCCTGAAGGTGAGACCAGACAGATTCCCAGTGGGAACCCCAGCTCACTGCCCCTTTTGTTCACAGTAATGCTTTATTGATTGTATGGAAAGATTATTTGCTGGGGTTCCTGTATTTACTTCAAGCTGGAAACCGGATCAGAGGCCAGGAACAACCAGCATCACTTCTGGAAGTTCCTGAGAAAGCTGTGGCCAGGTGTGAGCAGTTTTCTAACCATTGTGCGCAGTCTGTCTGCTTGAAAGTGTGAAGTAGAAATAAAAAGGAAATTCCCAGTGAGACCTGGGAATAAGATTTACCAGTTCCAGTGGCCCAAATAGGAAATGCACCAACTCTGAAGCACTGGGGTTCTGGATGTGCTTCCTCAGTTTGGCCTGGAAAGAGAAACAGAGTTTAACCCTCACCTGAGTGTGCCTTTTCTGTCACATGAGGGGTGTGTTGCTGATGAGAAGAGTAAGGGATGGAGGAGTAGGAATCATTCATTTTAATTTTGTGTCCATTTATAATTCCTGACGAATTTCTGGATGGGTGGAGTACCCTCTCTGTTAAATCAGTGTCTTGGAAGGTAATTTGAGCCATAACCCTGGCTTATTTTGAAAGTCCTAGGGAGGAAAAGCCAAGGTTATGGTTGCTTCTGCCTCTTGCAAGGTTGAGAATCCCATTAGTTCCATGAATGAAAACAACAGGATTGGTGTTTTGAGGGCCCCTTTGCAATTGCTGACAAGGGAAAGTCTCCACCAAGGTCTTGCCTGTGGCACCTGGAGCTGCCCTGGCCACTGAAAGGCTCCAAATCCACTTGTGTTTGAGGTGAACTGTGGCAGAATGGAGGAGTAAACACTTGGGATTAATTTACTGTAAGAACTGTAAGGGTTTTGGTAGCAGCAATCAGCAGAGCTGTGGTGAGAAACCTCTCCAGTTTGTGCTTCCATTCAAGATCCTTTTCCTCTCCTGGGCTCCTGGCACTGCTGCCACAACAGAGAGGCTTCCTGCTCCTACTGAAATGCAAAGCATTTGCAATGCTGGAGATTAAACATTAATGTGGAGTGGGAAGTGAGAAACAACTTCTGGCAGCAGGGTGACCCAGTAAATGGGCACTTCCCAGGGACTTAGCAGCTATGTGGTGAGGAATGTGGCATGGATCCACCACGGAGTCCCAGCTCTGCTCCATGCTCAACCCTGGGCTCTTGCCAGGAGATAAGCTGCTCCTTCTCATCCTGAGCAGGCACAAATTATCCATATTTGCTTCTAAAGGAAAAGGCTGGAGCTTGGTGTCCTGCAAACCCTGTCTCTGGGGTTTCCTTATTAATGACTGCCCAGGAAGAAGCTTGCAGGATGTGTTTGCTGGACAAGTTTGGTCACAACTGACAGAATTCCTGCTGCTTTGTTAGCCTTCTGGTCTCTTGTGTTTCACTGAGCAGAGCTGGTAGCACTGGGATCATCTTTATGCTCTACCTTTTCATCCCCTTCACAATACAGAGGATCTGGCAGGGCAGAAAGAGAGGGGCCAGGAACATTGGGGCAATGGGGGACTTCAGTTACTGTCAAGCAGAGATTTCCCAGGCCTGGATCTGAAAAGACCTGGGTGCTGCAACCCTCTGGCTGCTCTGTCCCATCCTGGACTTGATGCTTTTAGTTTTGGTTAAACAGCTTGTCCCAGAAAACCTGCACAAGTCTGACACAATGTTTGTCCTGAGTTCTGAAGAACCTGGAATTCACACTGTTGTCCCTTGTCAGTGTTTTCCATTCAAGTTTCACTCTAAACACTCACTGCTGGAATACACAGGGAAAAGTCCTGTCCCTGCATGGGATGGAAACTCCTCTGTGTCTTACCAAGAGGTTAAAAGCCAGTTTGGTTTTCTGGAAGCAGTCTATGAACTCGGCCTCGCTCGGGGGTCTTGCTCGGAGGGTCAGCATTCCCTCTGCCAGGAGAAGGGGCAGAGAAGGACATATTAGTGAGAGCATACCCTTAGGGAAGGTTCCATCTGCCTGCCATTCAGAAGGCACAGCAGAAATGGGTATTGAGACTGGAGCTACTGAAAATCGGGGTTCAGGGAAAGGCAAACTCCCTCTGTGTGCTGGAGGCTCCATGTGCTCTGCCAGAGGTGCCCATGGGCAGCAGCACCTCCCAAACTTGTGTGCCTGGATCTGTGACTGTGCCATGGCATCAATCTGACCTTGCTGGGCCAAGAGATGAGGTGTCCCCCACCCACCTTCATCCATGGCCCCCCTGTGCTCCCCGTTTGTTGTGGCTGCTGCACTGCACCTGCTGGCCCTTTCTTCTTGTTCTTCTTCCCTTTCTTCCTTTGGTTGAGCTGTCGGAATGCCTCTGCAGCCTTCTGGAGCCGGGCGACAAACACTTCGATGTCATCCAGGGTGCAGTTCAGGATTTGCTGTGAGGACAGAAACCCAAGGGACCAACATGAAAGGGAGCCTGGGCTGTGCACAGCTGGGAGCCTGAATCCCAGGGCCTGCTGCATTTCCCAGCAGAATGCACACGAGTGGGTAATCCAGGCATGAAATGCAGCTCAATGCTTCCCTTTGCAAACACAGAGCTGCTGTCTGTACCAAGGGGACAAGTGATCCCTCCTAAAGGACGGCTGGAAAATAACCCAAGTGGGATGGGGAGGAGCAGAGCTGGAATCAGCAGAGCTGCCTCAGGTCAGAGGACATTGTCACTGATGCGGTGATGGAGACTTGCTTTTGGCCACCTTATCTTTATGCACAGCAGGTATCAACTGGAAAAATGCCCAGATGAAGCATTAAATATCTGCTCCCTGCCTCTGCTCCCTCTCCCTTGCTCGCTGTCTCTGCTCCTGCCTATGGACTGTGCAGTGTCCCTGTCACCCACCGTTTCCTTTTCAATCTTCTGTGCTAACATGGCACGGGATTCCTCATGGTCATGAGCGCCAGAGCTTCGTCGTTCATAGTCTGAAAACAAGGGAGAGAAAAACAGATTTACTATCTGAGGTTGGAAATAGGCTCCAGGAAAGGCAGGGATCCATGGAATGGTAGCTTTGAGCTTGGGTGTTTGTTCTGGGTTGTGAGGGCACCTCAGGAATAATGTTTGTAATGGGTGCTAAATCCCAATCATCCTGCAAAAAACCCAACCTCCTGGCTTCCAGAAGCCACACACCCAGTGTAGGGGGAATATTCCAGTGGGAACAATCGCTGGGGTGGCCCCTCGTGCAAAACAAATGCTGTCAGCTCAGGGCAGGGGCTTGGAAACGTCTGGTACAGCAGGATCTGCCAAGTGGGAGAATTGGGGAGGCAGTTTTAGCAAAGGACCATGACAAATCCAGAGCATCTGTAAATGTAGGGATGAGGTGCCCCACTGGGACAGGTTTTGTAGGAAAAGTGGGAAGGCATTTCATGGAGAAGGAATCTCAGCAAACAGGCATCACTCAAGGCTTTCTCCTGTCATCTGCTCTCCTGCCAGGCTCTGTGCACTCACAGCCAGAAATCCTGCCTAGAGGAATTCCCAGCTCTGCTGATGTGAGCATACTTGGAAGAGCAGAGGTAAGAGTGGCTGCTTTTCATCAGAATAGAGATGTTTATTCATGGTCCAGCTCAGAAATAGAGATATTCCTTCTATGATGCAGAACTGGGCCTGAAATAAGTTCTCCACTCAGCAGCCAGAGCAGTTGCTTGGCTTCAGAAGCCATCCCAGCAAATGAGTGTTTTGGATGTGTTATAGTATCCTATATGTATTTTCCTTGAAACTAGAAATGAATGCCAAGATAAGGTGGTATGATAGGCAGAGGTAAAAACTGCTTACACTTCGTTCATCACTTTAATCTTTTGTAAGAGAAAGAGCTTGTTTCTGTTCCTAGGAACTTACTTCTGTTATTTCTTTCTCCAAAGGAAAATACCAGGTTTTTCCAAGCCAACTCAAGTGGGCTGAAGTCAGGATGGTTTTGGAATCAGACTTTTGATGAGCACATAAGAGGGGTGAGTTCAGATCTGCATTTCCACACTTGACTTTACAAGAATTCATGAAAACAAGTTGATTTTCAAGGGTGAAATCTTGGCTCCTGTGAAGTCAGCAGAGCCAGGAATTTGTCTTTCTGACCAAATGTCTTGTCTGTACATTTTAAGATCACCAGGGCCTAGTTCAAATTTCATATGATGGCTTATGAGGGGCTTTTGCTTTTTGACATTTCTATATCCCCCAAATAAGGGTGTTGTTACAAGGAGTTTCTGGGAGCTTTTATTTGTTGAGCAGAAAATGCCCAGTGGGTACAACACTTATTTTCACACAGACCACTACAGGAAGGTTGGCTGTCTGAGTTAATTAGTCTCCCATCCCCAGGACAGACTTCCTGAGTGCTCCCAGTACCTGGATCATGCTGGGAAGGAGGTGCCACCCTGTTCCTGTTCATTGCTGAGCCTCGCATGTCATGCTGGATCGGGATGGGAGCCGGTCCTTGAGGTGGGGGGAGGATGGATTGTCTCTGCTTGATCTTTTCCTGGTTTGCCCTGCAAGGAAAATTACACAGATCAAACCCATCAGTCGTCTCAGATCCTGTTTCCAGGAAACTGGAGTGTGAATAAACCACTGGAAACAGGGGTTTATTGTTGTTGCTCCCACACTACTTACTTGAGTGTCTGTGGCCGTATCTTCTTCCCATGCTTGTGGTCTGCCAGGGCACTTTCTATGTCCTCGTGAACCATCTCCGCCTTAAGGATAAAACAGGGATGTTTTTAAGGGCTTGGCTTTGGGAAGGATTGCAGGAAGGGGGAAAGGGCAGACAGCAAGAAGTGTGTTTTGTTCTGTTTCACAGCAAGCTGGAGGGCTCTGCTTACCTCCACTTCGTCGCAGTTGAAGAAGTGGATGTCAGGTTTGTGCTGCTCAGAATCCTGACACACGAGCAGGAGGATGGAGGAATAGCGCATCTGATTGAGCACTGTCTGGCAGTGCTGCACTGTCGGCAGGGGAAAGTCCTCCAGCTCCTCCTGCAAGAGAAAGGGAAAGGTGTCAGGCGATGGGGAACTATTGAAATGAGAGGGAATGGTCCTGTGCAGGAACTCCTGGGATCCCTGGGCTGATCTTCCTTAATTTGTCATTGCTAGAACCATCCTGTTCCCATGCTGCAGGGCTGACTCTCATCTAGCAGAGGATTGTAGTGATTCACCCTTGTTTGTGTTCCTTAGAACTTGCCCTCTCCCAGGCAGAATGGAAAGGGCACTCACTGCACCCCACACTTCAGTCTGGGGTCAGTTCCACAGGGCTCCAGGTACCTGTGTCTCACAGTCCAGCAGCCGGATGGACTTGTCGTTCACTTGCAGCAGCATCTCCTGTGTCCAGATCTTCTCTTTGGAGTTGAGCAGGATGAGCTTCCTGATTGCATCATCCACTGTTGTGATGGACTCGCTCTTGTCCATGATGAAGGTGGCCAAGTGCTGAAGTTGAGGAGAGAAAGGAGATAAAAACAAGTGGAAAATGTTTGTTAGGGTGTGTAAATTGGTGATGAAAGCATCTCTAGAGGCTTCAATCACTGTTTGTAGTTTCTCAGAGTTCAGGCATGAAGGTGTTGCTGCACAAAACAGTTTTGGTTGTTGGTACCAGCCTGGTCGTGGCAGTGAAAGATTTGGGTTTCATAAGGGGTTTTCATAACCAGTTTCACCACTTGCATATTACTCTCATCACTTCCAGCAACTCTCATCCCTGTCCAGCAGGGCAAATGCTTCACACATATGAGTTACTCCCCAGGCCACTCTGAACCTGGCTTGGAAGTAGAACTATGGCAGTCAAACTAATGCTTTGCTTGCCAAGCTACAAAAGCACTTGTGTTTTGCTTGTCTTGTGTAGCAAACCTGCTTGTGTGGGATTTGTGCCAGGCAAAAAGCTCACACAAGCCATGGGCAAGTGTTGCTCCTCCATGCCAAGTGGGATCCATGCAATGTGTGGGGTCCCATGCTCTGGGAACAACTACTCTGAAGAGCTTCTGTGCTGCAAAGCCTGCAGGGGCTCCAAACCTGGCAGCTCACTCTGCACCAGCCCTTTAAGCCCCCCTTAGGGTTGGCGGGGGGGGGGGCTTTTCTCCCCGAAAATACCCAAATCAGCCCTTATAGTAGTGAAAATGGGTGTTGCTGACTGTAGGAAAGGATTTTTTGCTCTTTGCCTCTGTCCTGCCCTGTGGTTTTCCTTGGCTATCCTGGCATTCCTACCTCCCTTCACCTATCCTGTAAACTCAGCCCATGGTCTTCTCCCATCAGCCTGGCTTCTGTGCTGTCCTTCCTCCCTTTGCATCTTCCTTGCAAGTGTGAGCACTTGGGGCAGGAGCAGCTCAGCTCCAGTGTAACCATCCAAGCTGCTTTCCCATCCCTGCTCCAAGTGCACCCTGAAATGTGTGGTGATCCAAGCCTTGCACTTGGCACCTCTGTGTGCTGAGTTCATGTAATGGGGCAGCACTTGCAACTTTGGTAGGCCCCTGGGGTGCCATGGGAAGGGAATGGTGGGCAGGGAGGCAGCTGTGGAAAGGAGAGATGTGTCACATCCAAATGTTGTGAGCCCACCAGCAGTGGGTGAAGGCCACTCCAGAAGTCCAGGTGAGTAAGTGCTGCTCCCTGCCGATGGAAGAACTGCTTGTGTCTGCCAGCAGAGGGGACTGCAAAGCAGGAAAAGCTGGGACTCAGAGCAGCCAAGCCGTTTGCCCAGCTGTTGTCCCTGGGGCAGTGACAGCACAGCCAGGCCACATGTTCAGATGATAGCAGGGAAGGAAAAAAACTCAGGAAAAAAAAAAAGCCCTCAGGAAGGAACAAAGTTCTATTTCACCTTGTTCTTTTGTTGCCCATTGTTCTTTTGTTTTGTTGTGTTCTTGGTAAGAAGGGAAGGGGAGTGTGCCTGACTGTCAAAAAGCAGCTGAAGCTTTTCCCTGTCTTTACCAACTTTCTCCAGCAGAGAAAAGCAGGTTTTTGCAGGGATAAGTTACAGGCCTGACCAAGGCATCTGTGCAGTTCAAGGACCTGCAACCCTTGGAGGCTTATTGGGCCAGATCCCAGCTTTTTCTCTTGTTCCTGGAATATCAAAGGCCCATCCACCAGCATGACCCTCATCCTGTTTTCCTAGGGTACAGAACAGGCACTTCAGCAGCAGTGGCTAAGCTGGAGAGCCAGGAGCAGATTAACCTGGAGCAGGGGAATCACCCAGGTACTGCAGGTAGAGCTGCCCTGGGGGGCCTGGGACAGCAGTGTGGCCATCCCAAAAATGGTCCTACCGGGCATTCAGAGTTTGTGGGGAGGGCAGCAGTGAAATGCCTGCTTCTCTTTGATGCACACATCCTGGTTTCAAAGCAAGAGCTGGAAAAACGATGGGTATTTTAAAGCAAGTCCTAAACTGATGGGAAATTTGTAGTAACAGGATGAGTTTTGCCTGGCTTTTCTCCCGTTGATCCTGTATCTTCCTACTTTCTCCCAGTGATCAGAAATAACTGTTCTAGGGATCAAGTAGCTTCTTTCTGGTGCTGATGCACTCATGAGCTGATTCAGTAACCCAGGGGGTTGTGTCCACAATTGACAGGTGTATCAGTGGGCCATGGAGGAGGATGACAAAGTTGTTGGGAAAGAATTCCTTTCTCCTTGTAAAAGCCCAGGTAAATGCAAACTGGGAAGCAGATTAAGAGGGAGCAGAAGCTGATGCTGCTCCAGCACGTGCTGCTGTGGGACCTGGAGAAGCTGTGGATGTTGGGGTCTGGCACAGACCAGATGGACCCGAGAAGGATGTGTGCACACAGAGCACAGAGCCTTGGATGGTTGTGAGGAAGCACAGGCAGGAGCTGTTGTTGCAGTTGGCTCCACACAAGGTGGATTCAGGGAAAGGCTTGGATTTAAAGCACTGGTAGACCTAGCAGAAAATCTTTAAACATGCTCTTGGGCATTAGGGGTGTATAGGGTTTGTGGTGACCCATTTGCTGTTAGATTATTCCTAAAGACTGGAGGAAGGAGTAGAGGACAATGCAAGGCCCATTCCTGTGTTCATCAAGCAAAGGTATGGGGTGAGGCACTGTCTAAATAGAACTCCTGGCTGGTGTGTGAGCTGAAAGCTGAGATTAGCAATGCAATCACGAATGAAAAACATGCTGGGTGTATGTTACTGTAATTGTAAAATAGTGCATGGGAAGGTATTTGCCAAGTCAGTTTTATCAGTGCAGAGGTGACAAGCCCTTTTCTTTCAGAGCAATGAGGAGAATGGGTTTACTCAAGATGACAGGCATTTTTATCTCTTCTATTATTTTATCCACCACCTTTACAAGCTTCATAAATTCCTTTGCTGTTTACTGTTCAGCAGTTTTCATGGAGGGGAAGCTATTTGTCTGACTTAATCATTAGAATATTTTTCTGCTTTCAATTTTCTGTAGATATGGGTGGATTGAGAGAGAGAAGCTTACTGCTGTTTTTGTTTTATCCCTTAAAACCCCTTTTCATCCATATAGGTATTCAAATATAGCAGCTTTTATTAGAATGGGCAATGACTCCACCCACCATTAAACTTTGATCTGATTACTTCAAACGGTATAAAATGCCTCCCATGAGGAAACCTCATTCTATCTCACTGCCTGCCACTGCAATCCTGTTTGCCTTGGTCAAAGTTCAGGGAGAGACTCACAAACGGGTGGCTTATGGCATAATTAATAAAGAATTCATTTACATGTCACCGTTTAAAGTCCCTTCTCTGCATCCATGAGTGACTTCTGAGCCACTGAGTTGGTTTCTCCAACAGAAACCAGGACCTCTTTCCAAACAGGCACATTTACAAGTCTAAATGTAGGCTTTCAAAGCACCCCATCTCCTAAACGTGAACCTGAGGAAGTGTTCTCCTGTCTTGCCTTGCTCAGTTTTCAGTGATGAACAGCCCCCCCTCCTTCATGGAGTCCTGCACCACCAAGTTGCCTTACAGGAAGCCCGAAGCTCAGGATGGCCTGGCTGGATTCTCTTTTTGGGTGGGTGTCTGTGGCAGTGGGATTTGGCTTATTGCCTGTCTTGCGTGAAGGGGTTTGTGTTACCTGAGAGGACACAGTAGCTGAGGAGAGCTGAAAGCTGATAGTCCATGTGGTCTCTGTTGTTTGGAAAGCTGAGTTCCACTAACCACCATGGGAACTCTGCTTTTAACCTGTCTGTGCTGATCAGAAGGGTTTAAAGCACAGGGTGACAGGAGGGACATTTCCTGCTCTCCTTCAGACACAGAGAAGGGAGAAGACAACAGCTTCTCCATTTCCTCTTTTCTTGTACAGAATTCCCTTCATTTATTGAAATATTTTTCCCCTCTCCCATTCTCCATTACTCAGTGACTTGAGACTTTAATGGTAAGGAGGTTCCCAACTCCCCCTTGGCCTCCTGAAGGTCCAGAACACAGGGAACACACTGCACAAGAGGCACCTGTCACTGAGCTCAGCCTCAGCCCCTTAGCACTCCACTGCGTGTGTGCGCTCACCTGGACGTGGTACTGGGAGGTCTCGTGCATAATGATGTTGGAGTTGGAGTATTTTTTTCTTTGTTCTGTAAGAAACAAGAAAAGAAGCATTGAGTTGTTTTTCTTTGGATCTGTGAGTTACAACTCTTTCTCTGAGTCCCTGAGCTTCCAGCTCGGGCTCCGTGGCCGTTGCCAGCAGGTGTCCCTCCAGAACAAGCATTGCCTTTCCTTGAGCTTTGCCTTGGGGATTTCACCTTTCTCCTTGGCCAGCCAAGAGCTTTTAAATCGAGCTCCTCTTGGTGCACTGGGCTGAGCACAATCCTGCCCTTGGGGAGATACTGAGCACCCAGAGATATCCCAGTGATAAGGATCATGAAAAGATGCCGCTGCTCTTCTTTAGAGCCTGGCAAGGGTGGGTAGGAGCTAATTCAAGCCGATTTCTAAATCTTTTTAACACTTATCCTACTACTCTTTAGGCTGTGCCATCAGCTTGGCAGGGCACACGAGTACTTCACACTTGTAGCTCTGTGCCTGTGGCTGAAAACACATCAGTGTTTTTGTCTCTGTGCGTGACTGCTGACAGCCCTGGAGTGGTGGCTGTTCCCCAGTAAAAGTGATTTATTGATTTATTGGTGGGAATATTGGAAAAGGCATTAATGGAGGCTGCAGGGCTCTGAGCCTGTGTCTCATACACCACCAGCACCAGCTCAGAGGTGGAGTGAGGATGGTTCAGGGGAAAGACCTCAGACAGCCAGCCCAGCTCCCTGCTCAGCCACTCCAGAGTGACCTTGAATAAATGAATTAATATTGCAGCACAACCCCTTCCCACCTCAGGCTGGCAGGAAAGGCTCAGTGGCACTTTCTGGTTGCTGGGGGCTTTAATTGCAGTCTGTCCTACTTGAAATGTGGGGCAAGGTCTGGGGTAGGGCACAGGCAGCACATCCCACAGGGATTTGGGGCTGATGTGAGGCACTTTTTTCCTCTCAGTAACCTCAATTTCCTCCCTGAGCATTTCTCATGTAAATAGATGACACTGATGGAAATGAGAACACCGCATTCATGTGGGATGGAGACAGATTTGGGTTTTAAGGCATCCCATCCCCTCCTTTTCCAAAGGGAGTGGAAAAGGCTGAAGTGGGTGGTCTGGAAACAAAGGGAGTTTACATTCGGACAGGCAAATGTCTCCAGCCCTGAGAGGAAGGGTGCGGAGCTGTGTGGGGAACTGGTAGTCCCTGAGGGAGGGAAGGAATACCAGGGGGATGAGGTTTCCAGTGGGAGGTTAGCACAGGTCTGTGTTCCTGGTAGGAAAACAGCCCATGGAGCTGTAGCAGTGGTCAGGGCAGCAACTGGTTGCCCTCAGACTCTCTGGGATCCCTTCCAATGCCTTTTCCCCTTCCTCCAAGCTCAAAGAAGCTGCACGTGTCGCAGTCAGGGGAGATCTCAGTGTGCACTGCTGAGAAAATCTTCAGAGAAGCCCTTGGAAGTTTTGGGGTCTGGCCAAAACCTCAGAACTCTGCGTAGCCCAACTTCCCATCACCTGTACTCAGTGAGTGCAAGAGAGCAAAGGCCCCTTTAGCCCTTTGCAGCCTTGTTCAGACAGCAGCAAACCCTGGAACAGGGAGAAATGCAGATGTTTCCCCTCCCTCTGTTGATTTTTCCCTGGGGGAATTTCTGCATTACCTCCACCAGTCACAGAACTAGAACAAAGTGCCTCTATTTTGTGTCCCGATGTCATTCAAATGATGTCCCAGAAGCTGCCCAGGGCAAGAAATGGGGTGTTTCTGCATGTTCTCCTGAAATCCCTTCTGTCTCCTTGGCTTCTACCTGGCCCCCACACCCATGGAAACTTTTATTTTTGTGTTTCCTGCTGGCATCCGCAAATAAGACCATGAGGTCTGAAACCAGCCAGATTTTATGGGGACAGCAGGGTGCCAAAACACCAAAATCTCCTTCTTTTCTAGCACTTAGTTTTGATTTAAACACAGGAAGAATTAAAGAATCAGGTTGCTGATCATGAAAGAGTCAGGTTTGGGCCACAGCTATCCAAGGAGTGTGGGTGCTTTAAAGAAAACGGGTGGATTTTAGTTTATTTACTCAAAACAATGTGGTGAAACACTGCAGGGCTTTCCAACATGCATCATTATTTGTCTTTGATTACATTTAGCTCTGGTTGGGCTGGGCTGATCCCAAAATGCTTTTAGGAAGAAGTTCTTCCCTGTGAGGGTGCTTAGGCCCTGGCACAAGTTGCCCAGGGAAGCTGTGGCTGCCCGATCCCTGGAAGTGTGCATGGCCAGACTTGGAGCGACCTGGGACAGTGGAAGGTGTCCCTGTCCATGGCAGGGGATGGAATGAGATGGGCTTTAAGGTCCCTTGCAACCCAAACCATTCTGGCATTCTGTGAATGATGCTTATAGCAAAATCTGTGGCTCCTTGATCGAGGGGGATCCTTTCCCTTGCCCAGGTGAACTCCCTTGCCAGCCATACCTCAGAAGGCAGGTCAGCTGTCCTGTGTGGCTCCACCCTGCCCTTCTGCACAGCTTTGTCCCTGACCTGCTGAATTTTGTATGAGTGCATGCTGGCCTGTTAGCAGCAGCAGCAGCAGGAGCTCATTTCCTCCCCCTTCATCTGACACCTCACACCGGGACACTTGGCATTTCTACAGTGTCCTGCAACAGGACCTCGGCACCTTCAGGTGTTATCCAACCCCTAACCTGGCCCCAGCATGTGGAGAATTTGCATAATCTCTATGTGATGGATGAGCATTGCAGAAATATAGTGATGATTTCCCCAGATTAGCTCAAACACCCATCTGCACCTCTGTTTATCTCCTTCTATGACCTTCAGAGTCTGTGGCAGTGAAGGACTCTGGATATAACACAGGCAAAGGGCAGGGAGAGCTCCAGGGCTGTGGCAAGGGTTCAGCAAACATCCAGAGGTGATAAAGCTGGCATGAGCCCACAGTGATCGCTGTCCTTTTTCCCTTTTGTCTGCCCAGAGAGCCAAAGAGATGGGACAACAATAGAGCTTTGTCCTGTCCTTTTTGTGTCTAGCAAGGACAAAACCCAGCTCATAGCATGGGTATCCTGGCAGGTGCTGGTGGGATCCCCTGTGACCTGAGGAACAGTTGTGCTGATCCCAGACACTTGCTGTATGTATGGGATTGGGAATCCAGAAAGCTTTGAATGCCTTGAGCATGGATAACAGGTGGGACATGCACAACCTCTGGTAAATTGTCTCATCTCTTGCCTCTCAGGGTCTGGCCCAGTGATCTCTAAGACAATCCTTTGAGGGGGGGAAAAAACCCTATAAATGGTTCTTTAACAGAATTCACTTCAGTTCTCTACTAACCAGGTAGGAGTGGGCAAAATGGCAACGAATGTTATCTACCACTGCTATCTTACAGATAAACAGTGCTGTGGGAATGGTGTTTCCCACTGGCACCAGTGAGGAAATGGGAAGAGCTGAGACCACTGCAGAGGTACAAGGTGGTACCTGAGGGCTCAAAACAATGCTGGGCTGAAATCCCAGTAATGATACTAAAATCTTGGCTGGCAGGGAAAGAGTCCTGTTTGGCTTTATGTTAAAGAGTGGAAAGGGTGAAAGAGAGTAATAAATCAGGAAAAAAAGCAGGATCAATGCACGTCCTGGAGGGCTGGGGTTATCAGCTTGGTCCGGGAAGCCAAAGCACATCTTTAGTGCCAAGTTCACTCCCCATTTCCATGCAAAACCTTATTTAGCAGGGAGCTGGGATGTTCAGTGAGCACAGGAGATCAACTAGCGGGATAAACTGCCCGTGGGACCAGTTTACAGCTGGGATAATTGGTTAAGGTCTCTGGGAATGCTGAGCCCAAGGGGGGCAGGAACGGGCTTGTCCTTCTCCGTGCACAGCCTCTGTCAATCCAGAGAGGCACAGCACCCCCAGTACAACCTGCCAGTGGCCTCTGCCTCCCCTCCAGGCACATCCTTCTCTGATTAATTAGTTTTACCACACAGGATCCTACCTGATCCTCCCTGTCCCTCCCCACATTTGTTTACAGCTGTTGCTGGGCAGAAGGCAGAGTAGAAGACAGGGGGATGTACGGACAAGTACGGAGCAGTTTCTGAGGAATGAGAGGCATTGGATTTGTTTTCCTTGCCAGTGCCATACCAAGGACCTCTCCTCCATTCCCTGAATCACACTGCTGACCTCTCCAGCCTCCACATCCATTACAGCAGCCGAAGGGAAGTCCTGGCAGTTACTTCTGGAGCTTGCCAGTTCCTTATATAATCTTTACATTATCTATACATTATCTAGCAGTGCACACACTGTTTATAAGAACCTGCCAGCATAGCGTGAGCTGCTCTGTGCCAAACGGCAGGTCAAGACCAGCCTGCTGAGGAAAATGGGGCAGCAAATGCTCTGTGTGCTCATGGCAGCCACAGAAACCTGCCAGGCTGGCTTACAGCGCAGCAGTATGGAATAACCTCCATTCCAGGATCCCAGCCTGGGGCCAGATGTGGCAGCTGAACACAGCATCCTGCTGCAGGTTACCCAGGGTTAGTCAAGGATCTGGTTGTACTGACCTGCTGTGCCTGAGATACCTGACGGGGGAGAATCTGCAGGTCCTGCCTTGCTCCTTCCCTGTTCTTTATGGCCAGCACAGAGAGAGCTCCATTTTGGGATATCTTTGCAGTCTAGGGAGCATTGATGTCCCTGGGTTTGCTGTTAGATCTGTGGTACTTGCTGAACTGCTGGAGCTGGTCTGTACTGGCGCCTGTGGCACTGGGAATGTCTGCCTGGTCATCTCTCACTCATGGCTGGTGTGTGCAGATGGATCTGGAAGCTCTTGGAGTGAATGAACAGCTCTCATTGAGGTGTGAATGGGCTGTGGCAGCAGGGAGCAGCTGCTCCGGGTTCCACACGGCTGAATTCCTGCTCGGCACGCTTCATATTTGCCACAGCTCAGCCCCAAGTGCTCACATTCCTGCTTTATTAGCTGAAGACACAACCCACTCTAGGAAAGCAAATAAAAACCTGGCACAGCTCCTGGGTTGTGCAAGGACTGAGTCCATGGAGGAACAGTGTGTGTTTGTGTTCAGTGTGTCCGGCGGCACCGTGTCCGCCGGGCTGCTTGGAGCAGGATAATCAGGGCATTGAGAGATACAGTTCACCAGTAGAGATATTCCCTCCTGCCTTTACAAACAGACCTGGAAGAAATCTGCCAAATTATTTTTCACCAAAAAGCCCAAAGTGGTGTTTTCTCAGCTTTCTGTAGCTGGTAATTTTTTGAATGTCAGAACGTAGTAAGCTTGGGGGAATCCTGATTTAATTAATTAACTTTCTTTGAATCTTGAAAAAAATTCATAATGAAAAGTTTCTTCTTTTTTTTGGTTGTATTTTTATGAACTACCACAACTTTAGTTCCCAAGCTACTTGGGCATATCCAAAATTCCATTTCCATTTAGGAAAAGGTTCCTCTGTGTGAGCTCTAAGCAGTTACTCCAGGCAAGGAGAGAACTTGTGCTCAGCAGTTTCAAGGTGGCAAAGAAAAAGGGTCTGGAGATGCTGAACAGCATCAGAGGTGGGAGATCCCTCTTCACAGCATCCCTGTCACTAACTGCCATCCCAAACTCCTGGCCAGCAGCACTTGGAGCAGTCTGCTCTTCCCAGTAGCTCCAGTCATGGCTGAACTGAGCCAATGTGTTTCCTGTCTCACCCACCACTGGGGCTTGATCTGCAGGAACCAACAGGATTGTTGGCTTCCAGTTTTTCTTCCAGCCCCGTTTCCAGTTGGTGTATTAAGTGTCCAAGGAGTTGAATAGAAGGGTCACCCACACACACAGTGTCAAAGGGGAGCAGGGTAATCTGAAGCTGGAATCTCGGGTGGGAAAGAGGATGTGAAGAAGGGAGCTGGAATAGCACCGAGGGAGCAGGGAGAAGGACAAGGGAGTTATTCAGGGCTGGCAGGAGGGGACAGGAGGAATTAATGACCTGGGCAAGAAGGCTGGATCTCTGCTGAACCTCAGGCTTTTTCTCCAGTATGATGAAATCTTTAAAGACATGACAGTGAGTGGCACTGTTCTGATGTTGCCCAAATCCCTGTGGATTTAGGTATGGACGTGGTCATCTTGACTCATCAGTGTGGCTGAGCAGGCTTGGCGGGCCACTGCTCCTGCCAGAGCTGTCTCTTGCAGACAATACCAGTGTGTGTTAAATCCTGCAAAAATCCTCTGGTAAAGGTTGTGGGGAAGGAACAGTCCCTCTGTGCTCCTGTCAATAGCAAAGTGACAGCTATGTGGCCTCCAGCTGGACTTGTGAACAAGCTCATGGGTTGGCCAGGGTGTGGGAGAGCCAGCAGCAGGGAATTACAGTCTGGGCACTGTGCTCAGGGCTGCAGGGTCTCATCTCAGAGACCTCTCCATGTGACTGGGGCTGGAGGCCCTGTTGGGATACAAGGAGATCTGTGAGACCCCCAGGAGTTGGTTCATGACCCTTCAAGGTAAGTTACTTCTTCTCCATTGGTGTGTTCTGCCTCGCCAGCACCAAGCAGCTGTCTGTGGCTCAGGGGTGATGCTGGCACCAGTGCAGCCTCTCTGCCCGTGGCTCCCCAGGGAGATGATCCCTGTGCAGGGCCACACTGGGCAGGAAGTGGCTCCTCTCTTTGTGAGAGTGCCTCGTGTCCTGTTACAGTGCCGCAGCCTGGCTTGGGTTACGGGTGTGCAGTGTCAAGTGATCGGCGTCAGCACTGCGCTTCTCCAGCCTAACTCACTGCTCCAAAACCCCTTTTCCAGCCCTGTGCCCAATCAAGTCTGGTTCTTTCCCAGAATGAGTGCATCGAGGATGGGTGGGCAGGCTGGAACCAGCTGGCTGGGTCTCACCGGCTTGGCCTGGGGGGCTGGAAGGAGGCTGAGCACCGCAGGGACAGACAGCAACCAAGCAGAAATGAGCTGCTCCTCCCCACAGCCCTATGAGAAATCACTGCAATCATCAAAGTGCCATGAACTTCTCCTGCTACGCTGCCTAATCCATCAGGAGAGCCAGCCAGCGCTGTTTGACAGCTCTGGAAGCAGCTGAGGGGAACACCTGCAGAAGCCCACCGGGAGTCACCTCAGAAAGGGTGGCAGCAGCTTTCCTGCTGTGGGAAGTGCTGTGCAGAAATACTTCCTGCCAGTCCTTCCCATGGGTTCTGCTGGAGCCTGGTTTCCCCCCCACAGGCTTTCATCTGGGCTCAGAACAGACGCCCGTAAGCAGAGAAGCAGCCTAATTTATTTATGGTGTGCATTAACATTTATTCAGCTGGGGAGAGAGGTGGCAACCTGAGAGGGGCCAGCCATTCCTTACTGCCAGCTGAGGTGGGACTGCTCCCTGCAGCCACAGACTCCTCCAGAATGTGGAGATGAACGAAGGTGGTGCTGTTTTACTAAGGGAGGATGAAAGGATTAATGTCCTGCTCCCATGAGAGCCAGGAAACTCCACTGAGGATGGCAGAGCAGCTGGAAAGCATATCCAGTTCTGGTAGGAACAGAGCCAGGGGAGGGTATCTTGGGGCTTTAAGCCAGTTTTGTTGTAGAATTCCCTTTGGTCATCTCTCCTCATCCCTCTGTGCTCACCATAGCGAAGAATACATGGTGGTAGGCAACATACTTGGTGATCAAAGCAATTTCAGCAGGCCAAGTGTGACACCAGAGCCTTCCCCACCCATCAACAGCTGTGTGATGAGGCTGTGTCCTGTGAGGATCTTCACACTATGCCCTGGAGCCCCCCCAGAGTGAACCTCCACCTTCACCATCTGGGTGCTTTCCTGTGCACAGCCTGAAGCTGCTGCTGTGTTCCAGCCTCACCACAACAATTTTAAATATCCCTCTTCAGGGTCTCCCCTGAGGTGGGTTTAATATTCCCAGTAAGTCCCTATTGATACTGGGGGCACCTTGGCCCTCAGGTAGGACTTTTGTACCCACACTTGGCACCTTGTCATGTTAGGCCAGTATTACTGTAGAAAAAGCAGCTTTAGAAAGCTAAACCCAAGGCCTTGTTCACTTAGAAATAATATTTAGACACCTGTGTGCATTGGAGCTGTCATAACCCAGCGAGCTTTAAATGAGTGGATGCCTGTGTGCTGGGAATTTGGGAGTCACTGCACTCACTTCTTGGAGGTCTGGCAGTGTACACAGGCTGAGGGTCCAGCCTGATTGCACTGGAGGAAAATGGAAATATGAAAAGTCTTGTCAGCTCCAAATGTCCCTCAGCAGTGTTGTAATCACATAATCAAGGCCAGCTCAGCTTGGTGTGATTTGTTTCATTATGAAACATAATTCTCACTGGAATTTTAGTTCTTGCTTGCCCTCTACTCCCAAATGTGCCAGCTCACAGCAGAAATTAATGCTGGGGGAGGGAGGATCTGAGTGGGAAAGCAACCAAGACATTTAAATATTGGTTTACACGTGCTGAGTGTCTTTTGCTGAATTAGTGGGTGGGTTTCAAGTGCTGCCAAGCAAAATCCCTCTGGATGTGCTCATGCCAGGGGCTGGGCTGGCCAAGAGGCACTGATTTGTGCAGGGAATGCCTGCAGAGCTCATTCTGCATTTCAGTAGTGGCAGGGAAATAGCAGGCAGCTGCTTTACTCCTCCTGAGGATTTGGCCCAGGGACATACAGTTCCCATTTCAGGTTTTCTGGAATTTGGTCAGAGAGGTCCCAACCCTGGTGAATTTGTTTTTGAGGTGTGTTCATACAAAAAAATGTGGAAGATGAAATTCTGTGTCGAAAAGTGCTTATTTGAGAGCTGTGTTTGTTTCCAAGGCAGTCTGTCAGCCTCTCCCTGCTCTGGCTTTTGTGACACGGGATTGAGGCGTGCTCCCTGTGCCATGGCACCATTAGATCCCCCTCTGGAACCCTGGTGGCTGGAGCCCTGGGTTACCTGTACCCATGGGTGCCAGCCTGCAAATCTGCTTGGCTTTAACCCTGTTGTGAGCTCCCAGATTCATTTTTACACATTCTATAGGGCTGTTTAGCTGGAAACTGCAGCCCTTCTGCCCCTGACGGGATGTGCAGCAGTGTCAGTGCACAGCCAAAGGAATGTGCACTGCCTTGGAGGCAGGAGGAGTTTGTCTGCACTAGCAGCCCTGTGTGCACCCAAAATTCCCACACCTCATGCTCTTGCTTCTTTATGAGTCCCTCTGTCTCTAGAAGTGACTGATGCAGTTCAAATCCCTGCTTGGCACCCACCCACCCTGCAGCATCCAGGCTACAAACAGCCCAAATTTATGCTCTGCCATTATCCTCATGTTTCATTTCTTGGGAGCTAATTGACATTAACAACAGCTTTGTTTAGCACTAAATACAGCCCCTGCCATCCCACTTCTCCCCAGGTGAGGTTGGTCTCTCTGGACACTTCTCCAGGCCACTCCACATGGATAAATGTCCATCCAAAACCCTTGGGCAAAGGGAGTCACTTCCCAGGGACAAATAAACCACATTGGCAGCTCATAGATGCCAAAGACAATCTCTGATCAAATAGAAGATCTCCAAGGAAAAGCACACACAGCCTGTTCCTTCCCAATTAAACATCAACCAGGTAAATCCACAGCTCTCAGGTTGGAGAGCTGGCAGGCCCAGACACCCCAAAAACTGCTTGTGTTACCCCAGACAACCCCTAACTTCTTACCCAGGAAATAACTAAGGAAGGTGATTTCTCACATGATTTGTGCTTGCTCTGCCCACCCCAGAGGCCACATTTTCACCTGGGGTACTTGGATCTGCTGAGATCAGGAATAACTGTTATTGATACCTAAATGAGCTCAACCCAAACAAGCTGCCTCTCGGACTGTGCACAAACACCCATCCTGCCCATTCCCTGCACTTCCAAAGAGCCAAAGGGCATGGAATTTTCATGGTTCACTAAGTAGTTACAAGAGGATAATCATTAACCTGCTGAGGACAGTCTTTCTTTTGTGAGGCCCTTTATCAGGTGATCTTGCTAACAGACCTGGGGAGGATCTGGGTAAGGGAAGCAACGTTCTGTTCCCACAAAATCCCAACTGTCCCCAGCATGGGAGGTGTCAGCACAGACATGAGGTGTGTTTTTGCTGCCAGGTCAGGCCAGCCTGTTGTGTAGGGAACTCTGGATTCATGTGGCTTTGACTGAGTTCCAGCCTAAAGCTCTCCAACATCCACATGCTGCTCTCCAGAGGTGCCTTTGCCATGGGAATATGTTTGCAGGCACGACTCACCGTACAGGTCCTTTGCACTCAGCTTGGAGGCTCCCTCGGCTTTGCCCATGCTGCCACTGAAAAACAAATAAGGTGCAAATCAACCATCAGCTCCCAAATATTTTTAACATCGGTTTTCACACAGCAGCTCTGCCCAGAGGGACCAGCCCTTCCCTTCCTTGCAAGGCATTTCCTTGTGGGCCGTGCCGGCAGCTCCTGTGCAACCCTACCCGTTATCCACACCACAGGCACATGTCACTGAACCCAGCGGTGGAAACAGGACACGGAGCAGCCCAGCCAGGCCTGTCCCCACTAGAGTTACCTTCACAATGTCCCCTGGAGGGACAGCACTCCGGAGGGGCTGGGTTAAGGACAGCAGCTCCCAGTGTGCCATCAGTGGGAGTTTCAAGGAGACCCCCTCCGTGTTATCCCTGAGTCCCCCTGAACCGGAGGCAGTGCAAGAGCCAAGGTGATGATCCCTTCTCAATGGACATGTTGGAGATGAACCCCTTGAAGGCAGGTGCTCAGATATAGAACATATCCCATGTAAGGGAGGGTGGAATTGTGTGTAAACAGTTAAATTTTGGGGCGTCAAGTCTCTAAGCACCACATGTGGGGCCATCCCCCAAGCCTGGGTATTGGGTAGGAATGAGCACCCAGGAGATAACTGAGTTTTCTCTGACAGAGGAGGATCCAAGTGGGATCTGGGGCACTGTGGTTGGGCAGTCCTGCATGGAGCAGTGACCCATGGGTGCCCAGGGGCTGCTTTGTGCTCTGTCACCATGTCCCCCTGAGAGCAGGCCGTGGTTCAGGTGCTCATATCCAGTGCAGGAAGGAGGGAGAGAGCTGGTGGCCCTGGCTCCACTGGGAGGTTGCCATGGGCTGCTGTAGCCCAAAGTTGCAGGTGGAGAGGCTCCTGGTATCCCTCTGCTCTCTCCACCTTATGTGCCATTATCAAACCCCATTGCACAGGGCAGGTGATGTGTGAGGCAGTGCCAGCTTATGAGGTGCCCAGGAGGGGTGAAACAAACACCAGGGACTTTGGGGATGGGTGGGACTGCTTGGAGTATCCCCTGAACAGTAGGAAGGAGTGGTGCAGGAAGATCCTTACTTTAATGAGCCGGGGTTGCTGTTGAGGGATCCCTTGTGACTCATGTTGCTTCACAGGCCAGGCAACTGCAGCAGAAGCACAAGAGACAGGGTCAGTGGTAATAGAACAGGCTCTCAGGTGATTTATCCGTGTGCATCCTGCCCTCCCTGCCTCCAAGCAGGGGTCTCCCAGCAGATGAAGCAGTCAGGTGAGGACAAGGGTGTTTCCTCCCTGTTCTCAGTCACCTCTCACTGCTCTGACCTAGGCTGAAAGTGACACATCCCAGGATGTTTTTTCAAAACCTATTTCCACCTCTCCCTCTGCCCTTCCATTCCAGGCACACCTCAACTTTGTGACGTTCCAGCACATCTTTTTCCAGCAGCACTGTCCTGCCTAAAGTTAAACAGGGACTGAGGTGGCCTTTGCCTCTGGTGTGTCCCAGGTGCCTGTGTCCATGTGCTCATGGCTGTGTGTCCCAAGTCATTTGTCATGACTAGAGTGCCATTAGCTTTTGTTATGTGGTAATTTTAAGCTCTATACCAGCTGTTATAGTATCTTTATGAGGGGATTACTCACATAAAGAAAAATGGGATAAATGAATGCTGCTCCACTGGCAGCTCAGGGATGAAGGAAAATGTACCGCAGTGAGTGGTTAGTGAAAGGAAGACAGGATCAGCACAGATTATTTTCCTCTTCTTTCCAGAGAGAATTAGATTGTGGGAGAAGATGTGAGAGAGATCCAGACACTGTTCTGACAGCAGAACTGCAAGGGAAGAGAGACAAATCCTGAAAACAAGATATAACGAGATCTTGGGGAATAATTTGTTTGAGCTCTTCACCTTTGCTGCAGGGAAGCCAAGGCACAGTCCTAAAAATTTTTTAAGTCTCTTTTGGAATGTTCAGGGGCACTCCTGTGCCTAGGTCAGACCCTGCTTACCTCATAGTAAGGTTGTCAGAATTCAAAGGTTTGGCTTTGAAATACTTGTTGCTGACCTAAAGGAAAAAATTCCTCAGTGTCCTCAGTAGGATTTCCTGCAAGGGAACTGCTGAGTGTGCTTGGCATGTGCCAAGGGCTGCCATGACAGCCGTGGGCAGGCAGTGGAGCCTCCTTCAAGGGTTTGCACTGAATCTAGGCTGAAGTGTGTGTAATCCCCAGGGAATACTTTGGAGTCATCCCTGACACCTGGGATTTCCCCTCTGGAGGCTGACTATCTGCTGCAGGGTTTGTTGTATCACCAGCAGAGCTGCCCTAGATTCCTTACGTATCCGTATTTACTCCTCATGTTGGAACACTTGTGGTATTTTGCTCTGTGTGTTTCACCCTGAGGTGAGGGCAGAGAGAGTTTTCTCACTGATCTTATCAGAACTGTCAGTAGGATGTCAGAGGGATGCATTTATGAGGATGTTGGTGAAGTACTTGGCTGTACACAGACTGCATGGAGAACCCCAGCATGTTTTGGGCTCAGCCTTGCAACTTTCAGCCTGTTTTCTGTCACTGTAACACACTCAGCTTGGAGACACTGCTAGAAAGGACTCTCAAGTGCATTTTAGTAGCTAGTGTGTTAAATTCCCCCTTTTTTGTCTCTTTTGTGTTTGATATTGAAATCCCTCTGCACACCTATAAGAGGTATTAATTCATAACCACATTAGACTAGAAACCTGGTGGTCTGCCAACCCCTCTGAGTGTAATAAAACCTATCCCTGTGCCCAAGCTTGGATACCTGTGAATTTTTCCTCTGTTAATAGCTGTCTGCTGGTTTCCTTTTACATTCCTCAAACTGTTCCTATCTCCTAGATCTCTCTGTGCATTAGCATAAGATACCTGGAAAAGAGAACTTGGGCTCTTAAAAACCCCCGCTCTGTTCTGTTTACTCTGCACCACCCAATCACTTGAGTCCCACAGCTGATGATAGCTGGGAGTGTTTCTGCATATTAGTGTCATATTTCTGGCTCTCTTTTTCTTACTGCCCCAGGGCCATGCCCTAATGTACTGAAATCCAGGTTACTCCAGCAGGAATGTGTCACCAGGTTTGGCCCATGGAGCTCAGACCTGTCCCAGCCCCAGCTGTGAAGAACCAGGAGGAACCAGGGATCCAGCTGAGGTCACCCTGGCTTTTATTTCTCCTTCCTATGCTGTGTCCAAAAATTAAACCTCTGGGATCTGCTCTTTGAAGAGCCCATCTGGGCAACCCAGGGTGGCTGCCAGAGGTGCAGACTCCATGGCAGTGGCAGAGGAGTCTGGCTTTCTGGGTGAAGCAGGACCAGCCCTGAATTCTTCATCTCATGGTGGTTAATAAAGTCCTGATGGGATCAGCTGGTGCTCCCAAATGATAAGCTGTCCTCTCTTCCAGGGTGCCTGTGTCCCAAAGAGGCCATGAAACTGGAAGCAATGCACACACCTGCCAAATCAGCAGGTCCTTATCATGCTGGGCTCCCTTTTCTTTGTTTATTCCTGCAATTTTCCTATTTGCCCTTTGCTCAGCTCTCCCCGCTGCGTTCAGGCCATGGCCGTGCTCAGCCTTGTGTTGGTCGCAGCGAAGGCGTGGTGTGGTGCTGGCCAAGTGAAACCAGGATGGAGCCTCATGCCAAAGCTTTTAATTCAGCGTTAATTGCCAAATATTAATTGAATCTGAACTGGAAGACTGCAAGGGGGAAGGGCACATTCCTAAGGGGTTGGAGACTTTCTAATGAATCTGCTAAATCAAGAGGCAACTGGGCTTGTGAAAGGTGAAGGAGGGCTAAGAGCACTTCACCTGAAATGTGCACAGAACCAAGACACAAGAGATGAAGCTGTGGGCTGGCCTTCCCTAGGTTCTCCCTCCCCTTGGGAGCATCCTTAAGAGCTCCCACAGTCTGCAGCCTCAGCCAGATGTTGTCTCTTCTCCCTGCCTTGATTAGAGGGTTCTGATCTCCCCCTTATCTCCCAGCAGGTGTGGCTGCTGCCTCCTCCTTCCCCAGCGGGAGGAGCGTAGGAAGGGAGGTGAGACACAAGTGTCACCATGCAATGTGTGGCTGTGCAGGTGTCACCTTTGACTCAGCCTAATCAAAGCCAATTTCAAGACCATCACCCACCCTTTTGGTGGTGCAGGGCAGAGTCTCTGCTTGGGTCACCAAGCAAGGCAGCTGAGCCTCGCACATGAGCATGGTATGGAATGAGATACGGACTCCAGGAACTAAGCCAGGCTCAAATTCAGTCCACGGCCACTGGAGCAACTACAGCTAAACTGCATGGCTAAATCCTGGCACCCTGATCTGGCCCAGGCCAGGAGGTCCCAGAGGGACTTAGGGAGGCCAGCCCAAATCAGTGCTGAAGGCCATCAAGGTGGGTGAAGACACATTGTACTTTAAAGCACAGGAAATCCTTCTCCCTGACTTTCCGGCCAGTCTTATCCTTGTAGGTCAAATATCCTCCCAAAGACACACGGAGCCGTGACAGGAGCCTGGCATTGTCTGCGCCACATTTCTGTACTTTTATAGCAAATGGAAGCTGGCCATGCATTGTTTTGGCTTTCTCTGAGTCTCTTTGAAGAGGGAGCTGTGACATTGATCCCTCTTGTCCAAGGGTGGAGAAGCACTTTGTGAAGGGAAAGAGTAATACCTCTTTCTCCTCTCTGGGCTGATCTCTGCTATTGTTTTACTTTATTTTTATTAGGTATAGTTCTCCCTTATCTGCTGTGGTCAGACTTCTTATAGGGCATGGAAAGGACATGAAAAAAATCTGGATTCTGGGTAAAGATTGGACAGTGTGCAAATGTGAAATACTAGTGGGATTTTTAGGGCTATTATTATGATTATCATCATCACTGTTAATAACAGCAGCATCTGGTGTTTGTGGATTTTTCTCTTCATGGGTCTAAGACTGAGACTGGGTTTTTTGGTATCAGAGAACATTAGGATGTAATTGTAGCAGCAAGGATTTATGCTGGTAAGAACAGAATGGGTTTTGCTGGAACAGTAGGAAAACATGGCAAAACCCCCAAAAACCTTAAGCTAAGTGACCTAGGAGTAATAGCAAGTTTTTCCAAGCATGTTATAACCCTTGCCTGTGTTTTCATCAATCATCCCACCAAAATCTGCCTGGGGCAACAAGACTTCCCAATTCCCCATCAGCCATGGTGAAGGGAGTCTCTGCACCAGGAGGTGATGGGGCTTGGGCACTGGGGAGATCCACAGGATGGAAATGCTCCCTGGGACCCTGCCTGGGGTGAGGGGTCCAATGTAACCCTGCTGTCTGTGTGTGCATCCCGTGCCAGGGGGATGGGCCAGGCAGAAATGCTGGATTGGCAGCAGCCTTGGCAGTAACATAAAGCGTCAGAGAGAAACATGAGCTGGCCACCACACAATGTTATCTCTTAGACTTCCCAGGCCCACAAAAGCTGTCTGTTAGGGCTGCTGGGTCTTTTCCTACAGGAATGTCATGCTGGAGAAAGCTGTTTGATGGGCTGTGCTGTAAAGCTTGGGCTGCTTGGACTCACAGGAGAGCAAAGGGAGAAAAGGCACCATGGTGTGTGTGGGTCCTGCACTGCTCCTGCTCCAGACAGCTCCCCCAGCCCCTGAGAGTATCCCACCAGTTCCCACAATCCATCCTGTCCTCTCTGATGGTATAGAAGGAGCTGGCAGGTAGGGAAGGCCACAATCCCACATCAAACCACTAATTAAACAGCTTTTGGGCATTAGTGAGGCAGTGGGACATGCGAGCTCAGGGCTCCTCATGAGACACCAAGAGTCCTAAACTGGTTCACACAAACTGGTTTAAATCTCTCAAAGCGGTTGTGAGAGGGACCCCAGGAGCTGTGGTTGACTTGAGAACTTCACATGGGTCTCTGGTCTGCTGGTCCAGGCTCCTGGAACCACCCTTCTCCAGCTTTTAGTTGCTTTTATGAACCTGCCTGTAAGAATGGCTTCTGTAAGAATGGGTTAACCAGGAGAAACTCAGGGTCTCTGCCAGGAACATGCACTCACAAAAAAAATACTTTTTAGGTTAGTCATAAAGCATCAGGAAATGCAAATCCAGAGCAGAGAGGCTGACAGCCAAACAGAGGAACAGGTTGTTGTTTCTCCTTGGAGAAGCAAACCAGGATCTTGTCCCATCCAAAATTTCCAAACCCTGTTTTTGCAAAATCAGGCCTTGGTTGTTCAGCAGGACCAAGTCAGAACTTCACCACTCAGTTTTAATGGTGGTGATTCCTGCTTTGGAAAGGGGAACACATCCAGATGACACTGCCTGGAGAGCCTGGTGGCTGCAGTTCCCACTGTTATCTGTGTTGTTCGAGATGCCTTTACAGCACCCCAAGTTTGGGAAAGTGGCAAGTCCTCTGTTTTTTTCCTTCTTCCACCCTTTCAAGTTACCTTTACAGTGACAGAGCCACTCAGGATCGTGGGTCCCTTTGGAAAGACATAAGCCTGTGGAAGGGGGGAGCGTGTGTGGAGCTCCAGGGTGTGTGTGGCACGTGCCACGTTCCAGCAGAGGCAGTCCCCAGGTACAACCTGCCAGGTGTCTGAAGGAAACACTCCCTGCTCTGCACATCAAATTGTTCACATTGTGGAGATTCTCCAGAAGACAAGCACCTGGATAAATATAACCCAGCCCAACAGGTCTGGGCAGAGAGGAACCAAGTGTTCTTCAGCCTCCACGGCAGAAGTGGCAGCCACTCATTTGGACTGAGGCATCTCAGACCAACAGCCCGCCCCATACCAGCTTTGGTGGACACTGACCCCCCTTTGAATCCCATCTGGATTTCCTTTCGGTCTCCAAGGGGCTGAAATGGAGCCTTGGGAGCTCAGAAACACAAACTGGCACTACAGAGCAAAAGTGCCAATATTTACATATTCCTGATGGGAGATTAATGAACTACCACCAGAGAGAATGTGTCCATGGTGATCCACAAGCAGACCTTAATTTAGGTCCCAGTCTGGAGTCCAGTGGCACTGGAGGCCTTGGTGCCCACAGGCTGGAGCAGGAAAGGAAAGATCTGAACCGAAAATGAGGAGCTTTTATATTCCTGCCAGAAAGTAAAACCTTCCTCCCAGAACTACAACCAAAAGCAAGTCTGGACAGCGCCCTGCCCTATAAATACTCAGGGAAAATGCACAAGTAGCCACAGTTTCCAAGATCTTGGGAAAAAATGGAAGCTGGTTCCACTACCCCTTGAAAAGGCTTGTTTGCAGAGTCCTGGTGCCGAGTCACAGCTCCTGGATTTACACTTTTCCTCTCTGTTCCTGAATTCTGCAGGAGCTGGGTGGAAGGAAAACAGGGAGCAGGTTTGGGCTTGCTGTGTGTCTTGCCAGGGGTTCCAAGGTGAGCATTATCCACGCTTGGGCTGCAATTTAGAAAACTAGAGAGCCAGGCCCAGAAACAGCACATTAAATATTAATGGATGCTTTTGGAAAGATGGAGGGAGATGAATGAGCATTCCTTACATAAAAACCTCATTAAATGGTTTAAAATAAAAGACCCCAGTTCAAAACTACCTGACTGGGAGAAAGTGTCATGAGTCACTTGTACTGCTCAGGAAGAAAAACCAGCATGACGCGTTCCCTCAGCTTCCTGGGAAGAGAGGAGTTTTGTGAGGAATTTTGTAGCTTTTTCCCCTCTGTCCTGTTTTTGTTTTGTGCCCACACCTTCTGTGAGCTAATCCTGTCCCTAGCACCACCCAGCTGCTGGGAGGTGGGAGCCAAGGAGCTGTGGGAGGCTGGAGCTGGCCGTGGGACTGTCTAGGCAGGATGCAAGGGAAAGGCTGGACGGCTCCAGTGCCGCCAGGTCCTGTGGGTGTAGCATGCCTGGTATCCAAAAAGTTTGCTGAAGAAAGCACTGGTGGTTGTCATGCTGAAGGTTTCTCTGCTCTGCATTCTTATTCGTCTTACATCCCCCCAAAATTATCCCCTTTTCCCAGCCTCGTGCTGTACTCTCAGCACTGGTTCACCAGCAGCAAGGGGTTTAAAGTTGTTATTTTTAGACATGGGAAGGATTTCACACTTTTGATGAAAGAGAAGCTTTTTATTTGTTCTGTCTAAAAATCAGGACTCATAGATGAGGCCAGTAAAAATAGGGAGTGACTCTGCCTGTGCATGTCATATTCCAGAGCAGGACAGATAACGGCTGAGCCCAGCCTGGAGGAGGGCATTAATCACCTTTGTGTTCAGGCAAAACACCAAAATCCTGAAACTGGCTGTGTGCTCGTGTTCCTGGCTGCAGGCACCAGCTCTCAGAGCTGTTCCTCATGTGCACCTCCTGCAGAGCTGGAATATTTCTCTGATGGCTTTTCCAAGCTCGAAGGCATCTGTGGAACAGCTGGGAGACTCGGTGAAAGGCTGGCACCGGTGGGGGTTGCAGACTGCCCAGCCCTGGAAGTGTCCAAGGCCAGGTTGGACGGGGCTTGGAGCAGCCTGGTCTAAGGGAAGGTGTCCCTGCCCATGGCAGGGGGTGGAGCTGGATGGGCTTTAAGATCCCTTCCAACCCAAACCATCCCAGAATCTGTGAGCAGGGGGTGGAGCTGGATGGGCTTCAAGATCCCTTCCAACCCAAACCATCCCAGAATCTGTGAGGATGGGCTAAAGCTTGGATGGAGTTGTGAGGGTTCCTGTTTTGTCCCTACTGCTTCCCACAGTAATGTCACAGCTCTGATGGAGAGAAGGACAGTGGAGCGGTGCTTGTCGTGGTGGGATTTCCAGGAACAAAGCTCAGGACTGTGACATCCATGCTGGAAGGTGGTGCTCTGTTTGTGCAAGGCACCCACAACAAGACTGCTTCTTCCAGAAGCTTCAAAGCTGCCTGATCCAACAGGGACCATGCTGATATCATCCCCTGGGTGGTCCTGGTTTGTCTGGTGGGGATCAATCATTTCTCACTATGTGTGGATGTACAGGTAGGGGACAGGTTGGCCTTGCTGTTTTAGCTAATCACTCAAGTGTCTTAATTTTCCATTAGATAATTGCTGTAATGTGTAAGAACATGGTGCCCTCCTCACATCAATCCTGTGCAATCTCTAAAGCCAGCCTCAGCATTCCTGCCTCCTTACCCCTAACAGGACAGCTGTAAAGCCTAACAGATGCATTTGGCAGGCAGATTCATTTGCCACAGTAATTCCCAATCTTTAGCCTCAGGCAGAGCATGATACACCTGACCATCCTTGCCTAGCTACTGCCAGCCCAAACTGGGTTGAAAAGCACCAAGAAAAGCTGGGGGGTGTGGCTGGTTCCTCAGGAGGGGCAAGAGGGAGTCTTGTTTGTCAGTGCACTCCCCCGTGCTGACTGGTTCAGGAGCAAGACAGAGCTGCTGAGATCCAAGGGACCTTTCCACCACCTCCTCCTAAAGGAAGGGCATTTTTGGTCACTCCCTGAAATGCTGATTCACTTCCCTGGCAGAAATTCAGGCATGTAGCAGGGCAGTTGGTGTGCCAAGAGCTTTTTCTCTATCAGAGAAAAGCTGTTATTAGGCTGAGAGCCACTCTGGGGCCACGTTTAGCTTCAGTTTGTCTCCAGCAATGTCAGCTCAAAGTCTCTGGGGTTGGATGAGGATTGGTAAATCTGCACGAAGTAATTGGTCAATCTGAACTAAAAATCCTTTTCTGCCTATGTAGAAAGGTCACAGCATCCCATCTTTCCCAAAAAAAGGGAGAGGGCTGCAGCCCATCTCCCTCTGCCTATACCAGGGAGGAGCTATTCCACTCTGCCCATAGCAATAGGGACTTGGGGCTTGGGAAGCATCAGTCATTTTCATTTCCTGCTCTAAAACTCATCCTGGGCTTTTTGTTGGGAGGGTGGGGCAGAAGAATTAAAGGAGGAGATTAATCTCTTAAAAATCCCATTTGATATTTAAGGCTTTTCCAGCCCTTTTAAGTTAATGATGACAACATTCATTGCTATCTCTTCCCATCCTATTTTGTGCTTCCTACTCATATCCTGCCCGGGTATTTTTGGCTATTTGTAACAATTCATTTCAGCTAAAACTTGGCACATGGAAAATTGGCTCCGAGTGTCACTGCAGGAAAACAACCTGACACCAGTTTAAGCAGCTCAGTGGTGGTTCCTGGAGATGTGGTGGGGCTCAGGTCAGCTTTTGGTCTGAAAACGTCACTTGAGCTTTTTTAGTAGTAGTCTAATGTAGCTTTTGCCTTCTATAGTTGATATTTTAATATGTATTATCATGGTAGATAAAATTTTAAATGGAAAAATGGTGATTTATCCCTTCCCATTCACCTCTGAAAGGCAGAAATGGGAGTTCATGCAAAGGGACTCTTGCTGTCCATCATTGATTTGTTTTACATGCAAAATGCTGAGACTTTTGGATTTTCACAGAGTCTCTATAGGAACCATAATATTCATTGACAGTACAAAACATGTTCTGCTTCAAAATACTCACACCCAGCTGAAGGATGCCCTGCTCTGTTTCTGGAGTCAGAAGACAAGATGTACAGTCACAGGAAATCACTGGGTTGATTTCCAATGTTTGGGCTTTCAGTGAAGCTGTTGATGAGACCACAGAAGGGTTTTTCAGCCTGAACATCCAGTTACCCAGTAACCAAAACAGTCCCAGGAGAGATCATTCCAAAACCAAAATAAACCCCATTCCCTTTGCCCTTTGTTCTGTATAGAATAGAAGGATGTGTGAGGCTGGGTTTATCAAAATAATTCAAATGGCAGTTTCTAATCTTGCGGTGCAGAATTGTATTAACAATCTTGCCACAAAAAAAAAAAAAAATTAATCTCTTGGAAGGGCGAGGAGGAAAAAGCACAATTGGTCCATGGAGAGGCTGGGATGGGAGTCTGAGCTGGGCCAGGAGGAACCAGACTGATTTCAGGGCTGAGAAGGGGAGAGAAGAGTTTCCTGCAGCCCCTTAAAGAGGAAATGCTTCCCTGGCCACTACTGTTTGCCCACAGGGTCTTTGGCATGGAGATTTCCAGTTCCAAAGTCTAAAGCTGTGCAGGGCACATGAAGGACAGGGTTTCTGCTCTGGGAACCACAACACTGTGGAGCAGGTTTGCCCAGGGAGGTTGTGCCATCTCATTCTTGGAGATTTTCAAGAACAGTAGGAGTGAACTGTGCAGCCTGTTCTGATTTCAGAGCTGACCCTGCTTGAGGTTGGACTGGAGATCTCCTGAGGTGCCTTTTGGCCTGGATAACCCTGTAATCCTCAGAAGAGAGGGTGAAAGGAGCAAGAATCCCTCTTATGCCAGGTGGGCAAGGTGTGTGTGGAAGGATCAGGGCAGCTGGCACACAGTGGGGCCAACACAGGGCACGTGGATGCTCCTGCAGCCAAAGGGGAGCCAGGTGGTGCTTACCATGACCTGGGGTTTAAAATCACTGAACTCTCCTTGCTGGCCTGACTGTCATTGGGGTCTGATCCTTAAATGAGCCACAGCCTTCTATGGGGCAGAGAAGGGCTGGCAGAAGCAGAGTTGTGCCTAAACATGCACACTGGAGAACCTGGTATATTTTGGGAAGGTTGTTCTGCAGGGAGGGGCAGGCGGCCCTGAGAGCACAGGAATACCTGTGGTTTGGGAAGGACAAAGGGCTGTTCCTGGTGCTCCCCAGCCAGGTGCTCCTGAATCCTGCCCTGGGGGCCTACAGCTGAGCTCACAGATGCTCAGAGATGTCATGAGTTATCCAAGTGCTCCTTTAGCTTGAGTTGTCAGGACAGGATTCCAAGAGAAGGACCTGTGTGTCCATCACCCACGTGGCACTGGAGCAGAGCACGGCCCCTGTGAGCAGCACTCTGGCAGTCACAGGCACCTGACAAGGGCAGATCGTGTTGGAAGCAGCTCTGGGAAAATACCAGGGACTGCTGAGGATGGTGGCAGCCCAGATCTCCCCCATAACCTTCTCCAGCTTCACATCAGCCTTCTCACCTCTGACTGTTTGCTCACCAGCTGTTGGCAGGCAGGGAAAAGTGATCAGGGAGCAGGAGTGTCTCCAGGCTCATGCCAGGTGTGGAGCAGATGTTCAGGGACCTGTCTGGTCTAGTTTGCATGTGGCTGTGGCAGGGCTTTGGCTGCTTGGCTGGTTTCAGGCCTCCCTTCCTGGGCTGTGACTAAACCTGTACAACGTTTCCTTCCACTGAGCAGTCACTGAGGCCAGAGCTCCTCTCCTCTCTTCCATCCTCCCCTTGGCTCAGAGGAGCCAGGAACAGCGGCCCAGATGTGGGGTGGTCTATCACCTTTCCCATCACCTGCCCTCAGTTCTGCTTGGTGGCAGGCTGGGGGCACACACGGCTGCAGCACTCATGGATATCTGGAGGAAAAGCCAGGAACAAGATGGGAGCACAGGAAGCCTCTCTGCATTTCCCAGCCTCCAGCAGTGGGAGTGAAGAGCTCCTGGTACCCTTTTCCATCCGTGACTTTCTCCAACTGCGTTTGGCCAAGCTGTGTAAACTCTGGACATCCTGAATGGCCTGTGGCGGGGTGCTCTGTGCTTGGCTCTGCACGGTGCTCTCAGCCCCCTCCTTTTGTTCCTGCTGCACTCACCAGCTGCTGGTTTCATGGGATGCCCCCCAGCTCTGTCAGCAGGAAGCAGCTGGTCCCTCATTCCCAGTCTCCATGCCACAGGCTGTGTCACAGATCTCAAGGAGAGCAGCATCTCAGTGTCCCTCTCCCAAGCTGAAGAGCACTGCAAGTTTCAGGGCTGAAGTCACAGATACAGGGGCTGCTCCTGGTTTGTTTTTAAGCTCGGAGCAGACGCAGCAGCAGCAAAAGGTGCTTCCTTGTCAAGAGATTGCTCGGGCAGTCGATGGCCCAACCACACCTTGGGTGTTACCTGCTCGTTCTGGCAGAGACCAGCAATGAGCACAGCTCTGGTACATTTGCTCTCAATTTATCCTGTTGAACCTGCTCCTGCCTCGCTCCGTGCAGCAGCTTCTATGACAGAGACACAGCTTTTCTGGCTTTTTTTAAGCTACTAAAACTTTATCAACCTATTTTCCAAGCAATAACAACCCACAGCAAACCTGACAGTCTTGAAGTTATCCCTGAGAGCCTTTCATGCTACTTTTACACTCCTGCCCTGCACCTTCTGTTGCAAAACAAACAAGGGGGAAAAATCCAAATCAATATTTTCCTTGTGTTTTGACTTTGGCTTGAATGCCAGGTTGGAGTGAGCATGTACCTGGATGCTGGACTAGAGACTTCCTTCACCAGTTGGGTTCCCTGCTATGGAAACTCTGCAGGGGCAGTTGGAGATTCCTAAGTTACTCTCTTTGGGAATAATGGAAACATAGAATACATAGATAGAATCGGCCCTTTGACTGCAGTGGGTCAAAATGTCATTTCCATGGCTCAGATGTACCACTCCCCTCCCACAGTTTGGCAGGGTTTCTGTTCTCCTGAACTGAAAAAGAAGTGAATCAGGAATGTGCCTGCCTGCATGACCAGGTCTCAAAGCCATCGGGAGATCAGGCAGAGACGCTGGTGTGCAGGTACCTGGTGGTACAAGACTCCTTCCCCCACCAGCCTGAGGGCATGGACTCTCCTCTCATGGGGAAGTGGATCACGCCTGTTGAAGCCCACGTAACTCCAATCAGAGGATTTGTTTGGGCGCAGTCTGGGGTACCCTCTCCGTGTCAGAAATCCTGCCTGTGTCACATATCAGGGGATAGTGTGCCAAACCCTTTTGTGGTCTGTACCTGGACTGAGGAGCCACCCCTACTACCTAGCCTTACCTCCACACCTGCACAGGCTGCCTGGGTACATGTTATTCCTCTTCCTTTTTCAAGGACTTTTGAAAGTCCCATATCTCAGCCCAGAAGCCATGCTGAGAGCACCAGGTACCAAAAACAGGACAAACTGCCTGGCTGTGTGAAAGTCAGAGTTACAGGTTAACCCACGGGAATGGCCACAGACAAGGCCATTTGCTTCTGCCCCAGAGGAAGACATTAATATCTTCCCAGAGAAAAGAGGTTTTAATTAGTGCTCCCTTCTGCATGGAGCCCAGCTCTCCTCCTCTGTCTCCTCAGCTGAACACAGCTATAATTAAGAAGCAGCAGTGTCAGGAATGAGAGTAGGCTCCAGCCTATGATTTATTAAGGGATATCATGGGTGCAAATTACCTTTCTCTCTTCTCTCTCCCTGGTGTTTTTATGAAGTGAATTTACTGATAAAAGGATTGTCTCAGGCTCAGGCAAATGGACACCTCTGTGTTTATCTCAGCACTGACAGTGAAGTCACTGCTTTGCCTCCATAGAGCCACCGAAAGCCTCAAACCTGACTTATCATAATGTCATAAATTGGTTTGTGTTGGAAAAAGTTCCATTTCCCTTTATGGAAAATGGACCATGCCCTGTCCCTCCCTTCCACTAGGCCAGGTTGCTCCAAGCCCTGTCCAGACTGGCCTCGAGCACTTCCAAGGATGGGGCAGCCACAGCTTCTCTGGGCAACCTGTGCCAGGGTCTCAGCACCCTCACAGGGAAAAAAATCTTCCCAAAAAGTGCACAGAGGAGTTTGGAAGACTTGGAAGAATTTTTGTCCACAAGTCACCGTTCTGGCTGACAGCAGTGGTAGGACAAGGACTGGCTGAAGGGAGTCCTGGTGGTGGCAATGAGGAATGAGTGACAAACTAGGACAAGCCACTGGCATGTCCACAGCAGTGAGGTGGCTCAGGTTTGGGATTCGCCTTGTATTTTCTGGTGAGGGAATCTGGAGCCACCCTCAGCTCTACTTCCAGTTTGTAAGGCATGAAGAGATTCTCAGCTTCCAGATGATGCCTACTTCTGTCCATCCTGAGCGACAGGAAAGTTAGGTGTAAACAGTCTGGGGGAGCGTGGTGTTGACTCAGCCTGATCCCAATCGCCATCCCACCAGCAACACTACTTCGCTTTCTGAATCAGCTGTGGTGCCTGAACTTTGGTTTATTGCCATTTGGATGGGCTGCACTTTACCTTTGTAGGATATAGATCTGGACAAGTTGAGACTGATAAGACAGAGGAAGGGAAAAAAGAAAAAAGGAAGCAGGAAGGGCTAAACTTAAATTCAAATTATGAAAGCTTTTGGGAGTCAGTGCCCCAACCAGAAACCAAAAAATAGGAAAGAATTTTCAGTCCAATTCCAAGGCAGTATTGAAAGACCTCAGACCACAAATATGGAGTGTTTCTGTTCCACCAGTCATGGAAAGTTCTGCCTTCACCTGGGGCAAGGCTAGGTTGGAGGCCCATGAGCTGTGAGGGCTCATTTGTGCCAGACCTGCCCATCACGACAGCCAAGGCTGTTGCAAAATCCCATCCCATCACCCTGAGGGTGCTCAGCTCCTCCATTACAGCTGAAATTGCTGCTAGAAGCTGTGGCAGAGTCCAGGGAATGGGAAAGGAAAGGTGAATAAGTGGGCTAATGCCCTGACAGGTGAAACCCCAAGTGCAGACAGGATGGGGGAATGTGCCCCTGGCACTGGAGATGAGGATTTCTCACATGCGAGATGTGTTTGCCCATCTCAGCAGGACAAGGAGAACCTTTGTGGGAGATGCTGGTGAGAGGGGTTGATTTGGACCCTTCTCTGAAGGCAGGGATGGATGTAAGGGCAGAAAGCATCCCAGGCAGGGTCTAGTTCTGTGCCAGACAGGCTGGAGCAGCCCACCCTCTGCCACCAGCCTCTTGCCTGGGGAGGGCCCCCAGATCCCACTGTGCCTGCAGGAACAGGCACCTCCAGGCCTCACTTGGTGCTTCCAACCAAATCAAGGACCCAGCAACTTGTCTGGGCTTCAGTCCCTGTCCCAGGGCAGCTGAGCAGGCAGAGCATGTGACTCCCCACTTCTTCCCGGGGGCTGGAAGCTTCTGTTCTGTTCCTCGGCAGATCCTCAGTGGCAGCGAGCATGTTGCAGTAACGCCCTTGGGAGCACTTGGGGAATGGGAACAAGGGCTGGGCTCTCCTGGGGAATTGCAGTTCAGGTGAATGGGAAATATCTGCAAACCGGTCCAGCTCAGCTACACACCCTTCCCTCCCTTCTTAATTGCAATTCTTCCTAATTTATCTGGATTACCAGGAAGTAAAATGCCAGGACTTTTTTGGTTACCCCCCTGGCATCGTGCATTTCAATTTTGGAGGCGGTACTGTCGCCAGCCCAGGAGAAAGGAAAACTCTCACTGCCTTGGGAAAAGACAAACCCTCACCTCTGTGCAGAGGTGGCCATGTCCATGTGGGAGCAGCTCTCCCTGGATCCCCTTCCTTTCTTTCTTAACATGTAAATATTTTAGGAATGGGTCACAGCATATTTTTCCCTGAGCCAGACATATCAAACCCACTGCAAGCAGACAGAGATGCTGTTCACAGCCTCCCCACTCCATGAAAATCCTTCAGCACTGCTGCATTCTTAACTGTGGTCTTGTGGGCAGGTGGAGATCCA